>NC_139526.1:16590718-16643540 GCF_947247035.1 Vipera ursinii | reverse complement strand
ATATATATATATATATATATATATATATATATATATATATATATATATATATATATATATATATTAAAGGTAAAGGTAAAGGTTCCCCCGCCTTTCAAAGCCGAAGAGCCAGCGCTTGTCCGAGGACGTCTCCGTGGTCACGTGGCCGGCATGACTAGACACCAAAGGCGCACGGAACGCTGTTACCTTCCCACCGGAGCGGTCCCTATTTTTCTACTTGCATTTTTACATGCTTTCGAACTGCTAGGTTGGCAGAAGCTGGGACGCATAACAGGCGCTCACTCTGCTATGTGTGTGTGTGTATGTGTGTGTGTGTGTATGTATGTATGTATGTCTTGAGTATTTTGAGCACGTCGACGCAAATATGGGTGAAATAAATCCAAATTTTATGTGTGTGTGTGTGTGTGTGTGTGTGTGTGTGTGTGTGTGTGTATGTTAGAGCTTTTTCAAAAAAAGATAGACACTGTTGTTATAGAAATGGCTAGGGGTATATTAAGTATGTAAAAGTAAAGAAAAGTTGAGGCTGTCATGTTATTTATTCCACTGCACTTAAAAGAGTAGGAAGTCAATCCTTTTCTGTCTCCCCCCCCCTTTCCCCCTGCCCTTCCCTCTCCCTTTTCCCTTCCCCATTTCCCCCACCACCTTCATTCTCACTTGCTATTTTCCATCCTCATAAGTTGAATAAAAGAAAATTTTAAAAAGTCACGTTCACATTTATGACGGCTGCAGGTCAGGAGACTCCCTTTCGCGGCCTTTGGGCAAGCAAACCTGGAAGCCCGTTGCATTGAAACCACCTCGTTACTACTCACTTAACGATGACGGCAATTCGCTGTGGCAAGAAAGGTGGGAAAACTCAATAACTGCCTCGCTCAACAACAGAAATGTCGGACTCGGTTAGGGTTGCAAGTGGAGAACTGCCTTTATATCCAGGCCATCTAATTGGGGCAGAGGCTCTGGAGCCCAAACTACTTGGATACTGTTTCGAAGCAAAAACCAATGGAGCTGTCAATCAAGAAAAAGTTTTTTTGCAGGCCGATCCCTCGAGGGACAAGCGATTAATGAAACGGCGGCGTTCCCTGTGCACCTTGGCAAAGTCTCCGTATGGGAACCTCTCGGAGACGCAGATAGAAGCCTTCGGATTATTTGTGATTTCATAAACAACATGACCGCAAAAGTCAATTCCAGTTTTTCACCCTCTTGTCATAAACGAAGTGTGACAAAGACCCAGAAATCGGAGCGGCTTCCAGAATAAGCCAGGGCTTTAAACTTGCGCCCCCACCCCCTGCTATTAAAACTGCGGCAAGATTAACACTGCCCCCGGTGGATTAAGCCAGGAAAACATCTGTTGATTAATCTAGCCCCCCCCCCATCCCCACCCACAAAAGCGACTAAAGGTTTAGCATTCAATCTAAGGCCCGCCTCGACGCTTCTCAATGGGAAAAATATATAGGTATATATATATAAAAAAATGATTTATTCATTCCAGCAACATTCAGCAGAGGCAGCATCAACAATGGTGGCCCCCTTGAAACCTGTAGCCATCGCAGACCACCATCCTGCAGATATCTCCGTGGGGATGAGATCCTGGTTGAAGGATACGCTATCCATGGAAAAGAAAGATCCAGATTCTTGGTGTCTGACATGCAAGTACCAACCCCATCCAACCTTCTGAGATTGGATGGTGCCACTGAAGCACCGCTGCCCTGATAAACCTTGGAACACACAAAGGGTAGCGGAGCCCCATCTGCTGAATTGAGCCTGCAGGCTTATCATATAGAATAAGAGAGGTGGAAGGGACCTTGGAGGTCTTCTAGTCCAACCCCCTGCTCAGGCAGGAAACCCTGGACCATTTCAGACAAATGGTTGTGCAATCTCTTCTTAAAACTGCCAGCGTTGGAGCGCCCGCACCTTCTGGAGGCAAGTCGTTCCACTGATTAATTGTGGAATGACTTGCCCTCAGAAGCTGTGGGTGCTCCAACACTGGAGCTTTTTAAAAAGAGACTGAACAACCATTTATCTGAAATGGTGTAGGGCAGGGGTCTCCAAAACCTGGCCCTTTGATGACTTGTGGACTTCAACTCCCAGAATTGCCTGGCTGAGGAATTCTAGGAGTTGAAGTCCGCAAGTCATCAAAGGGCCAAGTTTGAAGACCCTGGTCTAGGGTTTCATTTCAGGAGATGGACTGGGCCAAAGGTGCACATCCTGACTCTAATGGAAGAAAAGCTGACTCAGTTGATCCTGTTGTCCAACTGATTAACATCAGGAACAGGCTCCATCAGCAGTCCAGGTGTTATCATGGAAGGCAGAGGTGAAATACCAAAGGCCAATCTTCTCTTAATGTCTGAAAAGCAATTATCCTTCTAATCTTTTTTTTTTGAAGATGTTTACAGCAATCCACCTTAGCATTTTGAACCAAACTGGTAAATTTGTTACTCGGACAAGTCTAAAAAAAATAGATGTTATCCTTTAACTGATCAGGGTACAACAGCTGATTTGCTCAGATGAACCCACCGTATACGTCTGATGCTCAACTTGCTGTGTAGGTGCTCAAAACAGGTCGGGTCGAATCCCGAGTGCTGCATAACAGAGTGACCGCCTGTTACTTGTCCCAGCTTCTGCCAACCTAGCAGTTCGAAATCACGTAAAAATGCAAGTAGAAAAATAGGGACCGCTGCGGTGGGAAGGTAACAGCGTTCCGTGCGCCTTTGGCGTCTAGTCATGCCGGCCACATGACCACGGAGATGTCCTCGGACAAGTGCTGGCTCTTCGGCTTTGAAACGGAGATGAGCACCGGCCCCTAGAGTCGGAAACGACTGGCACGCACGTGCGGGGGAACCTTTACATATACATATACATTTACATATACATATATACACACACACACACACACACACACACATATATATGTGGTGGCTCAGTGGGTTAGGACGCTGAGCTTGTCGATCAGAAGGTTGGCAGTTTGGCGGGTCAAATCCCTAGTGAGCAGTAGCAGACTGAGCGCCTGTTACTCGTCCCAGCTTCTCCCAACCTATATACCATAAGGAATCAGGACTAAGGGAAATTTGGAATTTGACAGGCCTTCTGCTAATTAATTGAGGCTGGAAGTGGACATCACAACCTTTGCAACACAAGATTTCCGTGCATAATACCTCACTAGATCAGTTTCAACCACGTTTTGAAAACAAGTATGTAGCTTCTTTTTTTTTAATCTCAACTTAACCCCATTTTTTTCTGGCTAACTCAGAAAAAAAGAAGGATGACTTCTACATGAGGTCTGGAAGAAGAGAAGACCAACTCTATGGTTAAGATGGACCACCACCTCAAGCATCTTATCTGCCCTTCCACAAAAGGCCAGCCTTTCTTTACTCTATGTATTTTGTGCCTAGTGGAGCTAGATGAACCAAGAAGAAGAAAAAATAGGTGTAGAACAAGCTAGCTTTAGACCTGCTTTCTTCAAGCCTGCAATAACAAATCACTTTGCACCACCAACAGACCAAGAGATTATTATGCCTTTCACTCCGTTTCTGGAGAGACGTTATGTATATTTTATGTGCCCAGATCATGAAGGGAGTTTATTTATTTGGGTGGGCTTTTTTAAAAAAAACCAACAACCTATAATCATAAAGAAAACAGAAAAATCAACCTCTCTTCCTTGGATTTTAGTGAGAGGGCAGGCAAGGATACCGTTTGGTAGGGCTCCAGAGTCAGAAAATCTTGAGATGGGTCTGACTCAAGTGATATTTCTCTACATAATTCATGGGTCTTATAAAGAGAGCTGATCCATCAACAAGGCTCTCCCCCCCCCCAATCCTCCTTCTCCAGAAGAGTGCAAAGGGTAGAGGGGGAGGACGAGAATCCAACCCACACATTTTTTGCATACTTGCCTTTCTGCAGAGGCAAGTTCTTCAAGACACGAGGCTTTGATGGCCCCGGTTCCTGCTCAGAATCTGGGCTAGTCCAAGCAAGTTTTACAGGTCGGGGGATATCTGAATAGCGAAGAGAGAGATCTGTTTATTTCCCCTAAGAGGAAAAAGAACATCATCAAAGGATTTTTAGCTGGGAGCAAAAGCTGTGGAGTAAGGCAGACATAACCTGAGGTTTCATGCAATCATGTGTGGGGTGAAACAATGTGGGCCAAGAGAAGGACCTTCACCTCTTCAGCTTAAGTTAGAAGAAGAAGAAGAAGAAGAAGAAGAAGAAGAAGAAGAAGAAGAAGAAGAAGAAGAAGAAGAAGAAGAAGAAGAAGAAGAAGAAGAAGAAGAAGAAGAAGAAGAAGAAGAAGAAGAAGAAGAAGGAAGAAGAAGGAAGAAGAAGAAGAAGAAGAAGAAGAAGAAGAAGAAGAAGAAGAAGAAGAAGAAGAAGAAGAAGAAGAAGAAGAAGAAGAAGAAGAAGAAGTTGTTGTTGGAAGGGACCTTGGAGGTCATTTAGTCCAACCCACTGCTCAGGCAGGAAACCCTATACCATTTCAGGCAAATGGCTGTCCAGTCTCTTCTTAAAAACTTCCAGTGTTGGAGCATTCACAGCTTCTGGAGGCAGGTTGTTCCACTGGTTAGTTAGAATACAGAGACGTTAGTCAAGTGCAAAATAACTAGGAACATTAGAAGAGATTTGTGCAGGAAAAGTACCACACTGAAGATGTCACCTAGTGGGGCAATAGTAGACGTGAGCCTAAATGGACTCAAGAAGATGGTAGAGGACAGGAAGGCCTGGAGGAACCTGGAGGAACGTTGTCCATGGGGTTGCGATGAGTCGGACATGACTTCGCAACTAACAACAACAACAACAAGTGAGGCAATGAAACGTCTGCAAACAAACAACCAAACTCGGAGAGGACAAAAAAACTCTACCAACCAAGAGCTCCACAGCTTGATAACGCCACAAAGCAAGAGCTCAAGAAAGCTTATTCCTTCATCAAGTTGGTTCCTCTTGAAGGAACCAACTTGATTACTGTTATCCACCTAGAATGGTGCGTTTTGTCAATTATTGCTTCAATACAAGAAATAGCCTTTATATGCCAGCTTCGGAGAAATCCCACCGAAGAGCAAGGATGCTTCTGCCCGGGTTTGGATTTCTCTGGTATCAACCTAACTGACACTTAATCTAGGTGACAGAGAGCAAATTCAGACTCTTCTGCTCTTTTCTACATTTGTGTGCCAAAAATTAAGAAAATAGATCTAGCCGCCTCCCTATCTTTGAGCACCCCCTTTTATTTCCGCTTTCTTTCCCAAAGAATCATTTCTATTCTTTTTTTTTTCTCCCCGGGGTAAAAAATTAAGTTACACCATTTTTAAGGACAAAATTCCACCGTTCCAGAGTTAGGAAGACGAAGAGCTGGCTCGCCCGAGCAAAAAGCAATTATAAAATGTGAACCACTCTTTCTTTCTTTTTCTTTTTCTTTCTTTCTTTCTTTCTTTCTTTCTTTCTTTCTTTCTTTCTTTCTTTCTTTCTTTCTTTCTTTCTCTTTCTTTCTTCTTTCTTTCTTCTTTCTTTTCTTTCTTCTTTCTTTCTTTTTTCTTTCTTTCTTTCTCTTTCTTTCTTCTTTCTTTTCTTTCTTTCTCTTTCTTTCTTCTTTTTCTTTCTTTCTTCTCTTTCTTTCTTTCTTTCTTTTCTTCCTTCCTTTCTTCTTTCTTTCTTCTTTCTTTTCTTTCTTTTCTTTCTTTCTTTCTTTTCAATTGCAAGGCAATTCTGAGGTGGAGGCAAGGAAGAAGGGATGTGAAAGATGTTAAGCCCCAACCCCATGAACTATTTAATAGGCTCCACAGCTTAATTCCAAATCCCAGGCTTTAGTTGACCTTTGCGAATAAGGAGGAGGGATGGTCAAGGACACAAGTCCAGAAAGAAGAAGGAAAAGAGCCACTGAGGCTTGTTTCAAGCAGTTGACCCGAAGTTAAAGCGTTTTGTGTTTTGTGTTTTGTGTTTTTTTTCTCCTCAGTGGTTTCTGTAATTATGAAGGATTATATATAAAACTCTTGGAGTAACGGCTGGTACCAACTGCAGATAGGAAGACCAAAGAGGGATTAAAACGAGCCGTAGGACAGAAGGCACAAACTCAGAAGATCAGCCAAGAAATTTCTGTTTCTCCCCCCCCCCTCTCTCTTTTTAACACTTCTTTCAAAAAAAAACAACAACAACCCTGCTGTTTCGGAACCGAACGTTTAAAAACAAGATTGCGCGACCAGAGTTTGCCACAAAGGAAGCAAATCACCAGCAAGGAGAGGTATCTTTAGATCAGAAAAGACACAGTTCAGAAAAAGACGTTTCCTCGGGGGGTGGAGGAAAGAAACTGGTTCCGCTCGGGGAAATCTGGACGCAGGAACCCAATGGAGAAGAGTCAAGAATTTTTGTAATTATTTTTTTTTGGGGGGGGGTTAATTGGGGAGGAGGTGACCTTTTTTCTGGTAGATTTGGGCCCTTGAAGAGGTGGGGTGGGAAAATGAAAAACAAGTTCCAAGCGGAGAACTAGGTTAGAGAGCAGCATTCCAAGCCTTGCAACTGCAGAAACAGCAGAGAAGGCAAACCTCACCCTTAGATTGACAGCTGCTTCTCAAGAAGCGACTTCAAAGTCTGCCTTAGCTCATTTTCCTGGTCCTTCCTGAAATAATCACAGAGAGGTGGAAGGATAAAGAAACAGACGGAGGCAATGAACTCTGTGGAACTCAGGCAGATCCTTCCAAATAAATACATCCCTGTATCCTCGGCTTAACACCAGTCCGTTGAGTGACTTATGACCGTTTTGCACGCTTTACGACCATCGCAGCCTCTCCAGGGTCAAAATGCAGACTCTCGTCAACTGACTCATATTTATGACGGTTGGCAGCATCCCACCCCCCCACCCACCCACCCCGGGCTGACGTGATCCCCTTTTGCGACCTTCTGACAAGCAAAGCCAGATTTGCTTAACAACCGTGGGGCTAACTTAAACCCCTGCAGCGATTCACTGAACAACGGTGGTGACAAAAGGTCGTAAAGCAGGGCAAAACCCACTTAACAGATGTCGCCCTTTGCAGCATAAATTCGGGGCCGAGTGGAGGACGGTACCTTGAGGACTAGCTGCACTTCAAAGTCTGCTCAAACTCATTTTCCTACTCCTTCACGCGGTGACAGAGGGGTGGAGGGATAAATGAACGGAGGGAATTCTGGAGAGCTCAGATACGGATGGCTTCACCGTGTTGCAGAAAAACAAGAAATTGCAAGCCGCTTTGCATGGGGTGGGAGACAAAACACGGGGACTCCCACGGTGCAGAGCAATCAGTCTTCAGCCTTCTGGGGGAGGGAGGAGTGTCCCCCAAATGAAAAACACACCCATCATTACACTGATTGATCTCCAGAGAGTAGAGAAGAGAGTATTCCCAGTCACACAGCTATTAGGGATCCATTTACCTGCCTTGATTAGAGAGAGAGGTGTGGGGGTGTATCCCTGGAGGAACAAAGGGGTGAGATGAATAAAAATGGGCTTCTAGATTACAGGCGGTCCTCGACATACGTCTCACAATTGGGTCCAGGGTTTTCCTTGCTGAGGGAGAGTGACTTCTGCCCCATTCTACGACCTTGGCTGCCACCGTCTTTTGTTAGGCCAATCCCTGCAGTTGTGAAGCTAGTAGCAACTGCAGTTGTTAAAGTGGGTCTTGCCCCATTTCACGACCTTCCCTGCCACCGTCGTTCAACGAATCCCTGCAGCGGCTAAAGTAGTAGCAGGGTTGTGAAGTGAATTTGGCTTCCCACCCCCCCCCCTCCCCCCGAGTTTGTTTGTCAGAAGGGGGCAAAAGGGGATCGCGTGAGCCCGGGATGCTGCAACCGTCATAAATGTGAGCCAGTTGCCAAGAGTCCCCCTTTTTTTTTTTCCAGCGCTGCTGTAGCTCTGAATGGTCACTAAATGAAGTAAGTCGAGAACTGCTGCAGTTCACCATGGAAGTTATCCGTTTTTCTTCTTCCTGGTTTTTTTTTCATCTTCCCTTCCCCTCTGCAGACCCAACGGTTGAAATTCTGGGAGAATCAGCATTCCTTCCTTGCAATAAACGAACGCCACCAACAGCAGCCCGCCCTGGAGCTCCAAGGAGAAGAAAACCTGGATGAAACCTGGATTATCTCTCGCCAAACACAGCTCTTAGGGGAAATTCAGAAGACGTGTGCGTGGGGTGCGGGATCCATTCCTTGTAACTCTATGCTGAAAGCCAGCCAGCCTTTCTGCTTGCACCTCCACACCCCGCTGGGACTGGGTAGCATTACAGTTTTCCAGCCATCCTGATCCTGCACAGAATTCCAGAAGGATCCCGTGCTCAGCCAGCAAAATCTGATTTTGGACTTGCAGTCAGCCAGCCAGCCAGCCAAAAAGCAACTGCCATTAAGAGCAGCAGGACGGGAAATCCTGCCGATTTCCATGCGAGGCATCTAAAATCATCACCATCATCATCACCATCATCATCATCATCATAACCAGTTGCAAATGCCAACAGGATGGAGAGGGGTGGAAATGTTTTCGATAAATATATTTCAGGGGATCTATGTTTTGCTGGGTTTCGAGATGAGGGGAAGGGGGGGGCTCTGCTCCGAAGGAGGATTCCGTCTGCCTTAATCCATAATAAATAATAATAATAAATAATATAATAATATTATTATTATTATTATTATTATTAATAATAATAATAATAATAATAATGAGAGCTAATGGAGATGTAGCACAGAATAGAGATGGGAAATAGCATCACTGGGTTTAATGCAAACCGGTTTAACAGTTTGAGAGCCAATTGGCTCTAGCGGTGAAGGCACCAGGCTAGAAACCAGGAAACGGTGAGTTCTAGTCCTGCCTTAGGCATGAACGACGGCTGGGTGACTTTGGGCCAATCACCCAGGAGACAGTGAATTCTAGTCCCGCCTTTAGTCATGAAAGCCAGCTGGGTAACTTTGAGTCAGTCACCGGGAGATGGTGAGTTCTAGTCCTGCCTTAGGCATGAACGACGGCTGGGTGACTTTGGGCCAATCACCCAGGAGACAGTGAATTCTAGTCCCGCCTTTAGTCATGAAAGCCAGCTGGGTAACTTTGAGTCAGTCACCGGGAGATGGTGAGTTCTAGTCCTGCCTTAGGCATGAACGACGGCTGGGTGACTTTGGGCCAATCACCCAGGAGACGGTGAGTTCTAGTCCCGCCTTTAGTCATGAAAGCCAACTGGGTAACTTTGAGTCAGTCACCGGGAGATGGTGAGTTCTAGTCCTGCCTTAGGCATGAAAAGTGGCTTTAGGCCAATGCCTCTCTCCCAGCCCAAGCCACCTCACAGGGTTGTTGTGGGGAAAAATAGGAGGAGGAAGGAGTATTAGGTATGTTCACTGCCTTGAATTATTTATAAAACTAAGTTGGGATTTTTTAAAAAAAATGAAGAAAAGGCAATCTTTCTGAGGGACGGAAGGTGGGAACAGAGCTGAATCAGCTTGAAAAAAAATAAATGGAGAGGTCTTCCAAAGAGAGTTGATTTGAGAGAGGTTTCCCGTTTTCCAGGAACCAATAAAAGTCGGGGTTATGGATAAGTAAGGCACCTTTGATCTGCAGTGCAATGTCCATAAGGCAGGGAATGACTTTTGCACAATGGGTGGGGAAAATTGATCTCCATCAAGAGCCCAGATAGAATACGGCTTCTAAAACGCTTCCGTCAGGGGTTTCAAATGTGGAATCTGCCCTCTCTCTCGTTTCCTTGCCTAGTTTGAGAAATGCAAAATTTGAGGGGAGGGGGGGGCGAAGCGTGGCAGTGGGGAGGGGCATTTTCTTTGAGGATAGGAGCCCTGTTCTGCCATCAGTGTATTTGCAATAGGCAAACTTCTATCGATCGGCTTATTTGATCTCCTGTTTTATGGATTTTATCGAACTCTTTTATAAAGCGTCTTTAAAAGTTGGCTTTTTATTATTAGCTATCTGGGGCTCCATCGGGTGGGAAGGCCCGGGGGGGGGGGTTGGAGGCAGGGAAGGAGGAAATTAATAACAGTTTCCCTCGATTCAGGGGTTGGATTCTGAAGAGGTAAGAGAAGCAGAAAATAAAATACCGCCACTGGCTCACAGAACCACCTCGATGAATTTTGCTGGAACCACCCCAAAAGCATTTTTTTAAAAAAAATTCTCTCTCTCTCTCTCTCTCTCTGTCTTTCTCTCTCTCTGTCTGTGTGTGTCTGTGTGTCTGTGTCTCGCTAACGTTCAGCCTCTGGTGACATCTACCGGACTGTGGCTTCCTCTGAAATTTCTGCACCAAAGTGCAAGAAGGAAAATCAGTAAGCTTTTTTTAAGCTTTAAAAAATAAAATAAAATCTTGCCTTTATTTTTTATTTATTTTTATAAATAACTCAAGAGGGCGAACGCACCTAACAAATTTTTTCAAAGCACCGGAAAGCAAGACGAGAAACAAAGGATGGAAATTAATCAAAAAGAGAAGCAAGCTGGGATTAAGGAAAAAAAAAATCCTAACAGTGAGAATAATCAACTAGTGGAACTGCTTGCCACCAGAGGTTGCGGGTGCACCATCGCTGGAGGCTTTTAAGAAGAGACTGGAGAGCCACTTGTCTGAAATGATATAGGGTCTCCTGCTTCACCTAACCCCTAACCCTAATTGGAATTTTCCTCCAATGGGATTTTCCCATGTATTTTACCAGGAAACATAGATAGGGCAGCCTAGAAAAGTCAGTGCCCTCCTAACCGTACCCAAGGGCTCCGAGTTTGTTGGCAAAGTCCATTTTCCTGTATGAGTCCATGGTGACCTAACCCTAATTGGAATTTTCCTCCAATGGGATTTTCCCATGTATTTTACCAGGAAACATAGATAGGGCAGCCTAGAAAAGTCAGTGCCCTCCTAACCGTACCCAAGGGCTCCGAGTTTGTTGGCAATGTCCATTTTGCTCTCCGAGTTCACGGGGACGTAACGCTAACCCTATCCATATTTCAGACAAATGCTTCTCCCACCTCTTCTTGAAAACCTCCATGAAGGAGGACCCACAACATCTGGTGGCAAGCCGTTCCACTGGTTAATGGGGAGTTTCTCCTGAATTCCAGGTTGCTTCTCTCCCTGAATAATTTCCATCCCTCCTTTCTTGTCCTGCCTTCTGGTGCTTTGGAAAATAAGCTGAGCCCCCCTCCCCCCCGCTCCTCCTCTTTGTGGCTGCCTCTCACTTGAACGCGCTTGCACATGGAGAGTTGAGCATCACGGTTCTGCCTTCCACTCTCAGGCTGCCATCCATATTCATCAACCCCATGACTGCAGCAGGCAGCTGAGGATTATGCTTTGCTCTTCTTGGCACATGCCAAGCTGAGGAGGGGTGGGTGGGAACCACCCACCTGTGCCAAGCACAGCACACAAGGCAAACAAAGCTTTCGGCTGCCCGTTTCCCCCACCACGCGCAACCGGCATTTAGGATCTCTCTCCAGAGTCCCCTTTGAACAGTAGGATGGATCGTAAGCCAAGCTGAGATGTACCAGGCCAACCAAGCATTCTCGCTCTTAAGAAGGCGGAGGGGGTGGTGGAAAACCATCTTTATTTTGCTTATGAGAGTCATTTAACTCCAGGCATTTGTATTCTGCAAGGGTGTGGGTGTGTGTTGGTGCGTTTGATGTGCAACAAACAAACAAACAAATGGCATCCATTGCCTTGTCGCCTACTGATACAACCTTGGAATCTCCGGGGGGGGGGAATGAGCTTTCTTATTAAAAAAACCCACAAACCCACTGATGAGTTCCATCTAGCCCCCCTCAGAATAAAGGGTGAGAAAAGTGGGGGGTGGGAGGGCAAAGAAGGGGAGGAGGTCAGACAGTAGCCAGCAAAATTGGAGAGGGGGAGGGGGAAAGGATGCCCTCGACGACGAGCCCAAACTTTATGTTGCTAAGTGAAAGATTTGTTAAGCTGAGCTCAGCGTTCATGTTGTTAAGCGAGACGTTCCTTAAGTGAGTTTTGCCCCCACGTTGCGACTTTTCTTGCCACGGTTGTTAAGTGAGTCACCTGCAGCGACACGGTCGCTAATTGAATCTGGCATTTCGCATTGACTTTGATTGTCGGAAGGCCGCAAAAGCTGATCACGTGAGCCCGGGACACCGCAACCGTCGTAAATATGAGTCAGTTGCCAAGCCTCTGAATTCTGATGATGTGACCCTGGGGAATGCGGCAACGGTCGTAAGTGTGAGAAACGGCCGTAAGTCACTTTTTTCAGCACTGTTGTAACTTTGAACGGTCCCGAAATGAACGGTCGTACGTCGAGGAGTCCCACTTCAGATTTGGCTCCATTCTTTGGAGGCCTAAGTCAGTCTTCATTTTTTGCTTTGGTTTTTAAACCTCAGATTATAAGAGATTGCTGACTAACTTTGGAAAGCAGATTTTGCTCTGGCCTCCGCTCTCCACCCCCCACCCATCGGTCTTCCAAGGAATTTTGCATTTTGGCCACATTTTTGCCCCCCCACCCCTTGTCCTTGACTTGGAAAGTTGCTTAGAAAAAGGAGGAGGAGGAGGAGGAAAAAAAAAGTCTTTAAAATGGAAGAAAATAAGATTGCATTGGCCAACCGAATGTCTTTGGAAGGAAAACTCAAATTACCTCCCGCCGGAGCGATCGATGGTCGTAAGCAGCATCTATCCAGCAGGATGTTACAATGCCTTCCACTGAATAAATTATTTGAGGGCTGTTAGGAGTTTACGCTCACGGCAAGTGTTTTATAGCCGCACATCAAAGGCATCGAGAACTCCACATTCCTCCCCCGAGGACCCCTCACTCAACAAGCCATCTCCTTCAGGAGCTTCTGCAGGAAAAGGTGGCAAGCGCCCTCTTCCACCATCTAAAGGCTCCAGAACCTGCAGTTGATACATTTGGTTGCACAACCCACAACTCATTTGCGCTAGCAACAGAAAACACACCCTGGGTATTTGCTCCGGTTTAATTTAAAACATCTCTGGCTGGAAAAAAAATAATCATCTTGATCACTTTGTGGAATCTTGACTGAGAGACCAACTCTATGGAATCTTGACCAAAAGACAAACTCTATGGAATCTTGATCAAAGGACCAACTCTATGGAATCTTGACCAAAAGACCAACTCTATGGTATCCTGAGCAAAAAAAAAAAATCAACTTTATGGAATCTTGACCAAAAGACAAACTCTACGGAATCTTGATCAAAGGACCAATTCTATGGAATCTTGACCAAAAGACAAACTCTAGGGAATCTTGACCGAACAGACCAACTCTATGGTATCTTGACCCAGATTGGTATCTTGACCCAGATTGGTATCTTGACCCAGATTGTTGGGGGCAATTAAGCTGACTTTGTAATAATGCCGCTTGGGGGTGTGTGTGAAAGCCCTAATAAGCAGGCATATCCATAGAATGAAGGCTACTGCTAAGCTTGTAAGCCGCCCTGAGTCTTCGGAGAAGGGCGGGATATAAATGGAATTAAAATAAATAAAATAAATAAATAAATAAAGACCAATTCTATGGAATCTTGACCATTACATTATGGAATAGTAATAGCAATAGACTTATATACCACTTCACAGTGCTTTATAGCCCCCCTCTAAGTGGTTTACAGAGTCAGCCTATTGCCCATAACAATCTGGGTCTTCATTTTATCGACCTCGGAAGGATGGAAGGCTGAGTCAACCTTGAGCCCCTCAGGATTAAACTCCTGGCAGTGGGCAGAGTCAGTCTGCATTCTGCCCACTCTGCCACCAGGGTTCTTCCTTGACTACAAGATCAACTTTATGGAATCATAAATCATATTTGGACTCAACCACATGTTCTCCTATACACAGAGAAGGGATGGACAAACAAGCAGTTTTACACCCGGATCTCTTTTCTTTACACCCATGAACAATACAAGCCATGTTTTGTAGTTTGCACCCAATTTCTTACCTTAACTCAGGTAGAAGGAAAGCAGCCTGGGTCTGCAGCTGGACACACTCAGGTAGAAACGGCTGTCTAAATGTGCTCCTTCAAGGAGGGGCAATGTAAATGTTGCACCAAGAGAAACAGTAGGTTTTTTTTTCCTCTGCTCTTACAAGAAAACCAGATTAAACATCTTGTGACACCAGCCTCCCCCAGGTGTTCTGCATTTGCACTTCTGTGCAGTCACAGCTGCTTTCAATGTTTCGTCAAAATTAAACTTGGGGGTTTTAAGATTGGATGAGAAGGAAATAAAATGGATGGTGGCTAGATTTTACCCTGGGAACTGCCATTTTTTTTGGGGGGGGGAGGGTTAGGACGCGCTCACTTCTCCTTGTTCACTGCAATCTTTTTCCTCTGGGAATACCAGAAAAATCTGTAGTATTCGTGGACTTGCCTCCCCAAGTAAGGAGAAATGCGAAGACTTAGGAAATGACTTCTCTGCTGCAGAAATTGCTGGGGAATTCTGGGAGGTGAAGTCCACAAGTCTTAAAAGTGGCCAAGGTTGGACATCCTGATCTAGATAAAAGGGGGTGTGGGGGGGTGTGGGGGAGAGAAACAACACTAATCCAGTTGAATTTGAACTTTGATAACAACTAAAATTTGTCCAGTCCAGCCATTGCCCCAAATTTCCTGATGCAGCTCTCAACCGTGAACCAAAAATGTTTGGCTTTAAAATAAATAAATTCAGCCAAGATCAGCAAGGTGCTGCTTGCGTTTTTTTGAGTTGCTAATTCTCCTCCCCGCTACGAAAAAGGCTCAATTAGCCAGTTTCCTGCATGGTTTCCCCCATGAAACAAACTGTGTTTGTGAACCCATTTGCCAAGTTGCCCTACAAGAGGCCCGTAAGTACTTGGCTGAGTTTGCTGTTAATTTGATAACAGTCGCTTAATGAGAAATCTGCTCTTCCTCCAGAGGTCTCTCTTCGCCCCCCTCACTTCCTTTTATCTGCGCTGTGAAAACTGCATTATTTTTCCCCTTGTAGCAATAACAAACACGGAGCCTCTTTAATGAAATGCCTTTTTTCCCTCCCCACATTAAAAAAAAATTGTTCTGCAGATGGTAAAAAAAGGAACTTTTTAAATCACTGTTATCTTTTTCGTTCTCCGAGTAGAATATAAAGGAACCGTGTCCTTTTACGTCGACTCAATGATTCTCTGAAATATACAGGATGTAGAATAGGGACCTTGGGAGGTCTTCTAGTCCAACCCACCGCTCAAACAGGAAACCATTTTCAGACACGTGGCTGTCCAGTCGCTTCTTGAAGATCTCCAGTGATGGAGCACCCACAACTTCTAAAGATCTAGGATTGTAGACTAAAAGAATTAACAGAATTGGAAGGGACCTTGGAGGTCTTCTCAAACAGGAAACCCGTTCCACTGATTAGTGGTTTCATCTTGCTGGTTTGATGGACCTGCCCGTAATTTCCAACCCCACATAAAATGGAGAAAGAAAAGAAAAAAACCGCCAGTGTATTCTACATCTTGTACAAACTCATCCCGTGGGCTTCTTTAAGCATCAGAAGTAAAAATAGGAGAATATATATAGGGCATCCAACCTAGCTCTTTTATGCTTTTTAATAAGAATTCTCCTTCCATCAAATATCTTGTTTTTGAATGTTCGGCGCTTCTCCAAATAGAGAAGCATTCCTTTTTTTTTTTTGTTTCCTTTAATGTTTTCAGACAGCCATTTTTCAAAGTTTTCACAAGAGAGAAGAAAAATCTTTATCTCGCATCTTCGGAGGGAAGAGTCGACTTCAAAGCATTAAGAGGAGGAGGAGAATTCACAAATACATACAGAAAGCTCAAATCCTGGGCCTCCAGTAGTTTCATGCCGTATTATTTAATTATCAAACAGCTAATTAGCAATGCTTAATTTAACAATCCTCAGTCTGTGGAGACGGACGTTCGGGAAGAAACTATCCTTATGGAAGGGAGCTATTTTTAAGGAGATTAGCTTAAAATAAATAACTTAAAAGATAGTAGCTAAGCATCCTGCCTCAATATTAACACAGAAAAGCTACGCTTGAATCTTTCCAAGATAAAAGATTATTATTATTTTTTTAAAAAGCATACATTTAAAATGAAATTTGTCTACTGTCAGATCTAATTCTCAATTATTTCGACTGAGCTTCCACTGAGCAACTATTCTCAATTGTTCCAAAGATGGGAATCTTGTCTCGGCTCCTGGACATCTTGGTTTCTGGAGCTTGAAAAATGTGACTGGCAAGCAGAAGTTGAGGTGGTCTACACTGATCTGTTGGTCTACTCTTGAGGACCCCTGAAGACTCAACTGGTAGTGTATCACTGTCATAGCCTACTACAGGCTTCAGCAGAGTGTTATCTGCCCCCTGCCCCCCAGGAGATGCTTCCTTGTTCCACCAGATGCTTGTAGGGACCTTGGATCCCAATGCTCAACTGCCCAGGATCTGGACTCAAGATCTAGCCATCGTCACCCTTGGAATAGAGAAGCTGGTCTATTCAGGAGTCTAACTAGTTGAAGAATTGAGACTGGCGGTCATAAGAATGACAGAATAACAGAGTTGGAAAGAGAGCTTGCAGGTCTTTTGAGCCTGTTCAAGCAGGTCAGCTTATAACGTGTCAGACCAATATCTGTCCAGTCTCTTCTTCAAAGCTCCAGCGATGGAGCATCCACGACTTCTGGAGGCAACTTCCATTCCACGGGTGAATTGTTCTCCCTGTCAGGAAATTCCTCCTTAGTTCTAGGTTGCTTCTCTCCTTGATGAGTTTCCATCCGTTGCTTCTTCCCTTGCCTTCAGGGGCTTTGGAGAACAGGTTGACACCCCCACCCCCCTTATTTGTGGCATGGGAAGACTGCTACCATGTCACCCCTGGTCCTTCTCTTCCTTAGACTAGGCACCCCTAGTTCTCTCAACCGTTCATCATATTGCTTTAACTTCCAGCTTTCTAATCATCTTCCTTGTTCTTCTCTGCACTCTTTCTAGAGTCTCAACATCTTGAGACTCTCGGCCATCGGACCGGACCATTCGGTCCACATTCTGCAGTTCACAACGCCCAAATGGATGCATCGGTTAAACGCCCAGTCCTGGATGCGGAGGGCAAAAGATCCCTCCTGTCACCTCCCATCCTCCACCGGGTCATAAACAGCCATGGCTATTAGTAGCTTCTCCTTTGTAAACCAGAGAAGTCAACTTTTGCAAGCCATCCAAGTTGCCGGGCAATTCCTGGCTGCAAATTCCACTATTTCTCTTCAGTGTTCTGGGAGGAGGCGGGGGGGGGGGGGAGGAAGAAAGGCTACAGGCTCAGACAAGACTTAGGCAGGCTTAGGGGACTGGGGGGGGGCAAAAGAAGCCATTCCCCCCCCCACGTCCCACCGTCAAAAGTGACCCAGTTACATGAAGATAATAAGGCCCCTGTGGCTTCGGAGCCGAAACGAAAGCGAGAAAAGGAATACGCTTGCTGCTTCCGAAGGCCTCTCGCTTTCTACCTTCCCAAAGGGAAAAAAACGAGCAAGGAAAAGCTGGCATCTTGTACCTGACTCTGCCTGGCATCCTGTTCCCTTCTCCGCACTCGGAGCATATGGCACGGTGCTTTATAACTCTCGCCCCATCCGTAGGAGACCCGTTGGGGCGTGGGGGGGTTGGTTTTCTTTTCCCAGAGTCAATGTTGCCAAATATAAATTGTAATTAACGCCGATGCCAAAACGGCACTTAGAGAAAATAAGTGCGTTATTAACATCTGCTGAAGCCTGCCTGGAGACACACATACACACACACACTCCCGTCACTCCAACGCTCCCTGGCATTATGATGACTTGCGACGGAGGGGCTTGAGCGCCCGCCACAAGGCTGGGGTGGTGGGGGAAGAGATGCCTCTTGGTGCCCTCCATGACGACTGTGTCTGCCCCGCTGGCGTGTATTTGGGGGGTGCGCAGAGGCGGTCCGCAACTTAACGGTTCGTTTGGTAACCGAGGTTGCCGCGGCACTGAAAAAAGAGGCTTCTGAGCGGTTCTCAGACTTACGACCGTTGCAGCATCACACGATCGAAGTTCGGGCGCTTGGCCACCGACTCGTATTTACGACGGTGGCAGCGTTCCCCCTTTTGCGACCTCCTGGCAAGCAGAGTCCCCGGGGAGGGCAGATTCATTTAACGACTGCGCTAACACCTGCAGTTGATTCACTTAATGACTGTGGCGAGGAAGGTGGTTAAAATGGGGGCAAAAGTCACTTAACTGACGTCCGGCTTGACGAAGAACTACCTGCGAAGGATTGGATGGATGGAAAGCGGCGATTCGCGCCAAATTGGGAGACCGCAAGCAAGCTAAGTGGACCCAGGGCTTCCTTCGACAAGAGGCATCTTTCTGCCATGCGGAAAAAAAAACAACAAAACACATTCACATGAACACACGCGCGCGCGCGCGCACACACACACAGAGTGGGGTTTTTTTTTAAAAAAAGAAGAGTATCGCAAACAAAAGGTGTACAGAACTGTTTATATGCCATCTGGATAGGTAAATTCACTAATTAAACCATTTTAACACTGAGATCGCTTCTGAATGTGCACGCGCGTACACACACACACACACTCACTCACGTTTACAGGTACCCAAGCAGGCTGGTGATTCTGAGCACGGAGCAGCCCAAGCGAGTCGTGAGGGTTCGAAAACATAACGAAACAAAAAGGCAAAAACCAAGCAAGGGGGGGGGGCGCCCTGACGTTGCACTATTTTTTGGAAAAATGTCTTCTCCAGCCTGCCTAAGTGACACCCCCCCCACAGGATAAAGTTACTGGCTGTCCTTCTGCAGGTGGAACACCCCCCCCCAAACGATCCTCTAAAACAGGGGCATCCAACCTCGGCTCCTTTTAAGACTTGTAGGACTTCAACTCCCAGAATCCCAGCTGGCTGGGGAATTCTGGGAGTTGAAGTCCGTAGGTCTTAAAAGGAGCCAAGGTTGGACGGTCTTACTCTGTAAGACCTAGAAAATGGAGAGCAGAAGGGCTTCTTCCTCGAAGCGAAGCAGTCGGCTCAGAGTTAGCTCTGTGGCACCCCTAACCCTTCTCGGTCCCTCAGAGGAACACTGGACGCTAGCGGCGTTTTGTCAAGGACTAGAAACTTAAGGGTCAATCCGAGACAGTTCCTTTAGCGCCGCAGCTTGCTTTGAGAAAGCTCTCTTCAAAAGGATGTCTGATTTTTGGGGGGGGGGGGGTGAGAAAAGGAGAAGGGGGTCTTTCAATTGTCTATAAAGTCATCTAGAGCAGGGTTTCCCAACCTTAGGAACTTGAAGATGCGTGGACTTCAACTCCCAGAATTCCCCAGCCAGCTATGCTGGCTGGGGAATTCTGGGAGTTGAAGTCCACGCATCTTCAAGTTCCTAAAGGTTGGGAAACGCTGATCTAGAGGACGACCGGAGAAGACACGCTGGCTAAAGTCCCACCATCTTCTCCTGCAAGCCAGCTTGTCGAGCCGAGCCTCTCACGAGATGGATGGCTGCCGCTTTGCAAGATTCTCGGTTATTAATTATTATTATTATTATTTTTAGATCCGCAACTGCTCGTGCTGAGTGGGGTTTAGGTGAAGGGGAGGGCTGTGCTCCTGCTAAAAGGAAGGATTAAAAAATAGCGGAGAAGGAACGGGCCCGCATTCAGAACGATTCTTAACGGGCGATCTAAGCCCCTTTTAATGTCGACGGGGGCGGCTCCTTGCCTCTCGCCAGGAAAGCAGGAAAAACCGCTCTTCAAATGTCCTTCTGATTTCTTCCCAGGAAAGAGGAAGGGGCTCTGGACTTCCAAGGAAGCTAGCTGAAGGAAAGGCCCACTTGTCAAGAATTAGCAGAATTTGGCTAAGCAACTGGAGTGAAGCAATTGCGAAGAAATTCCCAATTCATCTGGATTCCCACAGTTTAAGACAGGTGGGCCTTCAAACTTGGCCCTTTGATGGCTTGTGGACTTCAACTCCCAGAATTCCTCAGCCAGGCACGCGTGCCTGGCTGAGGAATTCTGGGAGTTGAAGTCCACAAGCCATCAAAGGGCCAAGTTTGAAGACCCCTGGTTTAAGACTATTTGTCTTTGGAATACTTTATTTTTTTTTGGAGTGCCTTAAAAATTGACGGAGAGCATAAGCCCGAAGCAGAAGAGCGATATTTCTCAACCTGGGCAACCGTGAGATAGGTGGGGCTTCCTCTGCGTGCTGGCTTGGGGGGAATCCTGGGAGTTGAAGTCCACCCATCACAAAGTTGCGCAGGTTGGGGAAAAAAACACAACAACGCACAAGGAACCAAGACAGGAAATCCAGGCGGCTTCCACCAACGAGGGGCTGACGGGACTCGGAAGAGGAAGGGGAGGGCTGCCATCTGTCAAGCTGAAACTCCTCTTCCCTTGAATCCCACCTCAAGTTAAAGAAGAATTCAGACATTAAATAGCAAGGAAGGGACAATGAACGGGAAGGTCCCATTCCTACTCGCCGCCCGTTCCCACGTTCGGCGGAAACAAGGGCTAGAATTTCATTTTTTTAAAAAAATACGGTGGTGGCGACGGTGAGGGGTTACAATTTTTTCCAAGGGCAAATTTGGCCCAAATGGGATCCTGGGCAGCAGCATCGAGAACCGAACGGCGTTCCAACAACGGTCACGAGACTCGAAAAGCAGCCACGGTCAACCAAGGAGAAGAGAACTGGCCAGCTTCTGGGTCCTAAATCAGGTTGCTTCGCCCGTCACCACCACAGATTTGGCGGCTCCTCGGCCACCCGGCTTTTGAACAAGGTGATCTCGTCCAGGTGCATCATGGGGACGTCTCGGATGACCTCGGTTAGGTCTTCGTGCAGGAGAGGGAACACCACCACGTTCAGCGCAGGTCGGTCGGCCTGGAAACTAACCCAGAAACAAGAAGCATTTAAGTTTGGAGAGGAAGTCGGGACGGGACTGTTTTTTTAAAAAAATTCCATTTATATCCCGCCCTTCTCCGAAGACTCAGGGCGGCTTACAAGCTTAGCAGTAGCCTTCATTCTATGTATATGCCTGCTTATTAGGGCTTTCACACACACACCCCAAGTGGCATTATTACAAAGTCAGCTTAATTGCCCCCAACAATCTGGGTCCTCATTTTACCTACCTCGCAAGGATGGAAGGCTGAGTCAACCTTGAGCCTGGTGGGACTCGAACCTGCACTAACTGCAGGCAGCTGGTGTTACTTAAGGAGGCATTAGCCCACTGCTCCACCAAGGCTCTGTGGTTAGCATGCACGGTTTTCCAAACCCCAGATAGCTCCGACCGGGGAGTCCTCGACTTGCGAGCAAAACTGGGACCAGAATTTCCGTTGCTAAGCAAGGCTTAGCTGACTGGTTAAAGCGAGTTTGGCTGGCTCAGGAGTTCTGGGAGTTGAAGTCCACAAGTCATCAAAGAGCCAAGGCTCCCCACCCCTGCGACCTAGTCCTTTTTCTTGCTCTTTTAGGCATTGTCAAGTCTGGCTTCCTCCCACTAACTCTAGAATCTACTGCCCTAATTTTTTTCACCCCCGTATTAAGAAAAGGAAGAAAGGGGTCGCCATAAACTTCTCTCTCATTCATGTGCTCACCGGGCTGGAGGCATCATTAATGCAACAGGAGAAAGCACCAAAGCGCGCAGCGGCGAAAGAGAGGCTGCAGCCCTTAAAATCCATCCACCATATTTTTTCTCCAGGAAATGTCCGTGCAGGTGTGGGGGGAACGTTTATATATTTTAAAAGCCGGCTCAGACAGGATAACCATGGCTAAGTAGAGAAGCCACGGGGGAGGGCATGAAAGGTGAATAGCAGGCGGTGCCAAGAAGGAAGCGATGTGAACACATATTTTTTTATTTATTTTAATTCCATTTATATCCCGCCCTTCTCCGAAGACTCAGGGCAGCTTACAAGCTTAGCAGTAGCCTTCATTCTATGTATATGCCTGCTTATTAGGGCTTTCACACCCCCCCCCAAGCGGCATTATTACAAAGTCAGCTTATTGCCCCCAACAATCTGGGTCCTCATATGATCAAAGGCACGCAGAGGAAATCAAAATAGTCGGCCTCGCATGCCGACGGAGGAAATGCAGGTCACCTCTTTTTTAGTGGGAAAAGAGAGCTTGAAGAAAGAGACCAATGGTTGCACACTGTTTTCTTTCTCTCTGCCTCTCATTCAAGCGTTATTCCTTTTTACGTGGCCGAGAACGAGACACGTTCTTCTTCCCCGTGGAATGGACACTAAAATCCGTGAAATTACACACGGGGTAAAATGGACCGGCTTCTGAAAGCGCCGAAGAGCGAGAGAAGAATCTACTGGCGGTTTTCAACCCGATTCTGAGTTTCTAGCCCTCTTGACTGCTGCAGGTGGAAGCTAACAGGCAATCCTGCCCTACCGACAATGGCTGGATGTGAAGAAATTGTGAAATGTGACCCAGCTGGGGAGAAGCAGTAGAAGCCCCCTCTGAATTTAGTTAATAAGATTTAGATCCTATTTTCATGCCCAAGGCGGGACTAGAACTCACCATCTCCTGGCGATTGGCCCAAACTCACCCAGCCGGCTTTCGTCTCTAAGGTAGGATTAGAACTCGCCCTCTCTTGGTGATTGGCCCAAAGCCATCCAACTGGCTTTCGTGCCTAAGGTGGGACTAGAACCTCCGTCTCCTGGCTAACTTCCCACTCCCACCATTTCAGCAATGGCCACGCAGGCTGGGGAATCCTGGGAGTTGCAGTCCACCCTTCTGGAAGCTGCTGGGAATTACGTTTTTTCGTACCAATTAGCAGCAGCTTTTGAGAGTAGCTTGCCTTCCAGAAAAGAAAAAAAAAACACCACCCCCCCCAAAAAAAACCTGGCCAGGCTTTAATCCCAACTCTACCTTAATTGGAAGTTAGTTGGAACCCATTTTCATTAAATCAGCAAAAAGTGCAGAGATCAACTGGCAAGTTGATTTCATCGGGGAACAGCGCACGGAAGCGAACGCCTTCCAATAATGCCTTCTGTCCAAACCTGCAAATTCAGCTTTTTTGGGGGGGTCATTGCTGGCTTCTTGGTCCAGCCGCTGAATTTTCCAAGAAAACAGGCAGGGAAATGCGAGTTGGGACACAGTGGCCGAGACCCAAGCCCAGAATCAGAGGAGACCCTCTGGGGATGCTGGAGTGGCCGCTTGCTTTCTCTCTTTCTGTTGGCTTGGCTACCCCGATGTGCCCTGCAGTAAATTCATACCGAGCCCTTTGAAGTCCCAGAATATCTGGCAGTTGGCTAAGCGCCAACCAGAAACGTCCCGCAGAGCCCAAGGGGAGCAGTTGGCACAAGAGGGCAAGGATTAAAAGAAAGGAGACAGAACAGTCCCTGCCAGCCCCGAAGCTTGGCTATATCGCTACAGCCGGCAGAAAGAAACACACCCTGGGAAGCTGTTTTTCCAACATCTCTGCAAATTAAGAAGTTATTTCAATAATTGGCCAATTAAGCCTAATTTATACTTAGGAAACACATTAATGGTTCTGGCCTCTTGTTCCCCTTCTCTCCACCACCACCCCGCCCCGCCCGTTCTTGCATCAAGTGGTGCATGTTGACACAAACAAGCCATGATAAGGAGGCTTTCAATGGGGAGATATAATTTGGGGCTGCAGAGAAGAAAGAAAGAAAAAGAAAGAAAGAAAGAAAGAGAGAGAGAGAGAGAGAGAGAGAGAGAGAGAGAGAGAGAGAGAGAGAAAGAAAGAAAGAAAGAAAGAAAGAAAGAAAGAAAGAAAGAAAGAAAGAAAGGAAGGAAGGAAAGAAAGAAAGAAAGAAAGAAAGAAAGAAAGAAAGAAAGAAAGAAAGAAAGAAAGAAAGAAAGAAAGAGAAGGAAGGAAGGAAGGAAGGAAGGAAGGAAGGAAGGAAGGAAGGAAGGAAGGAAGGAAGGGGCATGCCTGGGGTCTGATTTCCTTGCCATCCAAAATACAGAACATAGAATCCTACGGCTGGATGGGACCTTGGAGGTCATCTAGTCCAACCGCCTGCTTGAGTTTTGCCCCATTTGGTGACCTTCCCAGCCACAGTCATTCAATGAATCACAGCGGTGGATATTGTTAGTAACCCAGTGGTTAAATAAAGCTGGCTTTCAATGTGGACTTGGCCTTGTCGGGAGGTGGCCAAAGGGGATCACGTGACCTTGGGACGCTGCGACCGTCGTTAAGTATGAACCAGCTGCCCAGCATCTGAATTCTGATCCCACGATCATGGGGAGGCTGCAACGGTCAGCCCTAAGAGCCTTGGTGGAGCAGTGGGCTAATGCCTCCTTAAGGAACACCAGCTGCCCACAATTCGTGCAGGTTCGCATCCCACCAGGCTCAAGGTTGACTCAGCCTTCCATCCTTCCGAGGTAGGTAAAATGAGGACCCAGATTGTTGGGGGCAATTAAGCTGACTTTGTAATAATGCCACTTGGGTGTGTGTGTGTGAAAGCCCTAATAAGCAGGCCTATACATAGAATGAAGGCTACTGCTAAGCTTGTAAGCCGCCCAGAGTCTTCGGAGAAGGGCGGGATATAAATGGAATTAAAATAAAATAAATAAATAAATAAAATAAGTCCCTTTTTCCGGTTGTCGTCGTAACTCTGAACGGTCCCTAAGTGAACTTGTGCCGAGTTGAAGACCGCCTGTAACTCTAAATTGGGTCTCTTTTATTTTTTAAACAAGCTTGTGCCCGTTGCTTCTTGTCCTGCCTCCGGGCACTTTGGAGAGTCCGTGGATCCCCTCTTTTCTGTGACAGCCCCCCCACCCAGTAATGGAAGACTGCTGACATGTCCCCTCCCATCCTTCTCTTCGTTAGACTCTCTGCCTAGACCCCCTTCTTCCTCCTGCGGGGGGGTTTTGCAATTCGGAGGCGGTTCCGCGTGCCTGGATTCCGCGTGGAATGGCTTTTATTCTCCGACTTGCCTCTCCTTCCCACAAGGAGGTGAAAGAAGAGAAACAGAGCACCGATTTGTCTTCCACTTTGCATTTCATCTCCATAACTACTTGGAAGGAGAGAGAGGCTGAAATGCCTTATGGTTTAAAAATTTCTCTCTTTCTCTCTCTCTCTCTCTCTCACACACACACACGCACACTCACACACAGATACGTTCAGGGCTGAACGTGTCACAAGCCCAGCACTTCCAGGGCTGCAACACCACACTGGGTTGTATTTTCTTTATTTTTTTATTTTTGCAGAGCTGAGGATGCAGATTGTTGGGGGCAATTAAGCTGACTTTGTAATAATGCCGCTTGGGGGTGTGTGTGTGTGAAAGCCCTAACAAGCAGGCATATAGATAGAATGAAGGCTACTGCTAAGCTTGTAAGCCGCCCTGAGTCTTCGGAGAAGGGCGGGATATAAATGGAATTAAAATAAAATAAAATAAAATAAAATAAAATAAATAAATATTGAGCCCTGGGGACCTGGTCTTCAGAGCGCATCGGTTGAAGAAAAAAGGCAAGGAAGCTTTTTGAAAATCCACCCTGCGAAGCTTTGATTTCCAGATTGCAAAGAAGGAGAGTCTCGTTCCTTGGAAGGAGGGAAGAAGTGGATCCGTTCGCTCTCAACGTGACTGGGAGGGGAAGGTGTAATTTGGGCACCTTCCCCTCCACCGAGAGCCACAAGGAATGAAGGTGCCACGGAGACCTCTTTCATCCTCCTTCGTCTTCCCAAGTGTGACGAAATCAGCCCCCAAGGGGGGAAGGGAGGCAGGAGAGTAGGCAGGACCTGTTCTCCCCAGAGCAGAATCCAATTTCGACATGTGCTTCCACCCTTAAGGAACGTATACCAAGAAAGCAGCCTGGGGCATTTATTATTAATCCAACCTGACAGGCTGATTCAAGGATTGCAAGAGAGCAGGAAGCCAAACAGACAATGAACACTGGAGCGAGATCTTAAATGATTCACTACATTAAGCCCTCCGCAACGGGAGGCGGGGAGCCAAGTTAGCAGACATGCTTAGGCTAGCAAGGAGGGCTTGGCAGCTCATGTACCAACAGGAGGCTCACCGCCAGCCATCACCCAGAGTGGCAGAGCTTTTTCAAGGTCAGGAGGAAAGGAGGAAGGAGGGAGGAAGGAGGAGGCAAAACAGAAGTAAGAAGAGAAGAAAGAGAAGAAGGAGAAACAGGAGGAAAGGAGGAAGGAGGGAGGAAGGAGGAGGCAAAACAGAAGTAAGAAGAGAAGAAAGAGAAGGCATGGGAAACAGGAGGAAAGGAGAGAAGAGGAGGCAAAATAGAAGGAAGAAGAGTAGGAAGAGAAGAAGGAGAAACAGGAGGAAAGGAGGAAGGAGGGAGGAAGGAGGAGGCAAAACAGAAGTAAGAAGAGAAGAAAGAGAAGGAGAAACAGGAGGAAAGGAGGAAGGAGGGAGGAAGGAGGAGGCAAAACAGAAGTAAGAAGAGAAGAAAGAGAAGGCATGGGAAACAGGAGGAAAGGAGAGAAGAGGAGGCAAAATAGAAGGAAGAAGAGTAGGAAGAGAAGAAGGAGAAACAGGAGGAAAGGAGGAAGGAGGGAGGAAGGAGGAGGCAAAACAGAAGTAAGAAGAGAAGAAAGAGAAGGCATGGGAAACAGGAGGAAAGGAGAGAAGAGGAGGCAAAATAGAAGGAAGAAGAGTAGGAAGAGAAGAAGGAGAAACAGGAGGAAAGGAGAAAGGAGGGAGGGAGAGGAGGCAAAACAGAAGTAAGAAGAGAAGAAAGAGAAGAAAGAGAAACAGGAGGAAAGGAGAGAAGAGGAGGCAAAATAGAAGTAAGAAGAGAAGAAAGAGAAGAAAGAGAAACAGGAGGAAAGGAGAGAAGAGGAGGCAAAATAGAAGGAAGAAGAGTAGGAAGAGAAGAAGGAGAAACAGGAGGAAAGGAGAAAGGAGGGAGGGAGAGGAGGCAAAACAGAAGTAAGAAGAGAAGAAAGAGAAGAAGGAGAAACAGGAGGAAAGGAGAAAGGAGGGAGGGAGAGGAGGCAAAACAGAAGTAAGAAGAGAAGAAAGAGAAGGCATGGGAAACAGGAGGAAAGGAGAGAAGAGGAGGCAAAATAGAAGGAAGAAGAGTAGGAAGAGAAGAAGGAGAAACAGGAGGAAAGGAGAAAGGAGGGAGGAAGGAGGAGGCAAAACAGAAGTAAGAAGAGAAGAAAGAGAAGGCATGGGAAACAGGAGGAAAGGAGAGAAGAGGAGGCAAAATAGAAGGAAGAAGAGTAGGAAGAGAAGAAGGAGAAACAGGAGGAAAGGAGAAAGGAGGGAGGGAGAGGAGGCAAAACAGAAGTAAGAAGAGAAGAAAGAGAAGGCATGGGAAACAGGAGGAAAGGAGAGAAGAGGAGGCAAAATAGAAGGAAGAAGAGTAGGAAGAGAAGAAGGAGAAACAGGAGGAAAGGAGAAAGGAGGGAGGGAGAGGAGGCAAAACAGAAGTAAGAAGAGAAGAAAGAGAAGAAAGAGAAACAGGAGGAAAGGAGAGAAGAGGAGGCAAAATAGAAGGAAGAAGAGTAGGAAGAGAAGAAGGAGAAACAGGAGGAAAGGAGAAAGGAGGGAGGGAGAGGAGGCAAAACAGAAGTAAGAAGAGAAGAAAGAGAAGAAGGAGAAACAGGAGAAACAGGAGGAAAGGAGAAAGGAGGGAGGGAGAGGAGGCAAAACAGAAGTAAGAAGAGAAGAAAGAGAAGGCATGGGAAACAGGAGGAAAGGAGAGAAGAGGAGGCAAAATAGAAGGAAGAAGAGTAGGAAGAGAAGAAGGAGAAACAGGAGGAAAGGAGAAAGGAGGGAGGGAGAGGAGGCAAAACAGAAGTAAGAAGAGAAGAAAGAGAAGGAGTGGGAAACAGGAGGAAAGGAGAGAAGAGGAGGCAAAATAGAAGGAAGAAGAGTAGGAAGAGAAGAAGGAGAAACAGGAGGAAAGGAGAAAGGAGGGAGGGAGAGGAGGCAAAACAGAAGTAAGAAGAGAAGAAAGAGAAGGCATGGGAAACAGGAGGAAAGGAGAGAAGAGGAGGCAAAATAGAAGGAAGAAGAGTAGGAAGAGAAGAAGGAGAAACAGGAGGAAAGGAGAAAGGAGGGAGGGAGAGGAGGCAAAACAGAAGTAAGAAGAGAAGAAAGAGAAGGAGTGGGAAACAGGAGGAAAGGAGAGAAGAGGAGGCAAAATAGAAGGAAGAAGAGTAGGAAGAGAAGAAGGAGAAACAGGAGGAAAGGAGAAAGGAGGGAGGGAGAGGAGGCAAAACAGAAGTAAGAAGAGAAGAAAGAGAAGGCATGGGAAACAGGAGGAAAGGAGAGAAGAGGAGGCAAAATAGAAGGAAGAAGAGTAGGAAGAGAAGAAGGAGAAACAGGAGGAAAGGAGAAAGGAGGGAGGGAGAGGAGGCAAAACAGAAGTAAGAAGAGAAGAAAGAGAAGAAAGAGAAACAGGAGGAAAGGAGAGGAGAAAGGGGGGAGGGAGAGGAGGCAAAACAGAAGTAAAAGAAAGAGAAGGAGTGGGAAACAGGAGGAAAGGGAGGGAGAGGAGGAGGAGGAGGAGGAGGAAAAATAAAAGGAAAAAAAGAGAAGAAAGAGAAGCAATAGGGAAATGGGGGGGAGGAGGAGGGCTGAAGCAGGGGATGATGGGACCTGTTGGGGAAGGGGGAAAGGTTTGCTGTTTTCAAGACGAAGACCACACTGAGGCCCAACGTTTCTCCTGGCCGCCGTGATGCTCTCTAACTGCTACCTGGAGCCGAGCAACTTTAACCTGGAGCCCTGAGTAAAAAAAAATAATCCTTCCTTCACGCATTCATTCCCGGTTGCCAGACAAGAGAGGCCGAGAAGAGGAATTGAGGATGATTAAGGAGCTGCAGGAGGGACCAGCTCGAAGTAGCAAGGGGGGGGGGGAAGGGGAAGGAAAAGGAGAGGAATTCAACATTTCAGCTTGGCTAAAGGGGAATTAAAGAGAGTGGGTGGGGGGGGGGCGTGTTGGGGAAGGAGGAAGATAAATATTTCCAGGGTGTGATTGCTCTGGGCATGGATGTGTGTGTGTGTGTGTGTGTGTGTGTGTGTGTGTGTTGGGGAAGGAGGAAGATAAATATTTCCAGGGTGTGATTGCTCTGGGCATGGATGTGTGTGTGTGTGTGTGTGTGTGTGTGTGTTGGGGAAGGAGGAAGATAAATATTTCCAGGGTGTGATTGCTCTGGGCATGGATGTGTGTGTGTGTGTGTGTGTGTGTGTGTGTGTGTTGGGGAAGGAGGAAGATAAATATTTCCAGGGTGTGATTGCTCTGGGCATGGATGTGTGTGTGTGTGTGTGTGTGTGTGTGTGTGTGTGTTGGGGAAGGAGGAAGATAAAATATTTCCAGGGTGTGATTGTTGCTCTGGGCATGGATGTGTGTGTGTGTGTGTGTGTGTGTGTGTGTGTGTGTGTAAAGCGAGACAACTGAAGGCACTGTGTGTGTGTGTGTGTGTGTGTGTGTGTGTGTGTGTTGGGGAAGGAGGAAGATAAAATATTTCCAGGGTGTGATGTTGCTCTGGGCATGGATGTGTGTGTGTGTGTGTGTGTGTGTGTGTGTGTGTGTGTGTGTGTGTGTGTTGGGGAAGGAGGAAGATAAAATATTTCCAGGGTGTGATTGTTGCTCTGGGCATGGATGTGTGTGTGTGTGTGTGTGTGTGTGTGTGTGGAAAGCGAGACAACTGGAGGCACTGTGTGTGTGTGTGTGTGTGTGTGTGTGTGTGTGTGTGTGTGTGTGTGTTGGGGAAGGAGGAAGATAAAATATTTCCAGGGTGTGATCGTTGCTCTGGGCATGGATGTGTGTGTGTTTGTGTGTGGAAAGCGAGACAACTGGAGGCACCGTGTGTGTGTGTGTGTGTGTGTGTGTGCGCGCGCACACACACACACACACACACACACACAAAGAGAGAGAAGTGGAGGAACTCTGAGGAGGGATAAGGAAAAAAAATCCTCCGATACGTGTCTGTTGATACCTATCAATCATCTGAGACCTTGGAAGCTAACATTTTCAAACATCATTTGCCACCTGATTACTGTGATATGAGTTTACACACACACACACATACAGAGAGAGAGAGAGAGAAAGAGAGAGAATTTCTTTCTGCAAAACCGGATTTGCTCCTCAACAACCTCTCTCATTCTCCCCTCCGCCTGCCCTTGAAAAGACTAGCAGCTCAAGAGCAATACCAATGCTGCTGCTTGATATACATTTGAGAGAGAGAGAGAGAGAGACAGAGACAGAGAGAGAGAGAGAGAGAGAGAGAGAGAGAGAGAGAGAGAAGATGGGAGGAAAAAAAAGGAGAAGGGTCCTTGAGAGTCCAAAGCGAGGCAAACCTTTCTTTTAAGCTCGCCCTGTTCGTTGTTTTTTTCCCCCTAGCTCCTTGGGTAATGAGCAGAAAGCTGCTTTTTTCTTAAGCGTTTGCACCTAAGTGGAAGCTAGCTTGTTGGGTTTTTTTTTTTTGCTTGGGGTTGCTTCTGCAGTGGGGCAGGGAGGGAGGGAAGAAGGGAGGGGGGGAAGGGAAGAAAAGGACCCAAGGTGATAACTTTTCCTGCAGAATACGAGCCCCCCCCCCCGCCCCAATTTGCCCATGCAGGTGATGGTGGGGATGCTTTTAAGGAATAACCACAGCGCCCCCTAGGGGTGGCTGAAGACAGCCTGGCTCCTAGGAGGAAGAAGAGGCCAGGGGTGCAGCAGCGACAGGTGTGGCACGGAACAGGATGGGACAGGACCTCACCTGCCCGGCGTTGCTACAGGCAGGGATCTGCAAAGCCTTCCTTCGTTCCAGGAAAAACACGAGAGACCTTTCGAATCGGAACACGAAGCTCGATACCGAAAGGGAAGGAAGCCAAGATAAATCCCTCTTGGGATCGAGCGGGGCGCTGGAAACCGTGACTTGCTTCCTACAGGATGGTTTATTTAGAACACGGGGTTTGGCGAAGCGGCCACGGTGAGCGCGGCTGGCTGGGGAATCTGGGCAGTTGAAGTCCACAAGGCTTAAAGTTGGCGAGGTTGGAGACCCCCGGTGTAACGGGTTGAGATGGCATCAGCGAGACCCAGGTTCAAATCTAATTTAATTTAATTTAATTTATTGAATTTATATACTGCCCTTTCCCGAAGGACTCTACCCTCTAGATGCTCTAAAGCAATCACGGTCTCTCGACCCATCCCAGGGCTGTGACTCTGTGTGTGTGTGTGGGAATGGCAGGAAGGAGCGTTACGGACACCGCTTCGCACGAAAGACGGTGGGCAAACCAATGTTTCTCAACTCCGGCCAACTTTCAGCCGTGGAAAAAAAACAAACTCAACTCCCAGAATGCCCCAGGGGCTGAGGTGTGGAATCACGGATATAAATCGAACCAACCATCGGTCAAAGAGCCTATAATAACGTAGGCCACGTTGGGGTCAGGCTGCAAAAGACCCTCGCAGGAATCCTCACGGTCAGGTAGTAGCTATGGAGATGAACCAACAGCCAGCAAAAAAAGATGGGTTCTCCTGGCTGTGGAATATAGTCGTGAGGATTAGTGGTCTCTGACAGGCTCCTCCTAATCTCCCCTTTTTTTTTTACACGACCTAAATTAACAGCCACACAAAAGACCCACAGGAAGGCTCGCCTCCTGGGGAGGTTTTTCATTAACTCGAGCCCCTCTCACCCTCTTGGTGGGGAAAGTGGAAAAACCACATTCTCCCTTAATTCTCCTTTGTGCTTTTAAAACAGGGAATCGGGAGATGGTTCCGATTGCTGTTTTAAGAAACAGAGGATAAGCCGCCCGTGAATGTTATTTCTGGCAGAATCGGCGCATACAATATCTACCTTATTGTTCCAGCTGTCATCTGTCACCCCATTCAAAGCACTTAGCTGCATACTTTTTGTTGTTGTTCCAAAGAGCTACTGGGGAGCAAAAAAAAAAAAATGCTTCCGAGACAAGCCTGGTCTATTGAATTTTTCTCTCTGATGTAGTGATGACAACCAGCACAGGCTTGGGAATACAGGAGGCTGGATATGGGTGATTTTTGAGCTGTCAAATCAGCTCGGCCCACCTCCAAAAAAAAAAAAGTCATTACAAGGCTGAAAGGGACAAGATCTTGGAACGGCAAGCGGCCATACAGGTAGTCCGTGACTTAACAACCACCACTGGAGCCAGACTGTCCCATTGCTAAGCAAGGAGCTTCTTAAGTGAATTGTACCCAATTTTATGGGTAGAGAGAAGGGCACGACAGAGAATGAGGTGGCTGGAGGGAGTCACTGAAGCAGGAGGCCTGAGCTTAAATGGACTCCGGAAGATGGCAGAGGACAGGAAGGCCCGGAGGAACGTGGTCCATGGGGTCGCGATGGGTCGGACAAGACTTCGTAGCTAACAACAACAGGGTGGAATTGAGGCCTTTGAATTATGGTGCTGGAGAAGACTCCTGCGAGTCCCTTGGACTGCAAGGCGATCCAACCGGTCAGTCCTAGAGGAGATCAACCCTGACTGCTCTTTAGAAGGCCAGATCCTGAAGCTAAAACTCAAATCCTTTGGCCACCTAATGAGAAGGAAGGACTCACTGGAGAAGAGCCTCATGCTGGAAAAGATGGAGGGCAATAGAAGAAGGGGATGACGGAGAACGAGGTGGCTGGATGGAGTCACTGAAGCAGGAGGCCTGAGCTTAAATGGACTCCAGAAGATGGTAGAGGACAGGAAGGCCTGGAGGAATGTTGTCCATGGGGTCACGATGGGTCGGACACGACTTCGCAGCTAACCACAACAACCCAATTTCATTAAAAAAAATTATTATTTTTTTTAATACCGTGGTTGTTAAATAAATCTCACGGTTGTATAGTAGATCCAGCTTCCCCAATTAACTCTGCTTGTTGGGCATCAGCTGGGAAAGGCCCAGGGATGCTGCAACCGCTGTAAATGCATGCTGGTTTGCAAGCACCTGAATTTTGATCTGACGGTGGGGATGCTGTGATGGTTTTAAGTGTGAGGGGAAAAGTCACTTTTTGGGGGAGGGAGGGGGGGCCCTCTTATCACTTCGAACCGTCACTCAACGAATGATTAAGCCGAAGATTAGATAAAAGTATAAACCTTCATCAATGACCCCAGTCTTTGCTCAGCTGTGGCAGGGAAAAGCCCTTGGGTTTTACGAGTGAGAAAATAGACACCCTTGCAGGAACACAACTCCGGATTCATTGATTATTCTGAGTCTTTTCTGCATGGATTGTCCCGGGGACTAGGTAGGCCAGATGGGGAGGAAGCTAACCACCAGATGGCAAGGACACAAGCGAGCGGTCAGACGAGGAGACCGGAACTTATTGGTAGCCTCACACTGCAATGAACAAGGACACCCATTCAGTTTTGCAGCTACTAAGATTGTTGGACGGGCAGGCACAAAAACAGCCGGGGAAGCGATTGAAGCCTGGGAAACGGCTTCCTCAGTCAACAGGAATGCTGATTTATCACCAGCCTATCAGGTACTTAGAAGGCGAGGGCTGGGCAGCACAAGGAAACAGCAGCTGACGACTTAAAAGCCAGCCATCAACACATCCCAATCAACATCTAAAAAGCCGCATACAATAGGCACTATAAATGCCACATACGGAATAGCCCAAAACACACACTCTGCTAGAGAGAGAAGTTCCCTGAGGACGGGCTCCAGCACGAAAGCTCAGAAGACTAAAGCTCTGGTTCCAGGGACCGACCCAGATTGGATCCTGCAACATTATCCTGGGAGGCGTCTATTTGCCTTCCTTCACGAGTCTGATCTGATCGAGAGCTTATTAATTTTTAATATCACCATAATAGCCCAAAACAAAGGACTACAGCAAAGAACCAAATGCAAAAAGAATGTATTATATCGGTCCCAGCTTGCACCGATGTTATCATTTTGTAAGGGATCGGAACAGCTGCAGGCCTGGTGGTGACAGGGAACATAACACAACACAAAAAGGAGATCCAAGTTTAGATCAGTGGGCAGGTGAAGAAAGGAATAACAGAGACATAACTTCTGGATTGGGGGGAGGGGGGGTTGTGAGCGGGGGGGGGAAGCTCCCTTTAGATAAATTCAGCTAAGACAGGGGTGTCCAACCTTGCCAACTTTAAGACTCTGCAGACTTCAACTCCCAGAATTCCCCAGAATTCTAGGAATTCAAGTCCACAAAGTCTCAAAGTTGCCAAGGTTGGACACCCGTTGACGAGTTAAGGCAACGAAGAAAAATCTACTCAGAAAGAAGCTGGAGCATCATCATCAGAAATACACTGCCCAGATTGATGGCCCAACGGGAACACACAAAAGGAGAATCGGATGCGATGCCCCCACCCACACTCCTCACCTGCGTATTAGGCTCTGCTGCAGGCTTTTGCAAACGGTGAGCGACTCCCCCGTAAACATGTGGCACATGATCACCTCGGGGCAGGCGGTCATGAACGACATCACGGCATCGGACTGCAGCGTCCCACTCCGGGAGATGATGCAAAGACGCTGCAGGGAGGAGCAGCAGCTCAGGGCGTGGAAGAACTGGGCGTTGGCGTGGAAGTAGGGCTGCTCCAGCCTTGGAGGAAAAAGAAGGGTCGGTTGGACGGGGTTTGACCACATAATGATGATGATGATGATAACAACAACAAAAACAATGACGGAAGGGACCTTGGAGGTCATCTAGTCCAACCACCTGCTCAGGCAGGAAAGCCTATAGCAGGGGTAAGCAACCTTGGCTCTTTTATGCCTCATAGACTTTGACTCCCAGAATTATTAGGCATTATTATTATTATCATCATCATCATCATCACAGCAGGGCTGGAAAAAAAATCCCAGCTTGCAATTTGCCGCTCAATCCACCAGACGGCGCTGTTGCTCTATTCCTGATTAAAATCCCCCTTTCTAAGGATTCCTTTGACAGCCAGGTAAACATCGGTAGAGGTGGAAGACAGGAGAGAAAAGAGCTGAGATTCCCAGATGGCTCCATCAAATACAACGCCCCCTACTGCACGGGAAGAGAGCCCTCTGAATAGCCTCCACAAGGATAGCTCTTAAGGGGGGGGGGGCTATCTGCATATCCTGCACCAGCCTACCTCACCTCACCTGGTGGAAGACTTCAAGGTGAGTGAAAAAAACCCCTCTCCCATGGAATGACACAGAAGACTAGGGAGATTCTCAGCCATCACAGGTGATTTTTAGAAGGCAACTTCCTTGCTTTTTTTCCCCCTCCCCCCCTGAAAACGTTTCACTTTTCATCTGAGAAGCTTCTTCTGAAGAAGAACGACGGAAGAAGCTTCGTGGGTGAGAAGTGAAACGAGGCAAGAAAGCCCCAAGTGCCTTTTGAAAAGCACCTTTTATATAGAACTAGGAAGCAGAATAACAGAGCTGGGAGGGACCTTGGAGGTCTTCTAGCCCAACCCTCTGCTCGAGCAGGAGAACCTATCCCATTTCAGATAGGTTCCTGTCCAGTCTCCTCTTAAAAACCTCCAGGGATGGAGCACCCACAATTTCTGGGGGCGAGCCGTTCCGCTAATTAATCCTTCTCGCTGTTAGGAAGTTTCTCCTTCGTTCCAGCTTGCTTTCTCTCCTTGGTTAGTTTCCATCCCGTGTTTCTCGTCTTCTGGTGCTTTGGAGAATAAGTGGACCCCTTCCTCTTCTTTCTGGCAGCCCCTCAAGTACTGGAATACTGCTATCGTGTCTCCCCTGGCCCTTCTTTTCTCTAATCCCAAATCCCGCAACCTTTCTTATATGTTTTCGCCTACTTCGGGACAATGACCCCGAAGGATCCCTGGGTGCTAAAACAGGGAAAGCACAAGGGGGGGGGGGAAAGGAAGCGGCTTGGTTCTCTCACCTGAGATCCTGCAAACACCTGCAGTGCTTCAGCATGTCCAGGAGGGCCGTCACGTACATCACTTTCCCCATCAGGCCCAGGTTGGCCAAGGAGAGGGCTCGCAGGCGCTGGCACTGCACCCCGATGCTGACCAGCCCAGAGCCCGTGAGAATGTTGGGCAGCTGAGCCAAGGTGAGGCTCTGCAGGTAGGCCAGCTGGCCGATGGCAGCCACCTCAGCGTCCCCGACGTGCTGGGCCCGGCTGCAGGGAGGCAGCGAGTTCCGAATGGCCGGCTCGTTCCGCGGCATGGCCGAGGAAAAACTGGAGCCGATCAGCTCCAGCTTTTCCAGAAAGGGAAGATTCTCCAGGAGAGTCCAAAACACGGAGGATTGCGGTCTGGGACTGCTCTGCTCCGAGCAGTTCCTGGGATAGGTCTGCACCCCAATCCGGACCTTTTTCCCAAACCCTTGAGAGACCGAGGGGGCCACCGGCTGCACCGAAGGCCTGTCGGCCGTCACCGCGGCGCTGTCGGCCACGGCGCAAACAGGCAGCGCCAGCGAGAGGAGGCTTTTAAGCCGTGCCAGGACCTGGCAAAGGTGCTTCCCCAGGCCCTCCGGGCTGTGATGGTGGGCGGCGGAGAGGTTGAGGTGCCTCAAGTTACAGCAGGCGTCGACCAGGGCCTCCACGATACCACTGTCAATGTCGTCTTCCACTTTGCGCAAGAGGGAATCGGGCGACAGGCAGTGGACGCAGCCGCTGAGGTTCAAGCTGACCAAACTGCGCAGGTCTTTGCCGCTGTTCAGGACCCGTTGGACAAGCTGCCCGCCGGAGAGGCTGCAGCGGCTGAAGCTGAAATAAAAAGGGTTGCTGAACTTCAAGTGCTGCAAGAGGCTGGAGCCGTTCATCCAGGACCGAGGCAGCTGCAGGGCGTCTAAGGTCACGTTCCTGGCCATGGAATCCAAGAGGTTTTTAACGGCGCAGCTCTGGGCAAATCCACCCGGGGCAGAGATGAGGAAGGCGTGAAGCTTTTCCGGGGTCCGGTCACTCAGCACCGCCAAGTATAGCCTCACCACTTCCTGGTTAACCGGACCGGGAGCCAGCCGGGCGTAAAAGACCCGTAGATTCTGATAATGGGGCACGTTGCTCTCTCCGACCATTAGCTGTCCCGAGATGATTAAACCCTCCCGGGACCGATCGAGGATCTCAAAATACAACAGCAGCTTCTCCAGGCTGGTGCAGCAGGGCACCACCCCGTAGGACGGGGTGTAGAGGGTCTGCTTCAACTCCAGCACCCGGCTCAGGGTGGCCTTGCACTCGCTGCTCAAGTGCGAGGCGTCGAAGCCGGGATTCACGTCGATGGCCAGCGAGCGGAGCTGCTGCAAGGCGGAGAGCATCTTCGAGAGGCGAAGAGAGGTGAGGTGACAGCCGCAGAGGTTCAGCTTCACCAAATTCTGGCAGCGGGTCACCTGATCGATGGTCAGGCCGGGCAACCAGTAACAGCCGGTCATGTCCAGCTCCTGGATCCCTTTCCCAATCTCCTTCATCAGCTGCTTCGCCTTGTCCCTGTCCACCTGCATGGATGGAAGCCATCAAGGAGAACTTTAGGAGCTCAAAAGGATCTCGGCTAGGCCAGGCCTAGTTTCTGAGGATAAAGCGGGACGGAAGACTGAACTTTATGATCGTGGGCGGGTCCTAGAGAAACCCCGTGGAAGGGCACGAGACAGTAACCACCACTGACTCTGGTGGAAACACCAAAATCTTCCCTTCCCTACTTTTATACGTAGGTTGTATATAGCATGTTTAAATGTGTGTTATGTGTGTGCGTACACTTTGAGAGCAAGGAACTAAATTTCATTTTTACTGGGTGCCAATGTGCCCACAGTAAAAAAAATTACAATAAAGGTTATCTATCTATCTATCCTCCCTCTCTGCTATATCTATCTATCTATCTATCTATCTATCTATCTATCTATCTATCTATCTATCTATCTATCTATCCATCCATCCACCCACCCACCCACCCACCCACCCACCCACCCATCCATCCACCCACCCACCCAAAGGCCATCTCTGATGTTAAGAGGCCTCTGGAAATCTCTTCAAATCAAACAAGATGCACTGCTAGGTGCGTTTATTCTATTTACTATTTATTTGTGTCCCACTTTAGTATTTTTATAAACTTCAGGCAGCAAATACACGCCATACTCCTTCCTCCTCCTAATTTCCTCACAACCACCACCCTGCGAGGTGAGTTGGGCTGAGATAGAGAGACTGGCCCCTATTCACCCAGCTGGCTTTCGTGCCTAAGGTAGTACTAGAACTCACAGTCTCCTGGCTTCTAGCTTGGTCCCTTAACCATGTTACAAGCAAATACCAGATACAGCAGCTTCCTTTTAGCCTAAAAAGGAAAACAACGCGCAATCTAGTTTCTCGAAACCAGCCCTGGCCAACTAATGTTCTCTGGATGTGCTCGGATTACAACACATCCTCTTTAAAGATACCCGGACAGCTCCATCACATCTGGAGGAAGTACAGATTGGCGAAAGCTTGCTGGGAAAGTGGTTTTAGACTGGGGAGGGGCAAGGGCTATGCCATCCTAAAAAGGACAAGATTTCAATCTGGGTTGTCTGTCATGGGATGGTGGTCTCCAAGTAATTGGATCAAAGAATAGCTTAGCCAACAAACTGACCAGACCAAAGAGACAGTATAAACAGACAAAAGGGTTACATTAATGCAGAATTATGAGTTTAGGACAAATTCATAGAAAATCAAACCGCAATACTTTTTCTCTTATACCCTTCTTAAAGTAAAATGAGCAAAGGATATATTCCCCCATCCTAAGGCCATAATAAAGTTCAGAGCAAGAGCTTTTGAGGGTGACGTCCTCAGTCTCTTCTTGTTTAAAGACTTTTAAAAAGCCAGTGCATCCAACTTCCTCCTAATTCTGGACTGCCTTTGACAGCCCCTGCTCACCTGGTAGTCTTTATGCAGGATCACACTATGAGTGAGGCTTTTGTCAAGGCTGAGGGCGGAGAGTTTCCGACAGACGCGTCGGACATTCAAGACAAGATCTGACACGGGAGTATATCGCAAGATGTGTAAGAGGATTTCATCTGAAAACTCCATCAAGTTCATGCCGATATTCTCCTCCCGCTTCTCCTCACTTGCTACGTCCTGCGAGAGGAAAACAAGGACTATTTCATTTTGATGTACGGTATGCCGATCGGTGTACATTCAAAGTGACAATAAAGTTATTATTATTACTACTATCATTTTTACATGTTTATCCATCTTCAGAACTCTGCCCTAAAAAGACAGCTTGGTGGATGATTTAATGACGCAACTGCTCAAAGAATAAAGAAAGCTATGTTTTAGGAGCAGTTAAGGCAGCATAGAAAGAAACGGTTTCAAAATTCAGCACCAAAGGCTGAAGGCTGCCTCGGGAGTAATGGAAGCATGGGAACCCCAGTATTATGCCTGTATCTTACCTCTGCTGAAGGCTGCCATAAAAATAATTTATTAAACTTGTATGCTGGCCAAGGCTCAATCACTAAGGATGGCTAAACAATCAAACAATGAAATTACAATAAAATCAAATAAAGATAAAAGATGGCAGTGGCAATGAAGCAAAATGGGGAGTGTCACTACACTACCCTGGTTTCGGTTATTGTTCACCATGGTTACTCGTCTCCTGAGGTGCTTTCCGTGTAAAGCAGAAGTCCCCAACTTTATGGGCAACCAGGACCGGTTCTGTGGAGAGAGGTTTTCCCGCAGACCGGACGATGCCTGGTTTTGTGTGCTGCCTGCATCCCACGGATGGGGCTTTGTTTGTTTCTCTGGACCAGTTGCTGGCATGCTGCGGCCCGGTACCGGTCCACGGACTGGGGGTTGAGGACCCCTGGTGTAATGGGTTTCCCCGTATTACGTTTTTGTGTGTGTGCTTTTTGTGTTGACTGCTGATGATAGCCTGGACTAGCCCTGCAGCTTCCTTGGCAAGATTTCGGAAGTGGTTTGCCATTGTCTCTTTTTTAGGGCTAAGAGAGAATGGCTGGCCCATGGTTTTGGATCTGGCTTTGGATCTGAAATGAGACTAGAACTCTCGCTCTCTTGGCTTCTAGCCTTAACCACTACAACCAAACTGGCTTTCCAAGGTTAATATCTTTCTTTCTTTGTTTTTCTTTCTTTCTCTTCCTCCCTCCCTCTTTCCCTTCTTTTTTTCTTTCCCTTCCTTCCTCTCTCTTTTTCCTTCCTTCCTTCCTTCCTTCCTTCCTTCCTTCCTTCCTTCCTTCCTTCCTCAACTCCTCTTGTATGCTTGCCTGCTGACCCGACTCTCCATCCTTCCTGCCTTGCCCAACTTAAGAACCCTTCAGAAACCTGGACGAGGAAGGCCAGACCATGGCAAGACCGATTGGCCAGGCAGGCTGTGGACGATGGGAGAGATGGTCCCCTAAAGGCAATCATCTTAACAAGCAATATCCAAGCAGCTGGCGGGAGGTCATAAGCGGGTGAGGGGGTCCAGCACACCCGGAAGGGGGCCAGACGGTCCCTCAGCACCCACCGGCCTGCAGAAAATACTAGAACACCCCCCCCCCCACAGCCCACCTGGGCCTCCAACGCCACAAAGTCCCTTGCCGGAAACGAGACAAACCCCCCCTCCGCGACCCAGGCCCCTCCAAATCGCGTCTGCAACATCCCGCGCGGCACCGCCTACCCCGACACGCGGCCTGCCGCGTTCAGACGTGCCCTGCGAGTCAGGGGTTGCCATGGAGACGCCGAGGCTCGCGGGAAAGGCGGAGCACTGGGCCCGAGGGAGAAGGCCGAAGCGCCGGGCTTACCTCTCCGGAGGAAGCGGCCATGGTCGGGCGAAGACCCCCGTCCGAGCCAGCTGGGAGGCTCTTCTCTCCGTCGCCCGCCTCATACGGTTTCCCCCCTTCAGCCGGCACGCCGACGCGACGCGAGACTTCCGGCGCGCTCGTGACCTCACTTCCGCTCCTGAGCTCTTTTTTTTCCTCCGAGGCCGCCATCTTGGGTGAGGCGCCGCGGGCGGCAGCGCCATGATGGGCGTGGCCTCCTGGAGCCGGAGCCTTCCAATCAGGCAGCGCCTTTGGGAATGGAGGGAGAAACTTTTCCGGGTTTTTGCAACCTGGACAGGGTGGCGGGGGGGGGGGGGGGAACCCCGCGATCCGTGCATTTGGATTTGGGGAGTGGGCTCCCCTGCAAGCTGCATGCACGCGAAGGTCTGAAGGCTGCCTGCCAATCCTGATCTTGGGCTTTCCAAGCCTGTGCAATGGCCCTTGCAAAGGCAGCCTGCTCCCACATCTGTGTTTTTTCAAAGTTAGGAGCTTGAGGACTTCAACTCCCAGAATCCCCCCACTACAATACGGACTGCAACTCCCAGAATTCCCCCTCCAACACACACACACACACACACACACACACAGAGCTCAACTCCCAGAATTTCTCCACCAGCATCCTAGAATTCCCCTCGTCACCATGCAGACTTCCCAGAATTATGGCAGGGGGGAATCCTGCAGCGGATTGGCAATGGCTAAAATGATATTGGTTGTATTGGGCACCATGGATTGTGGGGATGCCACCTCTGGTTCGTGCAAGCTATGGGTTTTTATCACCTGTGAAATTACATCCTACTGTAATGCCAACTTGATGGAATGACCCCCCAATACCACCACCCTTGGACTGCAGTTTGCCTAAACTGTCTACAGATGTTTTGTATACAGAAAATAATTGGGAATATTGCTTAGAGAAGCAAGCAACTGAAGCCATAACAAAACATAGGAATTGCTGGTTTTGGTCTCCGCGTTAGAAGTGTTTTCATTTGAAGACTGTTTTTAACTCCCTGCCAGCCATGCATGAATTTCAACTGGCAATTTTTGAAGGAGAGATTCTGGGGAATTAAAGCCCGCCCATCTTCAAAATTACATGCTGTCATTTTGTCTGGAGAAGACATTCATCACCCTCTTGCAGCCCAACCCACCTCACAGGCTTGTTAAGAAAATGAAAGGCAGCACTAGGTGGGTTTGCTGCCTTGAGTGACACTAACAAAATAATAAGAGGCGCATAAAATCCAAAATAATATATTCCATTTTCCAGCCATCTTAAAAAGAAAGCAACAGCCAACACGGCTAGCTGCTGGTAGTGCAAATTGGGGCTTTGGCTCCGTTGCAAGCGTGAAGAACTAATCTAGGTCCCCATTTATTTGGGATAAATACATCCTTTTGAGGCCGGGGGAAGTCTGGAGTTAAAAGTCCACAAAAGTTGACTAAAAAGGGAGCTTGGGGGAAAAAAGAGCCTAAAGCAGCAGATTCTCAAAGGACAAGTAAGTAGTCCATTTGTGCTAACTTTGTGTCAAGTGTATTTTTATTAAATTTATATACCGCCCTATTCCCGTAGGAATCCACCAATTCAAATGTTGAAAGATACCTGTTGACTTGATAAAAACCAAACAATCCACAGTTATGGTTGTGCATCTTTATTTGAAACTGGGTGTTTTTTTCTCGAGTCAGTGTGTAGTTTTGCCTTCCCCTCCCTCTGCCCTGGTACCCCTTATACATACTGGCATCAAAAGGGTGCAATAGTGCTTCCCTTTGGGAAGTGGGGGGGGAATATAGAAGGGGGGAGAGACTGTAAAACCCTTCACACGGTCCATTGGGAAGAAGAGAAACACTGGCAGCCACCCTTCGTTTTGACTTGACCCAAAATATTCTTAATTTTTTTTAAAAAAAAACCGAAAAATGACAATCAAGTGTGGCTATTTTTTTTAAAACGTTTTGTTTTAAGGCGCAAGAGACAGAGACACTTGAATCATGATTCACATACAAGCTAATACTTTCTATTAAAAAAAATAAACCTCAAAAAATCTGTTTCCTGCTCTTTGGAAAGAGCTGGGCTGCTGCCTTCATAGAGGCCGGTTTAACTTCCTCTCAATGCGTTATTATACAATATTTGGAATGACTTTTATCGTTTTCAAAAAAAAAAAAGAACCAACACACATACAATCGGAGTCCTCAGATGCACTGCAGAACTGGGGAGGGGTGGGGAGGCTGGGTGGGGGGAAGGAGGGAAGGGGGTCAGAGGGGGGTGGGTCTTCGCTCCCAAACTTTTTTTTTGCATTTTTTTTTAATAAAGGCTGCCGCCAGTCACAAAACCTTTTCTCACCGTTCCAGTTTTTATATCCTGAGTCAAGCGCCAAATAAACAAACAAAGCCATGCCAATTCTCAAAAAACTTTTTCGCTTATGCGCAGTTATGGGGGATTTTTTTTTTTTTGGTCAAAAAAAAAAAAGGAAAAAAAATGCTATGGTGGTAACTAAGTCCTGCTTTAGAAGCATTTGCGATGGACAATGGATGGTCCGGATTCGTCGTATTCCTGCTTGCTGATCCACATCTGCTGGAAGGTGGAGAGGGAGGCCAGAATGGACCCTCCAATCCAGACTGAGTATTTACGCTCAGGTGGGGCAATGATCTGTAGGAAGAAAAGAGGAAAGCAATCAGAACTTAGAACTAAGGCAGAATCAAGTTACTGGTCCTCAAGATCCCATGGGTCACATGATCCTATTTCAAGACTGGGTGGGGCAGACCACTGCTCCAGTTCTTGCCCCAAACACCTCCATAATCTATCAAGCAGCTTAGCCACCCAGTGGGGGACACACAAGCTTTTCCCCTGTAAGAGGGACAGGAGAGCCGATTGTGGTTGTCAACCCAAGCTTGCTGCTTGTGGCCAACACAAAGCCAAGCTTGTAGAACCCACACTCAACCTGGCCCTCTACGTCGTTCAAGGCTCAAGTCTTACCTTGATTTTCATTGTGCTGGGTGCCAGGGCGGTGATTTCCTTCTGCATCCTGTCCGCAATGCCAGGGTACATGGTGGTGCCACCAGAGAGGACGGTGTTGGCATACAGATCTTTGCGAATGTCAACATCACACTTCATGATGGAGTTGAAGGTGGTTTCGTGGATGCCACAAGATTCCATACCTGCCAAGAGAAGATGCCCACCATGAAGACAACTGGACACCAGAAACTCTTCCAAGATGGCCGTTCGGCCCAAGTTCAGATCCTACTTGAAGACCATGGTTCCTTCAGGACTTACCCAAGAAAGATGGCTGGAAGAGAGCTTCCGGGCACCGAAACCGCTCGTTGCCGATGGTGATCACCTGTCCATCGGGCAGTTCGTAGCTTTTCTCCAGAGACGAACTGGATGCGGCGGTGGCCATCTCCTGCTCAAAGTCCAGGGCAACGTAGCACAGCTTCTCCTTGATGTCACGCACAATTTCTCTTTCGGCCGTGGTGGTGAAACTGTAGCCTCTCTCGGTCAAGATCTTCATGAGGTAGTCGGTCAAGTCGCGGCCAGCCAGGTCCAGACGGAGGATGGCGTGAGGCAAGGCATAACCTTCGTAGATGGGCACAGTGTGGGTGACACCATCACCAGAGTCCATCACGATGCCGGTGGTACGGCCAGAGGCGTACAGGGAGAGCACAGCCTGGATGGCAACGTACATGGCTGGGGTGTTGAAGGTCTCAAACATGATCTAGAGGGGAGAAGAGAGACAGCCGTGAAGCTCTTGGCCAACAGACGGCCCCATCAACACCATGCACAGAAAACACCAGTGGAGAAATCGTAACACATGCTGGACAGATACAAACCTTCACGGCAGATGTTAAGGCAAACCACACCCTTTCCTTATTGGGCAAATTTCAGTTTTACAATTTTGAGAAAACAGGAGAGAAATCGCTCAGAATAAGCCGGAAGTTAGTATTTATTTTTTTGGGGGGGTGGGGAACAAAGGGTGTGAGAAAGAAGCAGTGATGCTCACAAGCTGAACACACAAACAGAAGAGAGAAAGCCGGGGTTTTTTTTGTTTTTATTTGAAAGAGCAGATAAAAACCTTTCCAGATCCAGCAAGAGAAGACTCAGATCAGAAAAGAAAATCCTGCAGAGTTGGGGGAAGAAAGAAAGAAAAGATGAACAAAGAGAACGAAAAGATTGCAAAGTATCCCTTTTTTGTAGGCAGGAGAGAAATAATAAAAAAAAGGATGAGAGGGGGAAACACTGGGCAGGTTTGCAAGGGACCAGATGCCAATACACACCTGAGTCATCTTCTCTCTGTTGGCCTTGGGGTTGAGGGGCGCTTCTGTCAACAAGACAGGATGTTCTTCGGGGGCCACTCTGAGTTCGTTGTAGAAGGTGTGGTGCCAAATCTTCTCCATGTCATCCCAGTTGGTGACAATGCCATGTTCAATGGGATACTTCAAGGTCAGGATACCTCTCTTGCTCTGCGCCTCGTCTCCAACATAGCTGTCTTTTTGGCCCATCCCAACCATCACACCCTGTGAAGAGAGGGGAAAAAAATCGAGATTTTGAAATAAAATAGCCACACAACAGCCCATTGATGAAAGACCTGGGCAGATGGCCGGTTCGAGCCAACACAACTTAAGTCAAAAGCTGCTTTTTCAATGGTCTGGGTTAACATTATGTTAACTTAAACTTAAATGTTAATTTAACATTTGGACGGATGCCTAAGGCACCTTTCGTCTATGGAGATTCTCAACCGTCCAGGTCAAAAGCCAACTGGACTTGTGTTTTTCTTTGAAAATCATTAGAACCGAAGAAGCTTCTTGGATGTGAAGCAAAACATTTTTTTAAAAAAATCCGTGAGAGTGCAGTTGCCTTTTGGAGGAAGAAAAAAAAAGAAACATTTTTGGGACATAAGGAACCTTGTAAGGTTTAAGCCATGTTTCTCAACGCCTTGAAGGTAGATGGACTTCAACTCCCAGAATTCCCCTGCCAACAATTCCTGGACTCCTAAAATTCTGACAGGAGGAATTCTGGGAGTCGAAGTCCACTCCCTCTCCAGTTTCAGGCAAAGAGCTAACTAATCTCTTTGTGGCATCATAGCAGCCCACCAAGTAGTTTGTTCAAAGTTGGCACTGAAGCCTGCCTGTTATCAATGGCAAACCATGGTTTAGAGGGTGGCATGCCATACCAGTCATGGCTTGTGCAAGAAAAAAAACAGGCTTGGAGAAGTGAATCTGCTTGGGATTTTTCCTTCCATTTGTTTCCTGGATTCCAAAAGCTGGTCCAGAAAAAAAACCAAGATGAAATACGCTAAGAACGGGCAGGTGGACAAGGAAGATAAACTCGGGGACCAAACTAGGATAAACCTAGGTCCCAACCTGCAAGGCTGTGAGAACCTGCTGTCCAGGAAAGCAGAGAAAGGAGTCCTTGAGATCTAGCAACTTGCCCAATCTTATTTCCACCCTTCCTGGCTGGGAAGGAGCCGCAAACCCAAGACGTACCTGATGCCTGGGGCGACCCACGATGGAGGGGAAGACGGCTCTGGGCGCATCATCTCCGGCGAAGCCGGCTTTGCACATGCCGGAGCCATTGTCAACCACCAGCGCTGCAATATCATCATCCATGGCGGATCTGGGAATTGGGGAGGAAGACCATTGAAGGAACACAGCTGAGCAACAGCAAAGCCAGCCCCACCCCACTTCCTCCTTTGCCTGCTCCTCTTCCCTTTATGCCTCCAGCGGCCACTAGGTGGCGCGCCCAGCGCGCTCTCGCACAGGCAAACCCTTCGGAAGCTGAACGGCGCTGCCTGCCGGCTCCCACTATTACCATAAAAGGCAATGGTGAAGATGCAGCCGGCAGCCAGCTTTCTTCCCCGGCGCTTGGCCACGCCCTGCCTGCCCACCAGCCGCCCCCCCTCCCCGCCCGGCAAGGAGGGGGCCACGCCCAAAGGCCAGCTACTCACCCCCCCACACACCCACTCCCCTAATCCGTCCAGGCAAGACCCGCTAAACAGGAGGAAAGCGCCCCCCCTCGCCCTAGACTGCATGCTCACCAGCTTTGGGTGGGGAAGGAAGGGGGGGCTCCTCCCTAAGGCTTGAGCTACCCCCCCCCCCGCTGGGTGGCTGGCTTGCAAAAAGCTAGCCAGGCGAGGCACGCCCAAGTGCACGAGTTTTGTCTGTCCCACTGGAAGAAACCCCCCCCATCTTTTCTCTCTCTCTCTCCCCCCCCACCCCAAAAAAGAGGGGGAGAGGCGCGATCTGGATTAGCTCCGGATCAACGGGGCCGGTGCATTCCGTTTGCCAGGTCCGGGATGATCCCCGAGAGAAAACAATTCCAGGCCCCAAGTGGGCGCGGGGGGGGGGGGAATGGGGGGGTGGGAAAGAGAGAGAGAAGGAGAATCAGGTAGACACCCCATGCCAGAGGGTGCTCGAATTGAAAGGACTTTTCTTTTAAGAAAACAACAACAACAACAAAACTTGAGAATCTCCCCTCCAACACGAGGGGGCTTTACCACCCTTCCTCCTCCCTTGCATGAGGACTAGCCGCTTGCTTAGTTTGACACCTTCCGAGCGTGCCACTGGGAGGGCTGGAACGCGAGAGAGAGAGGGGGGAGAGGCGCCCCAGAGGGAAATTCTGCAGCATTTCCTGAGGGTGGGGTGGGAGGGCATAAAATCCCTTAAGGGAGCTCAAAGCTCCCCCCACCCCACCCCCGGCTCAGCCAAGAAACCCACGAAACAAAGAGATCCTCTTCAAGACTCAAGTGAGGACTGTGATCGATTACCGCCCCCCCCACTTCCTCCCCCTCGCCCTTCTCCACCCACGTGCTCTTCCTTACAATAGAAAAGCCGACTTTGCCCCCCACCCCACAAAACCCCTTCAACCCTGACGGGGATGGGGGAGACCTCCCGCCTGTGACTCCCAAGGCACCCCCCCTCCCTCCCGTCTCCCCCCCCTCCTTAAAAGCCGTTAAGCAGCGGGGCCCAGCTAAAGCGGGAGCGAGCAAAGCCGCCTCGCCCTGCGCCTTCCTTTCGATTCGAACTCAGTGCCTGGCTGACTCTCCTCCCTTCCAACCGGCCGCTTCCAAGCCCCGGGGGGGGGTCCCGTTCCGGGCCGGCCGGCGCCCCCCCCAGACCACCAAAGCGTTTAAGGGGGGGTTCCCTGCAACCCCCACCTTTGCACCCCCCAGTACCAGCCGGAGCCCCCCCCCATATGCACGCCTGGCAGGCGCCCCGCCCCAGCAGGGCAGGGGCGCACCCCAAAGCCCATCGGGGGCTCTCCAAATCCTTGCGCGGCCTCCGGGAAGCCCCCTGGAGCGCGACGTCGAACACACACACACACGCACACACACACACAACCCTTGCAAAGGCGCAACCGAGCCCCCCCCAGCAGCCCAGCCTCCTCCCCACCCCCACCCCCGAAGACCCTTCCCCAGCACTGCACGCATCCTCCCCCGCCACGTTGCAACCCAAGCCAGGCAGGTGAGCCTTCCTCTCTCCTCCTCCTCCTCCTCCTCCTCCTCGGCCCGGCTTACCTTTCTGGGTTAGGCGGCTGCTTGGAAAACGCTCGTGGGGGAAGCTTGGCTGCCTGTGGAGACCCTTCGGGCGGGGGGAAGGGAGAAAGACGCAAGCGAGGCGGCTGAGCGATTCACCGGCGCGCGAACAGAAAAAGGACCGAAAGGGCGCTTGACGACTGCGCGCCGGGCCGCCGCGCGTCGGGTTTTATACGGGCCGGGCGCCGCGGCTCTCGCCATAAAAGGCAAACTTCGGAATGGCCCGTCCGGATTGGCTGCGCCTCTCGCTCGCTCGCTCACTCGCTCGCCGCCGTCTCGCTGCAGTTCTTTTTTCCCTCCATTCCTTCCTCCTTCTCGCCTTTGAGAGGGAGGGAGGGGAGAGAAAGAGAGAGAGAGAGAGAGAAAGAGAGAGAAAGAGAGAGAGAGGAAGAAGAAGATAGATGAGGGAGGGAGGGAGGGAGGGGAAGGACCACTTTGCAGAGGGGATGCTGTGGGTCCCCCAAGCTGCTCCCCCCCTGATTTTGGTACCCGGGTGATGAGAGGCCCCAAAGATGCTTCCCAAGCATCTTCCCTCCTGCAAGGGACCCAAAGGGCAAAAAACCTGTTTCGCTCCCTTTCTTATTGATTTACGGACTTCTCCAGGTCGCCCAGGATCTTATCTTGCAGTGGGGTCACCTGGGATCCGATCAAGGAGAAGCTTTGGAAGCTCAGGGATGAAACTTGAGGGGAGGCCCCCCCTTTCCCGGTGCTCTCTGAGCTGGCTTGTTTCCTTGCAGACGTTTCCTGACCCAAACTAGGTAACACCATCAGATTAGCACCCAGGCGCTTTCCTAGTTTGGGTAATAAAAGGGCTGGGAGGAAACAACCTGGAGAGCAGCAGGGACCCCCCCCCCTCCTCACCTGGGATTGTGGCAGAGTAGCTGGTGAGGGTTGAAAGAAGGAAGGGTTTCCCCCCCCCCCCACACACACACACCACCTCCCCAATTGCTGGGAATAAAGGGACTGGGGGAGGTGTGATGCCAAGCTGTGGCTGAGATTTACTTCCGAGGAAGCCCCTCGGAGCGGGCCTGGGAAACTGGGATTACACCAGGACAGATGCAAAAGGGGGCCAAGTGGGAAGGTGGTCCCCTTTTGGAGGGGTGGGGAAACCCTGTACTGCCTGCCTTTCGTCAATCGATGGGCACGCCCCTTCCCCCTTGCAGGAAAGCTGCATTTGAACCCTGCACCCAGCTAAACCTGAACACCCCCTCCCCAAGAGGGAAGGAACTCCCAAGTCCAGATGTGATGGGCTTCCATCCCCATCAGTCCTAAGCCACCTTTTTCAATGCCGTTGCAACTTTGAGTGGTCACTAAACGAACTGTTGTAAGTTGAAGACCACCTGTGAACGGGGAGTTGTCCCAGTAGAGGCAAACCTCAGAACTTAGGGGAAGGAGCAGACAATTTTGTGCAAAACTTAAGTCCCAATAGCTCTAGCCCATTCAGATGGCCTCTCCTGAAAAAAAGCCAAATTATAAGACGCATGGAAGGATGTCAGATGGAGCCCTCAATTTACGTAATCCTCAGTTTACGACCATTGGCTGAATAGTGATTCCAAGGTACAAGGATACTAAAATAAGTGACTCACAACCGGACCTCACTCTTAACAACCACTGCAGCGTGTCTGTTAATCGCCACTGGTGACCTTCCACTCGGCTTCTGACAAGCCAAGTTAATGTAAGGTCATGTGATGTCCCGCTTAGCAACCCCACTGCTTTACAACAAATATTACTAGTCCCAATGTGGTCATAAGTTGGGGACCGCTCGTCGGTCTCTCCAGAAGATCCCAAGCAGGGATCCTGTGAAGCTCTCCGGATGTTCTTCCCTGCTGCAACCATGAAGGCTTGCCAATCTCCTGCAACGCTTAAAAGGAGCTCCGTGTTCCAAATTGTGCACTGCAACGAAAAACAATCCGTTATATCAGCTGTTGCCCACAAAGGGTGCAGAGCTGATACCCTGAGTAATGCATGAGCAAAATACCTGACAGAGCCTTTTCCCCTAGGGCGGTGACTTGCGGATCTATTAGTCTGCACAATTAGGGAATTGAAATTTCCAGCCGCCATCGTAGAAATGATGGGAAGTGGAGTAAATTCCTTTAAAAAACAAAACAAACAGCAGGTCGGGGAAACGGACCTTAAAATGTCACATTTATACCACTCTGGACTTCGTTCCTAGCCAGCTTGGCCTAATCTGCAAGGCTCTTCAAACTTGGCAACTTTTAAGACTTGTTCAAAATGCGAAGACTACCTCAGACAGCCATACTGGCTGGGGAATTCTGGGAGTTGAAGTCCACAAGTCATAAAGTTGCCATGTTTGGGGAGTCCTGGTCTAGCGGTTAAGGCTCCAGGCTAGAAAGAAAGGACTCTGGCCCAATAACCAGGAGACCGAGAGTTCTAGTCCCACTTTAGCTGTGAAGGCCAGCTGAGTGACTTTGGGCCAGCTCCTCTCTCCCTCAGCCCAGCCCACCTCACAGGGTTGTTGCTGTGGGGAACATAGGAGGAGGAAGGCATCTTGGGTATGTTTCTCACCTTGAGTTATTTGTAAAAACAATAACAGGCGGGCTAGAAGATAACGTCATGCGAGAGCCTAAACTTTGTTCAAAATCACCTAAACACATTGAGGAAATTCCCATCCACCCCCTTACAAATGAAAGGGGTTTTCCCTTTGCTAAATGAAACAATAGCTAATTCTGTAAAAGGCTGAATTTTGGGGGGGGGGGAATTCAGCTTGGGCCCTCAAGGTCCCGTTTACCAGCTGGGGAACCAACGCATTTGAATTTGTGAGGTAAGCAACGCGGGTGCCAAATCTTCCCGCTTTTTTTTTCTTCTCAAAGGACTCCGACGAACGTCCTCCTTGGCTTGAACCTGGTGGGAACAGAGTCGGATCAGCTACGCAAAGACTGAGCTGGGACACCCGTGTCATTTCTAAGCTTGGTTGTGGGAAGGGGAGCCAGCTTCCATAAGATCAAGTCATAAAAGCGGGACATCTCTCCCCGTATTGAGATACTACCACCAGCTCACTAGAAGGTTCTGGATAAGATCCACCAGCTTCAACCTTCTCCTTCTACCACGTACATTATAATAAAAGCGAAGAGCCTTTTTAGGCCTCTCCAGAGACTTTGGGGGGCAGCCCCCAAATCTCCTTCAGTTGCAAGGGAAAGCCCCCTTTAAGCCAAACTCGACTCATAACCACCTGAAAGTCTTCTGTGGAGTTTTCCGGCGAACAAGACAGGATCCTTTTTTGGAGAAGGAATGTTTTCCCAATTTCACCTACAGCTCATCACCACTTGCAACCCAGCTTAGCTTTGCCAAGTTCAACCCTTGCCAACTTAAGGTAGCAATTCACGTGGGATGGAAGGTGGGTTTAAAAAAAAAAAAAGAAAAAGAAAAGGGGGGTGGGCAGGCAACAAAGGGTTTGGCTGGGAGAGAGTGACTGGCCCAAAGTTCACCCAGCTGGCTTTCATGGCTAAGGCGGGACTAGAACTCACAGTCTCCTAGTGACTGGCCAAAAGTCACCCAGTGGGCATTCATGGCTAAGGCAGAACTCAACTCAACTCATCTCCCAGTGATTGGCCCAAAGCCGCCACCCTCCCGCTGGTTTTCATGCCTAAGGCAGAACTAGAATTCACAGTCTCCCAATGACTGGCCCAAAGTCACTCAGCCAGCTTTCATGGCTAAGACAGGACTAGAATTCACCGTCTCCCAGCTGGCTTTCATGGCCATTTCATTACCAGCTAGGTGCCTTCACCACTGGACCAGACTGACTCTCCTGCTCCTCCGGGCTGCCTAGGCCAAACAGATGGAAACAGCCAACAGGGCCCCTTGGAGGAACTCTGAAGCTGTCCCCAAGTCAAATCATAACTTCGACACATTAGAGGAACGTGAGAGTCAAAGCGTGATGTGGTCAAGAAGGAGTGGTCCTTTCAGCACACCATGCCCAAAGCATGCATCACACCCACCCTTGGCAAAACTTGCAGACTCTGCTGAACTCAGAGGGATGCCAGCTGGGTCCCTTCCCGGGGCCTCGAGACCAAGAGAGGGACCCCACCCTGAAAAACCCCACCCGAGCCTTGCGCCCTTCTCCAGCCCAACTGGAGGACAACTAAAAGCAGGGCTTTTTTTCTCATAGAATGCCCAGAACGGAGTTCCGGCATCTTTTTTGGATGGAACCTTGTAGGGTAGGCAAGGCAGGTTGTATGACCTGTGTGAGTTCCGGCACCTTTTTCTTTTACAAAAAAAGCACTGGCTAAAAGGATCCTCCATCCAGTCAGCCAGGGGACCAACCGAAGACATGAAGGAGGCAATCCAACGACAATCTAATCTGGTGTCAAGGTTGACTCAGCCTTCCATCCTTCCGAGGTAGGTAAAATGAGGACCCCGATTGTTGGGGGCAATTAAGCTGACTTTGTAATAATGCCGCTTGGGTGTGTGTGTGTGAAAGCCCTAATAAGCAGGCATATACATAGAATGAAGGCTACTGCTAAGCTTGTAAGCCGCCCTGAGTCTTCGGAGAAGGGTGGGATATAAATGGAATTAAAATAAATAAATAAATAAATAAATAAATAAATAAATAAATAAATAAATCAATTAGGTGTAATTGCCTGGGAAATCTCCCGAGGGTGTAAACTGCGTTCAGCTCTCCCAACTTGGACCTTTGGGGGAATGGAGGCATTTTTGCCCCGGAGAGCTTTTTTTTTTTTAATATATGACTTCTCAGTATGCAAGCAGGGTGGAGATTGCATCCCCTGGTCCTGGCTTGTTCTCTCCTCCTTGTCTGTTTCAAGGCTAAATCATTGGGGAGAGAAGAGTCTGTGCCCTGCCGAGGCTGATACGCTGAACTCACAAGCGTGGGCGGTGGAATTCCACAGCCTCAGCTTTATCACCTTCCTTCCTTCCTTCTCTCTCTCTCTCTCTC
>NC_139526.1:16540061-16587561 GCF_947247035.1 Vipera ursinii | reverse complement strand
GGGGGGCTTCTCTCCGCCAGCAATTCAGGCTGGAACCAGCCTTGAAACCTTGATTTCAGCTTGCAAAATCTCTCCCTTCCTGCAAAATCACACACACACACACACACACACACACACACACACACACACACCACAGCATTCTCCCCCTCACCAGCTAATTGTCGTGATGACAGCTGCAGGTTGGCGGCGCCTTCCACTCCCCACTCTCCCAAGCGTGGTTTTTTTTCTATTTTTTATTTTTTTTTGCCTTTTTGGCGAGGTGGGCTAGCACTCCCCCTCCTCCGTGCCAACCAGCCCTCCATCACCACCCCCATCCTTCCCTCCCCACCCCTGTTTTGCCCCCACTCCAATAGCAGCTGGATTCTTAGCATTTTTGTTGTTGTTGTGTTTTGTTTTGGGGGCAGATGTTAAAATATTTGTCCTGCTGCAAAAGTGGGAGGTGAAGGAGGTTGGGAGAACAAGGGCAGGATTGTGAGGTTAGAGCCCAGTGGCTGGGGGGGGGGGAATTGGGGGGGGGAAGGGGAAGGAGGCTCCTGTTTCCATCCTTTGTCGAAAACCAGATGCGGGGTGCCGTGGGGCGGTTGGTTGCGTTGGGCGGAGAGAAGAGGCCGGGCCGCCAGAGAAGCCATTTCCAGTTGCCTTCCTGAGTGATGGGGAGAGACGGTTTCCAGCAATGGGGATGAGAGGAGAGTAACCCAGGATTTTCCAACCTTAGGAAAGAGGTTTGGGTTTGGGTTGCATGGGAGAGAAGCCTTTAAAGAAAGAAGGCAGATTTTGAGTTTATTCCGAGAGAAGATTTTCTGCCTTGCCTGGAGGAACCCACATCCCTGTTGGCTAGCGGTGGTATCTCCTGGAGGGTTGGGCTTTTGCGATGGTCTGACATGTTGGAGCAGGAGCCTTCTGACCTGAGGGGGCTTCCCGGGAGGAGAACAAGGGCGTATTAAAGGAGAAGCTAAGCTAGCATCGCCTCCCTCTTTGCTAAAGTGGCTTCTTAACGCAAATCCTAACACAGAGGTCTTCAAACGTGGCCCTTTTACGACTGGCGGACTTCGGCTCCCAGAATCCCTCAGCCAGGCACGCTGGCTGAGGAATTCTGGGAGCTGAAATCCGCCAGTCATAAAAGGGCCACGTTTGAAGACCCCTCTCCTAAAATCAGACCTCCCTGAGGAGGTCCCAAGAAGGGGTGGTGGTCTCCCAGCCTGCAGAACACGCTTGGCTTAATTAAGCCAGTTGCTTCCCAAGCTTGTTGAAATTGTCCCAAATTGGGCAAAAGTGTGTTTTTTTTTCTTTTTCTGGTAATGACACAATACCCCATGACCCCATCCCAAGGGGGACATTTAAATTGGCTCAGAGATGGCCACCTGACTTAAAATCAATTGGAAAAAATCTTCCCGTGGAGATGAAAAATGGATGAAATTACCAAGGGTCATTTGTCGAAGTGAAATAAAGATCATCCAGCGGTATTGTTTTGATAGAACAGCCAGTCCTCTAGTTATGCGTTCAGCTGCAACCTTTTAAAGTTAGCAGGGTGCAGAAGCAAAGGACTTGCAATTAATTGATCCTCAAAGTTTGATAAGATTTTCCGGTAAGCAAATTTTGGGGATAACGAAGGGAAAGGTTTGGGAACCCTTGGGGTAAGCCATTTATTATAATCCATTGCTGGTCTGTATATATATGTAATTTGACTGACCTTAAAGTGGAAAATAGATTTAAGGAATAAGGCCATTCGAGAGGTGAATTGGATCTAAGGGAGAAAGCTCTCCATCCATGCTTTGATCATGTAGGCCAGTGCTGTCCAACCTTGGCAACTGGAAGACCTGTGGACTTCAACTCCCAGAATGCCCCCAGCCAGCATTTACAGCCAATTGCCACGTTCTGTAGTCATATGACCACGATTTATGATGTCTGGGGCTGGTTTCCAACCAACGACACCCTTAAGATTATACCGATTCCCTTATTGACTGCTGTGTTCGTTTAATGACTGCCAGCTTTGCTTAGCCAAACAAAAAAAAAGGCATAAAATTGGGTCCAGTCCGGTGGGTGCCTCAACTTAAGACCCTCAGAGAAATTCCCGGCTCTGTTACAATCATACGCCAAAGACTATCTATCCATCTGCCTAGCTCCGCTTCAGTGATAGCTCTATTAAGGTCGTAAGTCGAGGTACCTATGAATCAGAACCTCAGCATCCTGTCGATCTCCCAGAAGGCAAATTAAAAATCAGATTTCTTGCACCCACCAGAGATGTTCAGAGATCCTGGCCAGGGATTCTGGAAGCTGTAGTTCCCACACATCTGCAGACATCCAGCTGGAAAAGAATTGATCATTTTTTTTGGAATTTGTAGCATGTTTTTTTTCTTAAACTTGTGGAGAGTGGGGGGGGGACCTCCTGGGGAGGAGGAATAAATTGCAGGAATGGTTCTTGTTCCCTACCTCACCGCCCGTCCTGTAGTAATTACTGAACCGGTCTTTGTAATTGGATCTCTTTCCCAAAAAACAGGACCACGGTTGGGTTTCCATCCATTCTTCTTAAATGGAGGATGGCTGTAGGTATTAACGGTTGCGGTCTGGTCCCTGGGAGGGGGGAGGGCGCAGATGGGAAATTTATGTCTCTGGCTGCAGTCTTCTCCTCTCCTCCACCATAAAAGGAAGGGAAAAGCAAAAAATTTCAGTTCCCACTTTTAATTAGAGACAAAATCTGGATGACGGAATTGGGCATTCTTAGCATTATGGAGTTTCGAGTTGGTTTTATTTTTCCCCCAAAGCATCCCCGATAATTTGATTAAATCAAACCTGGGATTTGTTGTAGACTCCGGGCAGTCCTCCGCTTTACGACTACGACGGAGCCCCCAGTTTTTGTGGTGGTGGCTTAAGTGAAACATTCCTGAAGGGAATTTTGCCCCGTCTTACGACCTTTCCTGTCGCAGTTGTTCAGTGAATCGCCGCAGCTGTTAAGTTAGCAGCAGGGTTGTTAAACGAATCTGGCTTGCCAGGTGGCGGCAAAGGGGGACGATCACGTGACACCCCGCCACCAGATGCTACAACCGTCATAAGCATGAGTCAGTTGCCAAGCCTCTGAGTTTGGATCATGTGACCACGGGGATGCTCCAAAGGTCGCAAGTGTGAAAAACAGTCATAAGCCACTGTTTTTGGTGCCGTTGTGACTAAGTGAAGTGTTGCAAGTCTATCTCCAAATGCCCTCTAGGCCCAAGCATGCACATTTAAATGTGGAATTTGGGACAGGATGAGGTGGAGTCCTTTCCATCCATCCTCTTTCCCCCCCACTTCCCACCAGGAAGATTTCCCCTTGTCTTCCCCTCCCCTCCGCTTCCCTCCTTTTGTTCTGTGTGGTTGTCCATAATGGGGACAACATGCAATTTAATGTCTGAACGTGCATCCTGCTCTCAGCTGGGTCAAATTACTCGGGGCTTTCTTTGCTGTGCAGAAGTGTCAAACAATGCCATTTGTAGGCCTTTGGGGTGGGTGGGATTGATCTGTGTCTCCTCAGTGGAGTTTTTAATTTGGCCCAGGATTGGGGAGGCTAACCATTTGGAAGAATTGGTCTGAAAGACCCTCTGCTCCTTTCCCCCACCACCCCCAAGGCACGTACACGAATGCACGTATTTGAGCTCTCTGCTCTAGTAAATGCACACACACACACACACCCGTGTATACAAAGACAAGAGAGAGAGAGAGAGAGAGAGAGAGAGAGAGAGAGAGAGAGAGAAAGAGAGAAAGAGAGAAAGAAAGAGAAAGAGAGAAAGAAAGAAGAAAGAGAGAAAGAGAGAAAGAGAAAGAGAGAAAGAAAAAAGAGGGAGAGAGAAAGAAAAAGGGAAAGAGAGAGAGAGGGAGAGGGAGAGAGAGAAAAGAGAGAAAAAGAAAGAGAAAGAAAGAAAGAGAGAGAGAAAGAGAAAGAGAGAGAAAGAAAAAGGGAAAGAGAGAGAGAGAGAAAGAAAAAGAAAGAGGGAAAGAAAGAAAGAGAGAAAAAGGGAGAGAAAGAAAAAGGGAGAGAAAGAGAGAAAGAGAAAAAGGGAGAGAGAAAGAGAGAGAAAGAAAAGAGAGAGAGAGAAAGAGAATGAAAGAAAAAGAGAGAGGGAGACAGAGAAAGAAGGGAAAGAGAGAGAGAGGGAGGGAGAAAGAGAGAAAAGAGAGAGAGAGAAAGAGAAAGAAAAAGAGAGAGAGAGAGGGAGAGAGAGAAAGAAAGAGAGAGGGAGAGGGAGAAAGAGAGCGCCAGCGGGGGGGGGGCAAGAGATCTTTGTTGGGGCTGAACAGGCGTTGCTCCTTGCCTCTCCTAATTAGTAACTGGGGTGGAGGGAGAGTGGGCAGATGGCAAAGGTCTGTGGAGCATCAGCCCCTGGTTAGGAGTCAGCCCCCTCCCCTTTAATTGGTCTCAAATGAGACAGGAGGAGAGAAGCCTTTCAAATACGTTCTTGGGTAGCCCCAACAGGGTGGGGAGGAGAGGATCTGGGTGTGTCTCACCCTCCCATGAAATAGAGCCCATTTTGTTGGGTCTGGCTTCTGAGTTGAGGCTAATCACAAGCAGCTTGAGGGTCATTCAGGAATGGCGGAAGGAGGAAGCACCAGGCGGTTGATTCTAGGGGCGGGCAAGTTTCCTTTGAATTGAGAGTCCCCCCCCCCCCCTTGAAGGCTATTGCTTTATGCAGAGCAGAGAGAATATTTGGGGCTGAGGGTTGAACTGGGTTGTGCTTGGTGCCCTCTGAGCTGGGTGGTTTCCTTGCAGACTTTTTCATGTCCCAACTAGGAAACCTCATCGGTGCTAGTTTAATGACAGGTCTGCAAGAAAACCACCCATCTCAGAGGGCACCAAGCACACCCCGCCTCCCCAAAGTGGAGTGTTGCTGAGTGGAGACTTTTGGTTTTATTTATTTGTTTATTTTTGCCGTTTTCGATTTAACACGACGCGGAGCTTGCATCGATCCGCCGTGAAGATCCTTAGGAGGTCTTCCCAGATTGATCTTGGTTTGATTGTGCCGAAATAAACTCTTACCAGCAAAAGCGTCCTGGGTGAGAGTTGAATCCCTATTCTTGAGTTGGGGGGGGGACGGGGGGGCGGCCGAGGCAGGGCTGACTCTGGATGAAGGAGAGAAAGGTTCAAAGCACAAAAGCCTGCAAAGCTTTGGGTCGAGAGATCCCTCCTTAAAAATCTGTTATCCTCGTCCCAGGGGATGGAGAGAATCTGTTTTGGTTAGCCTGGCCAGAGAACAACCGTGGAATCGCCGGCTTTGCCCTGCCCTTTAATTACTGGGTAGGGTTAGGGAAGAAGGGCAGAGCTGCAGAGCAACCCCAACCCTTTCTGAAAACAAAAAATAAAGATGAGCAAAGCAGATTGGAAGTCCCCACCTTTCCACCAGGGCTGTTCCCACAGCCTCTCTAGGTCTCGGAGGGCAGCAGGTGGCTACTTGGCTCTGGACCGAGGTCCGGTTAATTTATTTTGCTCAGCCGTGAACCTGGGAAAAAAGGCACTGTGAATTGACTGATTATCCACAAGAGCGTGCAGCTGGCCGGAGTTGGCACCGGTAGCCGTGCTGGCTCTCCAGAGACTCCGAAAGGGTTGGACCTAGTTGGCACGGCGAGCCTTAAAAAGATGGCACGACGGCAGAACCGGAGTTTGTGTCCATGCGAGATTTCAGCTCTTGCAATAATAACGTTCTTCTGTCCAGGAAGGGTGTGAAGTTGCATCTCCGCAGCTCTTGCCGTGGCTGATCTCCTTCTCAAGAGCTCCTTCCGTTCACCTGCCAGATGGGACTGGCACACCCTCCTCCTTTTTTCCCTGGGGTGTGTGTGTGTGTGTTTGCAGGGATGTGTTGATTTGCTGCTTTGATGGGAAAACAGCTCGCCTGGGACAGTTTTGCAGGTTGAGGAAGAGAGGGCACGCCTGCAGGCTTAATAAGCCAGGATGTGCTGAATAAGCAGCCCTTGATTTGGGGGTGGGCTTTGTGCTGGGTCAATCGGTCAGTCTGAGTCAAAGACCCGGTACAATTAAAAATGCTCAAGGAATAGTATCCAGTTAAACCATTGCAGAATAAAATAATAAATGATGATTATTGTTATGTCAGAATCATAATCTGTCAACATCCCTTCTGTCAGTTGCAGGTAAACAAAAACACAACACTATAACACAAAAACACAAGCTATAATACTAACCCTTAAATTGTGAAGGCCTGTCTATAGTAGTTACTGTAGATCCATATATCAGAGCTCTGTGTGTGTGTGTGTGTGCGTGTGTGCGCGCGCATCATATTGCTACACATATATGCAACAATAGCGAAAAATTTGCTGCATTAATGGTGTAAAATAGCTGGTAAAATGATGGATTGAGCTTCTGCTTCTCTTTAGTGCTGCCGTCTCCTCTTAAAATATAGTCCTGTGAAAGAGGCTGCTAGCCGGGCTGTAATTCAGCGGCTCCCCACCTTTTCTGTACCCCGCACCCCTAGAACGCTCCTAATGTATTCTCGCGCCCCTTACAAAAGTTCGAAAGAACGAACTATACGCCTGGTCCTTCACTAGACTAGCCATGCCCAGTTCCTGCAACCGTTCCATGTAGGTTTTATCCTCCATTGCTCTTCTCTGAGCCTTTTCTTGGATTTGAAGCAATTGCGTGCTCCTTTTGGCAAATCCGGGTTGCTGATGTTTCTCCCCAATTCTTCCTGCCTGCAAAAACCTATGATGAGTCACGCTTCGCCCTACCCCTCCGCTCATCTCCCTCCTTAATTGCCACACTGGGAAATCATTTGACTTGTGGAGCCTTTGTCTGACCTTCATGAAGCTGGTAATTAAAACGCCTGCCTGCTTTGGGATCTGCCAAATGGTGCTGTTGGAGTCCAAGCTGAACAGAGCTTGCTGTCTCCACCCCTTCACCCCACTTCTGGCTTTGGAGAGGAATTGAGAAGGGCTGTAGCACCCAGGAATGGCTGCAGAGCAGAGATGTCCAACCTTGGCAACTTTGAAGACTCGTGGACTTCCAAGTCCCAAGAATTCCCCAGCCAGCAAAGGGTTTTTAAATCCCCCCTTTTTTTTAAAGGTTTTTTTTTAAGGATTTAAAACCCTTTAAAAAAAACCACTTAAAATCACGTTCTCATGGTTTTAAAAGCTTGGTTTGAAACCAAGGGTTTTTAAAGGTTTTAAAACCTCTTTAAAACCACGTTTGGAATTTCACTCTTGTGTGTTGGAGCGCAAAGCCACAAGGATATGCCGACTGTAGGAAAAGGACTCCCCCTAGAAGGGATCTTCCTGGTCTGTTCTCCATTTTTTGCGTGGGTAGCAGAATCGATGGGTCAATTCTTCCCTCCCTCCCCCCCAAACCCCCTCCCCCCCCCCGGCCACCTGCCCAGTTTCCTGCCTTGCTCCAATTTTGCACGTCAGACGTTTTATGAAGTCGATCTGCCGATCTGCCGGTAAGATTGGTTTATTTTTATAAGACAGAAAAGTCTAGGAGCCTAATTTACCATCTGCACTTAGAGCAAATGGACAGGAAGGCAATCAAGAGAAGAGTCTCTGAGGCAAAGAAACTCTAAACAGCCTTCAGAAGAGGAAGCTCTGAAACAGCCAGGGAAGAGTTGGGTAGGCAGATTCTATCCAGAGGTGTCCAATCTTGGCAACTTGAAGACCTCTGGACTCCCTAGAATTCTGGGGGGGGGTTTGAAGTCCACAGGTCTTTAAAATTGCCACCGGTTGGACAACCCCGTTCTGGGTGGTGTCCACCCCTTTTAAAGACGAACTCAGTGCTGTACGGGTTAGACTGTTGGAGTGGGACCAGACAGATTCAGCTGAAGTCCCCTGTGAACCGTGGAGCTCGTTGATGGTTGGGGACCAAGTCAACCTTCTAACCCAACATCCTTCAAAGGGGGTGTCATGGGGGATAACATTGGAAGAGGGAGGCCAACTTGTCTCCAGCATTAGAGGAAGCTTCAGATTGTGATAAATCTGAAGGAAATGGGATTCCGTGTATTTCCAAAGAGAATAGAGAAAAGCCTGGGCCCCAAGTAAGAACTTGGGGTTGGGTTGTTCGAGTGTCCATTTCGTGCTTGGCTTGCCTTTGTCAATGGTGGGTCATCACTGGAAGCTCCTTAGTTGCCTTCCTGAACAACGCCTGGATGGAGTCTTGCCGTGTTCAGTTCTTCTCTATGGGGCCAGCTCAGAAGTGTGGGGCAACTGCGTGCCTTTCCACCTGCTAGTTCCACCATGGGGTTCCTGCCATCTTGTCATTGTCTCTTCAGCTGGCTTTCTCTGCCCCTGGAGCTTTTTTGCGCTCAACGGAGCCGAGACACAAATGCTGAGGAGGCAGCTCTGAACTCTGAGGAATTTCAAGAGTGGGACTTGTCAAGCATGCGAGCAGCTGGTGTTGGTCTGTGTGCATTTTTGGGAAGCGGCAGCAACTGCCGATGAAGCATTTTCTGTTAAGATTCCTCCCTGAGTGTGTGTCCAACTGGGGCAACTTGTGGAGTTCAACTCCCAGAATTCCCCAACCAGCCGTGGGTTTTTCAATCCCATCATCCTACTCCTGTGCAGGATTAGGTCTGCAACAGCCTAAAGCAGGCTTTCTCAACTTTGTAAGATAGGTGGGCTTTGACTTCCAGAATTCTGTGTGGTTACATTTGTTAGCTCTGAGAAGACTCTAAAGCAGGGATGTCCAACGGGGGCAACTTTTAAGACTTGTGGTCTTCAACTCCCAGAATTCCCCAGCCTCGCTAAACGAGGGCTACCTGTATACACAGATAGACTTTGGAGGGCAATCTAGGAGCAGCCTACAAGGGCTGGCATTGACTCCCTCCGCCATCTGTGTCTCCCCTTCTAGGGATCGATCTCTCAGCAAACCAAGATGAAGAGGGCGACCAAGAGACCTTCCAGATGGAGGTCAACAGAGAGACCAAAAAATGTACCTTCAGGACTTGTACAGGGAAGTACTGGACGCTGACCTCCAACGGTGGGGTGCAATCTACTGCCTCAACTAAGTGAGTTCTACCTACCCCAAGGTTGCTAAGATATTTGTGAGAATGGGATACGGTTCAACGGTTGAGTTCTTGCTTTACTCCAAGCCCTTAAATTGCTTGTTCGAACATGCTGTAGGAATCCCACCATACTAGTTCATTTAACCAAGTGGTTGAAATAACCTATTCGCTTAGCATGAAGAGCCCAGCCATTGGTCCTGTGGGGAATGGGGTTTTAATTTCCAAAATACCGAGTGCTCGATGGGGTGTGTCTCTACATGCACAGAAACACTATCTGCTCCCAAGAGAGAATAATTCGAACACAGTGAACTTAAAACAGCCCTTGTGCAAAAACACAACTAAAATAGCATCTGAGTCCACAGTAGCTTGCTTGGACTATTCTGGAAGGTTTCTGAATTGGAAGCCCAACGGTGTCAAACTCCCCAAACGCATCCAGAATACCCAAACAATCTATTTCAAATTGGAAATGTTTTAGTGTAGGTCTACAAGTGCTGTTGCCATAAACATTTACTTGCTCAGGGCTTAAGAAAATAAATAAATTGAAAAATGAGCATGGGTCGGAAAAGACTCGACCCATCGGCCATTAAACTTGTACAGATGGGTGGACCACACTCTCCTAGCAGAAGAAAGCTCATTTTTCAGAAGCCTGCGGAGAAATTGGGTGGAAAGCCACCATCGTCACTCGAGGTGTGCCCAAAGCGTTTTGGGTTGCACTGTGGCCCTGACGAGGGGTGGAATTCCTGGTCTCCTCCTGGTCCTCCTGATGTGATGGCTTGAAGAGGTCCTTCTCAATCTTCCTTTGCTCCAGCAGGAATGCCAACTGTTACTTCGACATTGAGTGGTGTGACCGGCGTATCACTCTGAAAGCCGCCAACGGCAAATATGTCACTGCCAAGAAGAACGGGCAGCTTGCTGCTACGGTCGAAACTGCCAGTAAGTCCTTTCTTGTATGTCAGCCAGATGTTTGTAGCAGTGGGAGCAACCACTGGTTAGAACATGGCCATTCTGAGCTGGGGTGATTGGGTGGGAAGCAAGTTTGTTTGCCGGTAAACAGCGCCTCGTTCCTCTGTTCTCCAATGGTAGGTGAGACAGAGCACTTCCTCATTAAGCTCATCAATCGGCCAATCATTGTTTTCCGTGGAGAACATGGCTTCATCGGCTGTCGGAAGATGACAGGCACCCTAGATTGCAATCGGTCCTCTTACGATATCTTTCAGCTGGAGTTTAACGATGGTGCCTACAATATCAAAGGTAAGGCATCGGTCAGTCTTCCCCAACCAACTGCAGCCTACTGCAGCCTGTTGTCAACTCCCAGAATTCTTGGCCACACCGGTTGGGAGGATTATGGACCACCAAAGTCAGGAGAAGGCTGGCGATGGTCTTCCACATCACCTCCCGGAGGAGGAGAAAAGATTTGACAGTAGGAAGTTCACGTTAAGGCAGGTTGAACTGTCCTTGAGACGGTTCCTCAGATCGTTTGGGGAAGAGACTCTTGGAGACTGCAGGAGAAAAGCAGGCAGAGCTGGGGGCAGAGTTAAATAAGTCATCAGCCTAGAGTTTTTTTGTCGCCACAAACTATTACGAGTCCAATAACTCTTGAACTCTGTTGACCTTTATCTAGCACCAGCTGAATGTCGAACTTTAGTTGACCGGATTCTTGTGTGTAGAGGTGTGAATAAATCTTCCATGCTGCAACCTCATGGCCCTGAACCGTTGCGCCTGACAGAATCGTCCAGTGGCCATGCTGGAGGTGCCTCTGCGAATCCGAGAGTGCACTCACCTTCCCTCTTCTTATTCTCGTTTGCAGATTCCACTGGGAAATACTGGACGGTGGGAAGCGAGGCGTCCATCACCAGCAGCAGCGATTCTCCCGTGGACTTCTTCTTTGAGTTCTGCGACTTGAACAAGGTGGCCATTAAAGTCAACAACAAATACCTGAAGGGCGACCACGCTGGGGTCCTCAAAGCCTCTGCTGATGCCATTGACCCCTCCACCCTCTGGGAGTATTAAACGCACTTTAGTCTCCTTCCCTTCACTCTACGCTTCCCCACTTCCTTCCCCCCCCCCTGTTGCCAACTTCCTGCAGGAATTTCCTTTGGTATGTTCTGGTGTGTCTTTTACAAAAGAGAGGGGTTCTGTCTTTCAGACTGGCCTGCTGCCTTTGGCCTGCCATGCCGTTGTTTGTTTGTTAAGTTGGCCTTTCCCCACCCCCCTTGGTTAGGTGAGTTCAGTTAAAACTGGAATGAAACATCCTTTGTTTGCAGAAAAATGTCCTGCCCTCACCTTACGGACTTTTTGTAAGGGAAGAGGGAAGAAGGGAAAAGTTGGGTGGTAGCTCAACAGATCTCTCCTTTGGCCTTGGCTGGTCCTTCTGAATTGAAAAGGAATATATTTCTCCTAACTGGAATCGGAACACGTGTCCCGCTCCATTTCCCCACCAGCTAGGTCTGCTCCTTAGAAGGAGAGTCGTCAAGAAGAGCTAGTATTGAGGTCAGCAAGAGGCTGCCTTGGAGAACCTTGAAGTTTTTGTGTCTTCAGCGCCCCACCTTCTGGCTCAGTGTAGGTGGGCCTCCATAACTCTTGTTCCAACTGGGCCTTCCAGTTTTGAGGTGGGGCATTATCTATAATATGAATGAAGACTTCCCTTGCTTGGCTTTGGATCTTACGTTTCTTGCCCCCATCTCTCGCGAAGATAGAGAAGAAGTAGCTTAGCATATCTTGTCATTCCATGGGAGGAGAGAAGGGGCTGGTGAAAGAGTCGAGAGGTGAATCTAAGATGAGCTACCAAAACAGCAGGACAGAAGCTCTTGTCTTTATGCTCCCAGACCAAACAAGCTGCTTTTTTATGAATGGAATTGTACTGGATCTCAGCCCTTTCATCTCATCATCAAAGACTCGAGTGAATTCCTTGTTCCTTCTACCCTTGTGTGCTTTTAGGTGCCCCCAACGTATCATCTCTCTGAACATCTCCCCCCAAAACACACCGAGAAGCCATTGATGCTGCCTTATGGTTCCTTTCCCTTTCTCTTTGGAAGGTGCAACTGTTGTCGGATTTCCCTTTTCCCCCTCTCTTTTCTAGCTTCTCATAATTTGGGGTCTTAGAATTTCATTAGAGCAGGCCAGGACCACTTTGAAGCTGTTGCCTACAGAGGGTTGCATCAGACAAGGCGTTGAGTTGCATGTTGTATGTCCGCTTGTCTTTTCTCCTCCCTTTTGCCTTGGGTGGGGAGAACCATCTCAACATCTCCTACTTCCCTCCACCGCTCACCCATGACCGAGGGTGGTTTCCCCACCAGCAGCTGACCCAACAGACTTGGAGAAAGATCTCCGGTTAAACAGAACCTTAGTCAGGGGCACAGATCAGTTCGCAGGAGGATTAAGACCTGTGGATCTCCCTTGGTTTTCCTCCAAGTACTTCCCACTGAAATGTCTTCACAGATTTGGGAGGAGATTATAAAAAGACAAGAGGGGGGAAGGCAAAAGGAGGAAGAGGAGGAGAGGGACAAGCAGAGTTGAAGCCATGCTGTGCATCCACAGACGTTCAGGGGAAACCTCCATCGCCAACTATCTGTGTTCCTTAAACTAGCATCATTTGCACAATTCACCTTCACCTACATCGTTCTACCTGTTTGACCTGAACTGGAATTTGTCGTCTTCTCGCTATCCCTTTTTCCAAATTGTATCTCTGAATCAACATAGCCATCTCTGGCTTCTGCATCTCAGCAGCTTCCCAAATCTCATCTCATCTCATCTCTCCTCTCAGCAAGTTATATGAGGGTCTCCCCAGGATGGTTTCCAAGCATCATCTCATGCCCCACGGGGCCCGCTTCTTGGATCCCGCGCTTGCCCCGCAGAACCCCTAAAAGTGGAAAGTTGATCAGGAAGTGTCTTCTCGTGACTTATGATCAACCTGTCCTCCGAGCCAACCTAAAGCTCTGCTAGATTTGTTGTTCTGCATAGCCAACTTCGATCTTTGCAATACGTTGCTTAACTCTTTGGGAAGTCCGGAAGAGTCTTGTGTGCACGCACACTTTCTGTGTGGATTTATTATTATTTTTTGTCCAATGTGATGCCTTCTTGGGGTTTTAATCTCTGTTTCCAGAGGCCAAGCAGACCCCCCCTGCAATTTACACTGAAGTCCGCAAGGACTTTGCTTGAATGGTGCTCTGGTTCTCTTTCTACCCAAATCCATGAATTTGTAAGACCCAAATTTGCACTTGCTAAACGCCTAATTTGACAGGATGCACAGGAGTGGGGTTCGCCAAATTTTCAAAGGGGTGGTGGGTTTTTGATTGACCGAGAGAAGATCAGGGACATGTCCTAAGCCTTAAAAAGCATCCACCCTCTGGGCATCATAAGGCGTCTTGAATAGGAATTGGTGCTCTAACTTCATAGCAATGAAAATTATTTGCCTTATGAGTAAAAGAGGGCTTGAGCTGGGGTTCACCTGGGAATCTTAACTGGAGTGTGCTGGAAAGTTCTGGAAACTATAAAAACTTGTGAAAGAAACTACAGTTTGGGGGGGGGCAGAGATGACTACCCAGTGGGTGTTGTTTGTTGGCCTTCACAGTTTGCCCTGTGTCCTATTTCTTGCCCACCTGGTAAGAACTGGATCGTGTTACAACTCACACTGCCTTTCCTCCTGTTAACAGTTTTTTAAGTCAAGAATTCTTGTCTCCTATTTCCTTGACTATTGTGGCTATGGAAAGCATCTCATATCCTGATAATGTTTAGTTAATGTTCTGTTTTTGTTTCCCCTTTTAAAAACACTTTTGTAAGTGCCATTTGTATAAGAAGCATCAAATGGAGAAGAGAATTGACAAAATAAAAACCTGCATACAGATATGAAACGAATGGCTCCGTGACTTGTTTTATTTATTTTTTTAGAAGTTACTTCGATTCATTGGGGAGATTTGAGCCATGCGCTTTTTAACTTTTTCCTGGTGTTCTCTTAAAACATTGATTCCCCCCCCCCACAGAATGTATCCTAGTCTAGCAAGGCACACAAACGCAAACAATGTGATTTACAGGACCCAAAAGAGGGGAGGTTTTGCCCTGCATTTCCTAAAGAGAATTCTTTACCCTGTTTGCCTTGCAAAGTATATTTGCCTCTTCCCCATTAATTTGTAGACAATTCACTCACAAAACGTTCATTTGCGGAAGGGACTCTCCTCTTTGCACTGTTGTAAGCCACAACAGTGTTGGTGGGTTAATACCAAGCAATAAACCATACCCCCAATCGAGGAACTACCAACTCAAGAAACAGCAGCCTGATCAAGAATGCTCCTACAAACACGGACGGAAAGCCACTTGAATATAAACAAAGAGCAAAGCCCAGTCCTTTCTAGCACTGATAATGTTACCTACTTGGGTAATGAAACGTCTGCAAGAAAACCACCAAACTCAAGAGAGCACAAAGGATCCCACAGTTCTCCTCCTCCTCGCCCCAAACTCCACTCCCTTCTAGCACTGATGATGTTACCTACTTGGGTAATGAAACGTCTGCAAGAAAACCACAAAGCTCGGAGAGCACCAAGGTCCCCACAGTCAGTCGTTCTCCTCCTCCTCCTCATCCTTTCCACAATCCCCATTCCCTTCTAACACTGATGATGTTACCTAGTTTGGTGATGAAATGTCTGCAAGAAAACCACAAAACTCAGAGAGCACCAAGGACCCCACAGTCGTTCTCCTCCTCCTCCTCCTCCTCCTCCTCCTCTCCTCAAACCCCACTCCCTTCTAGCACTGATGATGTTACCTACTTGGGTAATGAAACGTCTGCAAGAAAACAACAAAGCTCAGAGAGCAACAAGGAGCTCTCATTAAAGAGCCTTGGTGGAGCAGTGGGCTAATGCCTCCTTAAGGAACACCAGCTGCCCGCAATTAGTGCAGGTTCGAGTCCCACCAGCCTCAAGGTTGACTCAGCCTTCCATCCTTCCGAGGTAGGTAAAATGAGGACCCAGATTGTTGGGGGCAATAAGCTGACTTTGTAATAATGCCGCTTGGGGGGGGGGCGAAAGCCCTAATAAGCAGGCCTATACATAGAATGAAGGCTACTGCTAAGCTTGTAAGCCGCCCTGAGTCTTCGGAGAAGGGCGGGATATAAATGGAATTAAATAAAATTAAAAAAAAAATGACTTTGCAGGATATTTGAAACCAGCCTGAGACTTAGTTCCTTCTTCCAAAGCTACATCCTCAAGAGAGAGGAAGCTGGAAGGACCAGCAAAATGGCATCTTTTAGCCCTTGGCATTAAAAGCCACTCCTTCCTCCCCGCTTAGTTTGGTTGAGTACACAGGAAGCTAACAAGACACTGGGCTTCTGACTGACTATATCGCTTCCTTCCCGCGAGAACTTTAATGAGCTCTGGGACCTCAATCATAAACTTCAATTCCCTCCCCCCCCCCACAAGACTGAATAGCGATGGTGGGGAAAAAAGAGATAAATGCAATTACTGTTTAGATCTCCCCATTATCCTGATGTTGCTTTTGAAGCGCTATGCTAGACGATCTTAAAAAGCAGCCGTGGGTTTTCAAGGATTTTTATTTTATTTTTTTTAATCTGCTTTGTTCGTCAGGAAATCTCTTGAAATTTGCATCCGCCCTTCAGCTCAGGGGCTTTAATATGAGGCACTCTGACAAAGATCAGACTGTCTAAAGCAGGGGTCGGCAACCTTGGCTCTTTTATGACTCGCGGACTTCAATTCCCAGAATTCCTGAGCCAGCATAGCTGGCTCAGGAATTCTGGGAGTTGAAGTCCGCGAGTCATAAAAGAGCCAAGGTTGCTGACCCCTGGTCTAAAGGATGCACCGGGCACTTTACGCAAAAGGTAACTTGCTTGCCGGAAAACAAAATAAATCTCCTTAAGAGACGTTTCCTCTCTCAGGTGTTTGCTTTCCGATGCTCGTCTGTGCTGCGGCCGATGTATAAAGATGATCATCCAGAGATTTATATTTTATATTTATTATATTTTTATACCGCCCTTCTCCCGAAGGACTCAGGGCGGTGTACAGGGCAATAAATACAAAAACAGGAGACAAAAGAGGCTTTAGGAAAGTCAGGCTCTTAAAACTGCAGTCTCCGTTGCCAGCAGCAACTCACAAGCAAATGTGAGGTTTAAAACAAGATGCGCAACGAAGAAATCATGGCATGCGCGGAATGGAGGCCCTTCCACTTTTTCTCTCGTTATTTCCATTCCCCATAAAACAGACGTGTCAAACACAAGGCCCGGGGACCGAATCCGGCCCGTGGTTTCATGTGGCCCCCGAAGCCATCCTGGAAACAGTGAGGGAACAGCCCCCACTGCCTTGGCCCTGGCCCAGAGACCCTCCTTCTGCCAGAGACCCCCAGATCTGTCCCACTCCTGCTCAGGCCCCCATAGGCACCCTTGATGTCAATGTAGAGCTGGCCATGCCCACCCAGTAGGCCATACGCACTCCAGATGCACCCACCCTGGCCATACCCACCCCGGCCCCCCGAGGGCAACCACAATGCTGATGTGGCCCTCAATGAAATTGAGTTTGACACCCCTGCTCTAGAGCAAGAGTGAGTCTTCTTTGCTGGGCTGTCTCTGCGGTTTCCAATATTAACTAAGTTTCCTGCTAAGACAGAGTAATTAAACCACCCTCGAGTTAATTAAAAGCTTGGTCAAATCTCGTTCAGCTGGCAATTCCCTGACCCTTTTTCTCCCTCACAGCAACATGGAAATAACTTGATTTTTTTAGGATGTGTCTGAATTTCCCCAATCTAGCCTAGAGGCGGATATTGTTCAAGCGGCTCCCCTCCCAAATCTTAACCAGGTTTGACTTGCAGTGCATCACATTAAGCCTGCTTTCTTCTATCCGGCATCTCTTTCGGACATGTTGAGAGCCCCAGGGACATCCCTCTGAGGAAGACGATACCAAGCCATGGCTGAGTTCACACTTGGGGTTAAGCCCTCAAATAACTTGTTAGGCTTAAGATGTTGGTGGGTTTGGCACACGGAACCACACCGTTGAACCAAGGTTTGCTGAATAAATCAAAGCGGCTAAGCTCAAAGCCACAATAAGGACCTTCAACGGCAGTTTGCTAAGCAAACGTAGCCAGGTTGCAATCGTGTGAATCATGTTTCCTTCAATCTTCCCGGGGGTCCATTGTGTCACGTAATCCAAATTGAGGTAGAAACACAGCCACGGCGGCTTACAAACCATGGTCATCTCTCTCCAAGCTCTTTGAATCCAGAATCCACAACGCAGACCACAGATACTAACTAGTCTAAGCAAGATTCTTTGCCGGGGACTTCGTATAGGGCATCTTTTTAAAATCCTCCCCAAGGCAAATGAGCCTCCCAGAACGGCTTGCCAAGCTGCATGAAGCTGACCCTTTACAATGGTGGTGTTGGGGCTGCTGACGGATGAGGCCTTCCCGTTGCCATGGTGACGAGGCCTGACCGAGCATCTTGCGCAGAAGATCGAAAATGGGTTTTCGCTACTTCAGACCCAGCCCCCGGCTTTCTTTTTATTTATTTTTTTTCCTCCAGAGATACCGAAAACGAGAAACCCAATTTAGCTTAGCCAACGCTCAACGGAGCCGTGGCTTGTATTCAGTTGAAGTCCACTTCGGATTTAAGCAGGAAAGGTTAAAAAAAAAAACAAGTTTAAATTTTCTTCAGATGTTGCAGAGTGACAGCAGTCCCGAAGGATTGTGTGTAGTTAAGAAGAGAAAGTCTCCCACCCTCCCTTTAAAAAAAACAACCACGGTCTGTGTGTAACTCCTAATGATGTTCTCTCCTTACTTGGTGGAACCCAACAGCATTCTTGTAAGCAGGCTGAAATCCTTCGCCATCCTCCTACTGGATCTTAAAAAAGATTTTTCAGCCTCCTACTGGATTTCAAGATTCAAGGGATCTTTAAAAAAAAAAGGCTTAAAAGACCAGAGGTGTCAAGGTGGACATCTCACTTGGAACGAGGAGGGGAGAAGGCCCAAGTCTGCAGCCAACATCTCATGAACTTTAGACGAATGCGGTGGTACAACTTCCCTCCTGGTTTCTCGGTTTCAACGTCCATAAATCCAGCCAGCGTGGCAGGGGATTATGGGGACTCAGTTCCAACACATTTGCAAAGACAGAGGAGGTTTTGAGAAGAACGCGATTTCAAGAGTCCTTCCCCTGAACCTCAAAGGTCATTTCTGGAGACCGTTAAGAGAAAAGTATAAAATCTGAAGACGTTTGGGTCAAAGGAGGAAGAACAGTTTGCTGCTCTGGGTGGTTATTTATTTATTCCTGGATAGGGGTGGGTGGGAGGTTTTTTTTAAAATTCTTTGAATCATCTGACAGTTAGAACAACTAGCCAGTGGAACCACCTGCCTCCAGAAGTGGTGAATGCTCCAACACTGGAAGTTTTTAAGAAGAGACTGGACAGCCATTTGCCTGAAATGGTATAGGGTTTCCTGCCTTAGTAGGGGGTTGGACTAGATGACCTCCAAGGTCCCTTCCAACTTCTTCTTCTTCTTCTTCTTCTTCTTCTTCTTCTTCTTCTTCTTCTTCTTATTATTATTATTATTATTATTATTATCATCATCATCATCATCATCATCATCATCTAAGCCACCCTTAGTCACTTGGATGAGATGGACTTCTATATAAATAATGTAATTTTATTTTTATTTTTTAAAAGAAAAACACTTCCCTTATCACAAGCGTCTGGGCATGGCTCCGTGGGCTGACTCAAGCTAGGGGAAAAAAGGCTATTAAGGTTCAAATATTCATGTTTACCACCATGAGGTTCTCTTCTCCCCCCCCCACCCCCCCAGGCAATTACTTTCCGCTTTTTTCTTAAAGAGCAATTAACAGCACCCTCGGTTTTCAGAGAGGTTTTGAACCCTTGGCTCAGCTGCTGCCTGCTGACCTTTCCAATTCCCTCCGGTGTCATTAAATGCAATGAGGGAAGGACAGAGAAGGGAAAAATGAATTAAAAGAAAAAATAGAAGAGGGCGGATGCACAATAAAGCACCGAGAATTCTCTTTAAAAATCAGATGTCAATCTGCCTCCTAATTACGCCGGATTTTAAAATCCAATTTTAATCTCTGCCTTGCGACTACAGCCCAACTCCCAACGGAAAAAGGGCGGAAGAACCGCGAAATTGTTTCAAGAACGACTTTTCCAGAACTGCACCACCATCTTTGGAAGGGGGAAACTCGGTTCGCTTGGAGCAAAACCACCGCTTCCTGCTACATTTGGAAGTCTCCTAATTTCAGGAGAGCACCCAGCCGAAGACAACTGAGCAGAAGCCAGGTTGAGACATGCTTCCCACAGCTTAGCTTGCTTTTGATGCTGGGCTGGTTTTCCTTGGAAAGCAATACAAGGTTTAGCTTTAGGCAGGAATCTGCCCCATTCATTACACGGAGCCCGCAGGGGAGAGCTTCCCACTGGATCACAGGCCACATCCACAGAGGTGAGCTGTGACCAAAAAACAAACAAAGGGGAAAAAAAAACGCAAATTGGGTCTCTCTCTTTGGAAGCCTGAAGACTTCAGATCTCGCTGCTGGCAAATCTGTAGCCAAAAAATCTGTAGCCTTGGTGGAGCAGTGGGCTAATGCCTCCTTAAGTAACACTGGCTGCCCGCCATTGGTGCAGGTTTGAGTCCCACCAGGCTCAAGGTTGACTCTGCCTTCCATCCTTCCGAGGTAGGTAAAATGAGGACCCAGATTGTTGGGGGCAATTAAGCTGACTTTGTAATAATGCCGCTGGGGGGGGGGCGAAAGCCCTAATAAGCAGGCATATACATAGAAGGAAGGCTACTGCTAAGCTTGTATGCCGCCCTGAGTCTTCGGAGAAGGGCGGGATATAAATGGAATTAAAAATTTAAAAAAAAATCACCGACCAGAACACGAAACAGTGTCGTTCCTTTGCAGCGGATGAAATGAGAACAGAACCGGTTCAAAGAACTGCAAGGAAGCCGTCTGCGTTTAGTGACTTGACGTGGGAAACTGGCCAGGAGGTCGTTAAGCGAAGGGGTTGCCAAGTGAAAAACCCCATGCGATCGCGACTCGCTTACAGCTTTTCCACATAGGACAGTGCATGTTAACTTGACTGTAATGACAAAACGCTCGACCGAGAAAAAGAGATGCTGTGGAGGTTAAAAATGTGGGCAGGGGTCACCAATGATTTTATGCAGATCAGCTTACTGGATTCCCCAAAGCCGGCTGCAATGGCAGCACTTAACCGGGCTGGGAAGACAGGTTGACGCTGGGCCCACTCGCCCCTCAGAGGCAAAGCTCGTCTGCTGACACATCCTTGTCATTTTTTCCACCCGCAGCTGAGCATTCATTTAAGGGGTGGGTTTCCCTCCCCCCAAGCAGGGAGCGTCATCCCTCACCAAGGACCTCTTCTTCTTGATCCCCGATTAGGAACTCAGAAATGGCGGGCACGCCCAACTCCCTCATCCTTGCAGTGAGAGGATTAAAATTAGTTTAATATTCATTTATTGACCGCTCCAGGTTACAACAGTGCTGAAAAAAATGGGACTCAGGATTTAGTTTTTCACGCTGACCACTTTGGCAGCATCCCCACGATCGCCCGATCAAAATTTGCAGGTTTCGCAACCGATTCGTATTTATGACGGTCGCAGTGGGTCCCGGGGATTGTCACGTGACCCCCTTTTGCGACCTTCTCACCCACAAACTCAACGGGGGAAGCCAGATTCACTTAACAACCGGGTTACCAACTTATCAACTGCGGCGATTCACTTAAGAACGGAGGCAAGGAAGGTCGTGAAACGGGGCAAAAATTCACTTACCTGTCTCAGTAGCAAAATTTTGGGCTGAGTTGCGATGGTAAATCAAGGATTACCTGTATTCATTCCATACAAGAGCATTTAGGAGAATTTAAGCTTTTTGTGATTAAAATTTTCACCCAGGTGAAAAGTGACGGTTTTCCCAACTGCAGGGAAATTTGAAAATTTGCCCAGAATGGCAACTGACCTATTTGGCACGGCTGTGGGCTACGCCGAAGACAGCCGGGCCACATTCTTTGGGACGGATCTTCCATAGGAAACCAGTATACATTAAAAAAACAGGGAGCACAATTTTCTTTTAATTACAAAAAAATTGAAATTACAATATAGTACAGAAACTTTTTACACGCAGATTAGAAGAGTTTTTTCTTTTCCTACCCAAAGAAAAATATTTTTTTCCCCCCCCCCGGTTTTGGATTTTTTTTTTTAGTTTTCAGCTATGTTATACAAAGTTGTAGAACATGCACCTCTCCCGTTCGATAGGGCTTAGCTCCTTATTTTAAATTAATTTCTCTCTCTCTCTTTTGCTAAGTGCAAATACTAGGTTTCTCTCTCCACCTTTTAAGGCAAGTTAAATGCAACACTGCAAAATTGATAATAGAAAGTACCTGTTAAAATGTCAAGCCGGGATCGGGGGTGGGGAAAAAATTCCATACACTTCTCATTGTCTACCCGTAAAGAGATGAACGCTTTTAGAGAGATATAGGTATATATATAGATATATATATAAAAAAGAAGCTACAAATAAAAAAAACACACTGGAAAAGGTGGAATTTCATACAATTCCACTCTCCACCCAAGTAACTTTCAACTCACAGGCATGTCTGCTTAAAAGATTCAGGGAAGTTCGGATTAAAGAGGGGGGGGGAAGAAAAGCAGACCAACAGGAGTTTTAGAGAAAAACATGGCTTTGGGGGGGGGAGAAGCAAAGCAGAGAAAGTCACGGGCTTCCCCACAACCTCGGAGATTAATCAATCTGATCCAGAAAGGGACAATGAAAATAAAGGCGGTTGGCCTTTTAAAAGGAAAAACGCTATTCTGAATCTACGTGGCTAAGATGGGACCGGAATGGCAACACATGGAATGGAAGACGACAGAAAACTTTGGGGGTGGGTGGGTGGGTGGGAAAGGGCTTCAGGAATACGTCTCCCATCAGATTGAAATTCCCAACCGGTCCCATCACATTTTCTCACCCAGGAAAAGGGGTCCAACGTTTGCCAACGGGAATATTCCGCTATCGAGGAGTCCGATCGATCCTTATGGATCAGGAATTACGTGGGCCCGCGTAGCCACACACTCGCCTGGGCTGTGGGCACCCTACCCTGGGGGGGGCGGGCAAGGTGTGTGTGGGGGGCGTGAGCAGCTTATTCAAAGCATCGCCAGTTTATTTCAGAATAATTTTTAAAGAAAAGCCTATCGGTAAAGTTTCGGGAGTTGCATGATCACGTCCAGGGGGAAGGCGGCGAGGGGAGAATTTCAACCGTTTTGATAGCCGTAAGGGAAAAACATAAGAGCAGATTGGATCATATTGTGTAAAGCAAACAGGTGGGCAGAATCAGGGGAGGAACTCTTGAAAAGCAATGGGCTTCACTCTCCTGGCAGTCCCCTGATTCTTTTTCACACCTCGGTTGAAATGGAGTGTGGGGGGTGGTGGAAATCAAAATATTTATGGGCCTCGGTCCTCTATGCTATGGCCAGAGGATCCTCTCATTCAAGGAATATACAGTTTTTCTCATGGAGGAAATTAAGATATATATTTTTTTTGGAGTGGGAGGGGGTGGTCTGGGAGAGAAAGGGAGCTTGTCCAGGTTCAAAACCATCCTTTGTATTATATTGCTTGAGCTGAGCCAAGGCCTAAGATGAAACCATGGGGAGATTCCCTCAGTTGGATTTACGTTCAGGAGAAGAAAAGCATTTCCTGCAATGTCTTCCCCCCCCCCCACCCCAAACCTGACATCTACCAGATGCTGGAGGCTTTCCAGGCTTCTGACCCAGAGAGACCCTCGCTGGCCAACATTTTGGAGGAAAGGTCATCAACCTGACATGTAGGCTGCCGGTATGGGAAGGGAAGTTGTTTCTCAAGACACCATCGGGTCTTCCTGGCTGAAATCACGAGAACCATCTGTGGTGCTCGCTTCCTTGTCCTCCAAGCTCTGGTGGGGCTGGCTGATCACGCAGCTTTCTGTCGTGTTTCTGAAGTCACCACCTCTTCCCAATGAAGCCACAGAGGAGGGAAGATGGCGTACAAGTCTACAAAAGATGGAAGGGGATTTCTGGGGGAACAGGAGATCAAAACCTATCCATTCGTACAACTGGTCTAAACCATTGTTCCTCAACCGTAGCAACTTTAAGATGGGTGGACCTCAACTCACAGAGAGTGAGTTGGGAGTTGAGGTCCACTCATCTTAAAGCCGCTAAGGTTGAGGAACGCTGATCTAAAGCCGGCCCTTAACTGGTGCTTTTGGAAAAGCCAACACCTAACTGTTGAGACAACAGTAGAGGCAGATCTAGCATTTTGGTCACACTTGGACTTCCAAGAGCTTAAGGATGCATGAGGGAGCTTAGAGCCACGGGCTCTCCCAGGTAAGATGTTTTCCCAAGACAGATAGGAACATTTCTCCCAGCTGTGGTAGCAAACTGAGCATTCACCCCAACACCAGCGAAAAGCCGAGGAGGCGCAACCCAATTGCACCCGTCTTTTCCCAGAATCCCAATACTTTGACCTCTTTGTAGACCAGCCAGCTTTTTCATCACTTTCTCCAGCGGGGGCTCCCATTCCACACACCAAGCGTCTCTAGAGAGAAAACCTCCACGGCCACCATCACTTCAGCCTAAATAGCCAAATCAGGGTTCCAACTCCAGACACAACTGCAGAAAAGCAGCAGCAGGCCAGGCTGATGGACTGATTTCATTTCAAAACCAACTTGGTTTGTGCCTTCAAAGCACCCTCTTGAGCTGCAAGTGAGGCGCGTCAAATTTCCGAGGGTCTCTCCAAGCCTGTTTTAGGAAATCCTGACACCCCCTCCCCTTGAAAAGGGCATCCGTCCCCTGCTTTCCTAGCCGAAGAGGGAAGCTATGGAAGATCTAAGCTAAGAAGACTCCACCACACCTGGCTTTCTGGAATTAAGGACTGCCACCTGAGTGTTTCAAATATTCCAAGGTGTTCCTCGGCCATCTTTCAACCTCTGCTTGGCTGAGGTGCTGGAGGCCGTACAGCTATGGAAGGAGTAACGCTATTGCTCAGGCTGTCTTGTTGACCAGAACACATTTTGGGCAATGCTGTCCCTCCAGCCCACCTCCTTCGGAAGCCCTCTTCTCAACCAAGAGCACCTACAGAAAAACAACAGTGCTGAGACAAACCCTTATTGCAAACTAGGGCTCCTCTGCGCCTAGCGGTGGGCGGGGCTGGAGGTCTGAACTGGGGGCCGAGACAACTGGCAGGGTGGGAGGTGGGAGGGAGGAGGAGCAAAGGCGGATTTTGTAATTTCGTGGGAGGTGAGCATCGACAACCAGTGTGTGGACTTTCCCTGCAGCAAGTTCCAGAAGGAACGGCGCCTTCCCGAAACCGGATCAGAACCGATGCCGAGGCTGAGGCCCGAAGTGCATAGGAAGGTTGTGCTCCAACTGTAGGTTCATTTGGGGAAAGTCGTAGTTCACCCTCATGTTGGGGAGTGGAGGGACGTATGGGGCCGGGATGGGGCCGAGGTTGATGGGGCCGAGGTTGTTGTACAGGGGGTGCACCGGAGGGAGAGGGAAAGGGGGGTGACCAAATGGGTAGGGGCGTATTTGGTGGTGGTGGTGGAGGTTCTGGGGAACCGGCCTGGGGATGGCTTCGATCCGGGGTATCTTCTCTGCTGGTTTTTCCGCCGGAGGGCCGATCCGCTTAAAACTGTTTTCTGCAAAAAAATATTATATATGTATATTATATATGTATATATGTATATCACAGAAGGTGGGCAAGAAGGTGACAATTTAAAAAGCTTATGGCCACCCTGTTTGAATTGCATTCCTAGTATAGGATGAAGTAACCGGGTCATTTGGACTGACCTAGGTGCCACATCCATATTTCTTTAACAACAAATATGGACTAGCACTGATGGCGTTACCTAGTCGGGTCATGAAACGTCTGCAAGAAAACAACCAAGCTCAGAGAGCACCAAGGACCCCACATTTATCCTCCTCCCCCATTCTCTAACTGATGATGTTACCTAGTTGGGTCTTGAAACGTCTGCAAGAAAACAACCCAGCTCAGAGAGCACCAAGCACCCCACAGTCCCCCCCCCTCAAACCCACTCCCTTCTAGCACTCATGAAGTCCCCTAAGTTGGGTCTTGAAATGTCTGCAAGAAAACCACCCAGCTCAGAAGGCTCCAGGGAGGCCTCATTTCAACCCTGAGCTGCAAACATTCTCCTTTATTGGTAAAGACAAACCTTCCCACCAAACGCAGCTTCGCTGCTCTTACCCGCTCAATGCAAAGAATAAACCAACCTCCGTTCTTCCTCTTTTGTTCTTCCTCCGCTTCCTTCTGAATTTCATGGATTATCTTCTCATCGTCCTCCTGTAAGGGACAGGAAGATCCAGAGCTGTCAGAGAGCTGTAGGTCGATATGCTTAAATGTATACGTAAAAAAAAAAAAAAAAAGACGAAAATCTGAAATGCTGGACGAAGGCGCCCCTAGCCTCTGCAAGGAAAAAACAACAATCTAATTTCTTTTGCACGCCTCTATCTGGGACCTTGACTCATGTCTGCTACTATTTATTCATGTCAGACCACCCCCTGACTACAGGACTGCAAGTACTTCACAGCTCCCCCTCCATCTCTGGTTCCCGAAATTTCACCCACAACACTTCAAAGCATGCCTTGAGGTCTTCTCCCGAGGAGCAGCTGTCCGGAGCACTTGTGAGTGATCTCTGTTCTTCTCCTTGTCCAGAGAGGAATTATAATTTTTTTTAAAATTCCATTTATATCCCGCCCTTCTCCGAAGACTCGGGGCGGCTTACAAGCTTAGCAGTAGCCTTCATTCTATGCATATGCCTGCTTATTAGGGCTTTCACACACACACCCAAGCGGCATTATTACAAAGTCAGCTTATTGCCCCCAACAATCTGGGTCCTCATTTTACCTACCTGGGAAGGATGGAAGGCTGAGTCAACCTTGAGCCTGGTGGGACTCGAACCTGCACTAATTGCAGGCAGCTGGTGTTACTTAAGGAGGCATTAGCCCACTGCTCCACCAAGGCTAATGAGCCGCTCTATTCTCCGGCTCTCTGTCCTGCCACGGTTATCAACTCCGCTTTCTTCACTTTGCAGTTTCTTCCCCCGAAAGTCAATAAATTGAAATTAACGACGAATGGCAACGTATTCTAAATGCAGAATCGATTGACTGCGATGTAAGAAGAAGGCTAAGGGCGAGGAAACTAATGCAAACTGCAAAACTAGCTGGAAGCAAATGGCCAATCTCCTTAAAATATATATATATATATATATATATATATATATATATATATATATATATATATATATATATATATATAGATATAGATATAGATATAGATATAGATATAGATATAGATATAGATATATATATATATATATGGAGATTGGCCATTTGCTTCCAGCTAGTTTTGCATATATATATGTCCGTGGACATCTTGTTTTCGTTTCTTCTGTTTTGAATGTCGTCCTCTGTTTTCCTTTCCTGTAATGTGGAAAATCCTCTGGATTTGGAGAACCCCTAGGAAACATGCGGTCTCAGTTGAACATGCAATGCAGATGCACGCACACGCACACACACACACACACAGAGATGACTGAAAGTTGCCAGTTTCCCAATTTGGATTTTATAAAATATGTCTGGAAATGTTGCCAAAACTCTCTCCCCGTCTCCCTCGGTTTTATTGTTTGATGGGAACCAATTAGCATTTTGGCAGGATGATGGGTGGGTGTGTGTGATTCAGTCCAACCAAGGGTCGTTCCTGGATTCACTAAGTCAGCAGTTCACATTCACAGATCTTCCAAGCTGGGGGCTCTTGTGGGTCTTGAAAAGTACCGCCTTTCGTCCCCACAATGTAAGGAGTTTGCAACTCGCACAGTCTGGCTGTGGAAATCATTTGGAGTCGTACACGGGAGGAAGATCCTATTGTCTCCAGAGCTCCCCACACGGAAAGTGTGGAGGCTGTGCGTTGTGGTAAAAAGAGCCTCCTATTGAAACATATCTCAAAAACCAGGGGTAGGCGACCTTGGCTCTTTTCATGACTCGTGGACTTCAACTCCCAGAATTCCTGAGTCCCGGATCAAACTGCAAGACAATCTTGAGTCCCAAAGCGTCCCCAACGGACGTATTCCTTTCCAATTCCAAACAATTAAATAAATAAATCCTCTTGCAAGATATTTTTTATACAGTCTTTCTATCAAGCCAGAATAACTGGCTAATTATTTCAGGATGGAGGGATTTATTTTAAAAGGGGGTGTTTTAAATGAGTCAATAGGAACCGGTTCCTCCATCTGTAATCTGATACACAGGCATATATAGATTCCCCCCCCATTTTTCCCCCCATACATGTGTGGGCACAGCTGTTCCCAATAAGCTGGAAATGCTTTCATGATGTATGGATGTTCAGAGGGAGGAGGAGAACAAGGACTTTAAAAAAGAAAAGAAAAAAAAACCCAGATCATTCCCATATTCAACCAGAGAAAGGGCGACGGTGGAAAAGTAAAGGCAGAGAGGTTTTAGGGTAGAAATGGAGAGAGGGCACCAGCATCAGAGGAAAAAGTCCTTTATAAAGAGATTCTACTGATGTGTACAGAAAGAAAACTCACAGAACAGAGTTTTTTTGGGGGGGGGAACCTTGGAGGTCTTCTAGTCTAGTCCCAACCCTCTTCTTGAGCAGAAAACCCTCTACCATTCCAGACAAAAGACAAGTTTCTTCTTGAAAACCTCCAGTGAGGTAACGCCTACAACTTCTGAAGGCAAGCCGTTCCACTGACTTAATTGTTCTGTCAAGAAATTCCTCCTTAGTTCCTAGGTTGCTTCTCTCCTCAACGAGTTTCCATCCGTTGCTTCTTGTCCTTTTGTTCAGGAGCTTTGGAGAATATGGCTTGACTCCCCTCTTCTTTGGGGCAGCCCCTCAAATGTTGGAAGACTGCCATCATGTCAGCCCCAGTCCTTCCCTTCGTTAAGACGAAACGTTCCCAGTTCCCTCAATTGTTCCTCTTAAAGATTTAGCCTGCTTATCCTCTTTGGTTGATCTTTTTCTGCACTTTTTCTAGAGTCTCAATTTTTTTTTTTAATATCTGGTTAATCAATCAACCCCAAACTGAGAGATCCTAAGAAAGAGGACGACACCACCACAACACACACACACACACACACACACACACACACACACACAAACACACACACACAAAAACAGTGAAGGTTCCTCAAGGGCACTAACGAATGGCATTTTTTAAACCACAGCTAAGACGGTTATGGGGCACCCCCTGAGATGGTGGAGAGAAGACGGGAATAAATCCAGGGGTGTTCCAGACACTTACCGTGGGGTCTGTCCAAAGGGAACATTTTGCGCAGTCTTGGCACGGGGCTCCCGGGGAACGCGGGTGCTGGCAGAAGTGGTCGTACCCGTTAATGGCAGCTCGGCAGAGGTAGCACATCTGGGCCCCACAACGACAGGACATGCGGTTGCAGCCTTCCGATTTGATCAAGCCGGTGGCGCATTTGTGACACTTCCTGATACGGGCCGCCGTCATCTTCTCTTCTCTGGAAGGCAACGGGCAAGGGTCAGGTGGGTGCTAGAAAAAGGACACTGTGGCTTCAAGTGGGCAATGGCCCAGGTGCCAGATGGCTGAAAGCTGGGCTGGTCAAGAGGTCTCCAAAACTGGCAACCTTAAGACTTGTGGACTTCAACTCCCAGAACCTCTCAGCAACGATCTCCAACCTTGGCAGCTTTAAGACTGGTGGACTTCAACTCCCAGATCCCCTCAGCAAGGATCTCCAAGCTTGGCAGCTTTAAGACTGGTGGACTTCAACTCCCAGAAGCCCTCAGCCAGGGTCTCCAACCTTGGCAGCTTTAAGACTGGTGGACTTCAACTCCCAGAACCCCTCAGCAAGGATCTCCAACCTTGGCAGCTTTAAGACTTGTGGACTTCAACTCCCAGAACCCCTCAGCCAGGGTCTCCAACCTTGGCAGCTTTAAGACTGGTGGACTTCAACTCCCAGAACCCCTCAGCCAGGATCTCCAACCTTGGCAGCTTTAAGACTGGTGGACTTGAACTCCCAGAATCCCTCAGCCCATGTGAAGGGAGAACGAAGCAAGAAGAGAAACGGAAATGGAACTGAAAAAGCTTCTTGGATGGGAAGCAAAACATTTTCAAAGAAAACCCAATGGCCTTGTGGAAAAAAGCACCACCTATGGGACAAAACCACTAACTCAGTGACTGCCAGCCCTTCGAGGTAGGCCAGGTTAGGAAAGTTACTTTATTGATATAGGCTTACAGTAAGAGAATCTTGAAACTGTGGCTGTGTTTAGTCTTCCCATGCTCTAATGCAGTATTTCTCAAGCTTGACAGCCTCAAGGTGTAGTAGATTAAAAGCATGTCTGGCTGAGGAATTCTGGGAATTGAAGTCCACACGTCTTGGAGGTTACCAAGGTTGAGGAACAGAGCTCTAGTGAATGAGGGAGGAGCTTCTTCTCAAGCTTCTTCTGTGACTTGGGCTTAAGCATGCTTTTGTTTGTGGAGCCATCATCTCGGCTTGAGTCTCTGCAAGGTCATCTCCATGGCTCCCTACAACCTTCTCCCATGGTGGGTATCTTCTGTCTAAAGCTAACAAAGCTGCCAGAACCACTGTTGATTTAATGATCTCAGTCCATCTCGCCTCCTGGAACAAAAATGGGGGCGCTCCAGATCCTTTCTCCGAAACACAAGTCATCTAAGACAGGCTTCTCCAACCTTGGCAACTTTACGACTTGTGGACTTCAACTCTCAGAATTCCTCATGCTGGCCGAGGAATTCTGGGAGCCGAAGTCCGTAAGTCTTCAAGTTGCCAAGGTTGGAGACCTGGCTGAGGAATTCTCGGAAGCTGAAGTCCACATGTTGCCAAGGTTGGAGACCCCTGATCTAAGGGACCCCAGGAGATTTCCTTTCTGGAGCAGCCTGTTGCCCTGAGATGGCCCTCACCGTCGACGGAAAGACTCTCATTTCAAAAGGGTTAGTGGTGCCCAGCTTGTGTGCTTTAGTGTGGCGACTGGATGACAAGCTGCCTTGACGACTGCATCCAGATTATTTTAACTGCCTTTTGCTTTCTTCAACACCGTGTCTTTTTTTTAAAAAAAAGGGGTGGTCTTTCATCTACAGTTAGTGAGCTGCCTAGAGTGACTTGTTTGAGGTGGGTGGCCATATGCTTGCTTGAAATAAATAGCCCAATAAAGAAACGTAGAGATGAAAACCAATTAAGTCTAAGCATTCATCCCCAATCGACATTCTGCAGGCTTAAAGCTGGTGTCCCGGAGAACCAGCCAGGGCGCAAAACTTTTGGAAACAATGGAAGGTCTGAAAAGCCAAAGGCAGAAAGATGGTGTCTTTTGGCAGAGAGATAATGCAGAGCTGCGGGGGCGAAAAGGGGCCAAGGGAACCAACCCCACCCAACAGTTTTCAACCGAGCGGAGCTGCTCGTTGCTTAGTTACCCAGATGCTGCCAAAGAAGTTGGAGCTACTACGGTCTGCAAACACTAGACCCTGTTTAGAATCGCAATAGCCCTAGCACTGAGATCTATATGCGACTTTCACTGTGCTTTCCAGCCCTCACTAAGCGGTTACAGAATCAGCTTGCTGCCCCCAACAATCTGGGTCCTCATTTTACCGACCTCGGAAGGATGGAAGGCTGAGTCAACCTTGAGCTGGTCAGGATCGAACTCTTGGCAGTGGGCAGAATTAGCCTGCACTACTGCATTCTAACCGAAAGGAAGGGAAGGGAAGGGAGGAAGGGCAATAGCAACAGCATTTAGACTTGTATACCACTTCATAGTGCTTCACAGCCCTCTCTAAGCGGTTTACAGAGTCTATTGTGAGCCTCTTAACCATTTCAAGCATTTGCAGACCTTTGATGCATTTCGGGTGAGTTCTCCTATCACACTCAGCCATGCTTGTGCAACAGATGTTCCAGGACTGTAAAGGTAAAGGTAAAGGTTCCCCTGCACATGTGTGCTAGTCGTTTCCGACTCTAGGGGCTGGTGCTCATCTCCGTTTCAAAGCCGAAGAGCCAGCGCTTGTCCGAGGACGTCTCCGTGGTCATGTGGCCGGCATGACTAGACGCCAAAGGCGCACGGAGCGCTGTTACCTTCCCACCGGAGTGGTCCCTATTTTTCTACTTGGATTTTTACGTGCTTTCGAACTGCTAGGTTGGCAGAAGCTGGGACGAGCAACAGGCGCTCACTGTTACGCGGCACTCGGGATTTGACCCGCCAAACTGCCGACCTTCTGATCGACAAGCTCAGTGTACCTCTAAATCGTTCTGCAGCTCCCATCTTTGAGACAGATCAGGAAAACAGACCCCCAAGAACTACTTTATTGTTATGTGGCAGGACAACACAATCTCGACAGTGTCTCCTTCCCTTCCTCTTATGCTAAAGAGACACAAGGTGGTACAATCTTGAGTTTCCTTCTCACCCTTTCCTGTTTTCCCCAGCTAACGGCACCCGCCCGCCCCCCAACCCTCCGGGCTGTCTCCAAACCTACTTTCCCCCTCCTCTACACTACGCAGCTACAGCTGTTAAAAGCTGTCAACACAATTTCCCATAGTTGGAAACGGCAGAGAGTCAAAGGCTATCATCTAAGCCTCAAAACTGGTTTAAAAATTAAAAAAAAACAACCTCCCCACCCACTAAACTCAGGAAATGGTGAAACATCCTGTCTCAATTCAGGTGCAAGAAATGGTCCAGTCCCTTTGTATGAAAACCTCAGTCCTTTCTCTCTAAAGCTAGCAAGTTGCTCATTCCTGCACCAAGCCACTTTGTTCTGATCACAGTTTGTGAAAACAGCCACACTGGATTGGGTTCTGCTACCATTACATCCTCCAGAGATGCTAAAAGGGCTGCTCTGCAATCTTCTCTTTGCAGAACAATTGTTAGCAGTCCTGGCTTGCAGAGCAGGGTGGGGGGTGGGGGGAAAGAGAACAATGCTAGTATCCACCTCACTTAGGAAAACATATAAGCAGGGGCTCTTCTCCACGATCAGGAAATAAGATCAGGAAACGATTTTTAAACAAGATAGCGTGCAAATTTCTAGCCTCAGAATGCAAACTCTGTCTCCATCGGTAATCAAGGCAAATGCATCCCCAACCTTGTAGAGCGCAGAATGAAAAATAAAAGAGAGTCATTGTATTTAGCAGAGTGGGGGGGAAAAAACAAATGAAGGGTTTGCACTCAGTCCTAAGGAGACTGCGAGGGAATCGACCCACAATGCATTCAGAACGGCAACCCCAGGATCATGTTGAGGTCTCCTAGCTCAAGTCTACCAATTCTTCCCTGCAGCAGCCCAACTGCCCTTCACCAGATCCCATTTAGACTAGGAACGGAAATTCATTATTGGCCAAGTGTGATCAGAGACCCAAGGAGTTTGCCTCCGGTGCACAAACGCTCAGTGTACATAAAAAGCAACCAATTCCTTTTTCGGTCATTCGTTGCATTTGTGATTTGGGGCAAACAATAACTCAGCGCGAAGTCCATCCGTTCTCCTCTGGGCTATTCCCATCCCGTCTTTCCCAACAGGAAATCCTGAGCAAAAGCAGGAAGGTGGATCTGAACTCCAGCTGAGCGTCTTCCTTTTGGCTCAAACAGGAAGTCTCATTGTCTAGTTTCAGCTGGGCCCAGCGGCTGGCCAAGAGACATCACCTCGCTGAACAAGGACAGCCCGCCGAGGTCTTCCTTCCCTTCTCCTTCAGAAAATAAAGCGGAAACGCCGGTGTATTATTAGATCCAACCCCCTCCCTCGATAAATATAACCTGCGGAAGAATAGCAGCGCGACGGAAGCTTTTTTTTTTTTAAAAAAAGTCTCTCTTTCTCTTTTTTTTTTGTTTTTTATAGGCTCAGTGGGTTAGGACGCTGAGCTTGTCGATCAGAAGATCGGCAGTTTGGCGGGTCGAATCCTGAGTGCCGCGTAACAGAGTGAGTGCTGTTACGCGTCCCAGCTTCTGCCAACCTAGCAGTTCGAAAGCACGTAAAAAATGCAAGTAGTAAAATAGAGACCGCTACGGTGGGAAGGCAACAGCGTTCCGTGCGCCTTTGGCGTGTAGTCATGCCGGCCACATGACCACGGAGACATCCTCGGACAAGCGCTGGCTCTTTGGCTTTGAAACGGAGATGAACACCGGCCCCTAGTCGGAAACGACTAGCACGCGTGTGCGGGGGAACCTTTACCTTTTACCTAAAGTTGTTTGGCAAGGCAATGGGGGAACGAAGGACAGAACGACAGGATGGGGCATAAAAACAGCGGGCATCTCATTAACCCCATTTTTACTCCCCTTGCCTTGCACCCTTTTTCGGCACAGTAATCGGGCAGGCAAAATCCTTGGCCTCCTTTCACCCGATGCTCTCTCGAGAGCATCAAGGCCAGAGGAACAGAATGTCGCATTTGTTCTATCGCACCAGCTTTTGCACCGCTTCTCTTCTCTTTGGATGAGATTTTTTTTGCTCTCCCCTCTGCTGCTTTGGAAATGTGCTCTAGCGCCTTGTAGATCAGTATCAGGTTTTCAGAACACCCCTCCAGCTAATGGAAGGGGCTCCAAGTATCTTTCCCCCACCCCCACTCCCCCAGAATGGCACAGAGGTTTCCGCGCTTGTAGTAAGGAGGAGGAGATTTTGACTTCTGTTGTAGGTGGTCAAAGAAGACTAAGGACCTCTCTCCTCTTTTCTTTCTTCCTTCCTTCTCCTCCCTCTCTTCCTTCCTTCCTTCTCCTCTCCTTCCTTCCCCTCCCTCTCTCCTTCCTTCCTTCCTCTCCTCTGCTTCCTTCCTTCCTTCCCCTCCCTCTTTTCCTTCCTTCCTTCCCCTCTCCTCTCCATCCTTCCTTCCTCTCTCCTCTGCTTCCTTCCTTCCTTCCCCTCCCTCTCTCCTTTTTCCCTTCCTTTCTTCCCCTCTCCTCTCCATCCTTCCTTCTTCCTCCTCTCGCTCCTCCTCTCTCTCTCTCCCCCCCCCCCGGGCACTTTGAATAAAGAAGCCAATTCGTTGAGAAAAAAGTACCAGTCTCCTTACTCAAATTTCAACAGGTCACGGAGAAGTCAGTCTAAGGCAAGGGTAGGCAACCTCGGCTCTTTTATGACTCGTGGACTTCAACTCCCAGAATTCCTGAGCCAGTGTGGCTCAGTTTAGAAACCTCTCTCTTTCCCCTCAGCATGGCTGGCTCAGGAATTCTGGGAGTTGAAGTCTACGAGTCATGAGGCGGGCATAGTTCCCTCATGCTGGCTCAGGAATTCTGGGAGTTGAAGTCCACGAGTCATAAAAGAGCCGAGGTTGCCTACCCCTGGTCTAAGGGCACCAAAAACAAAAACAAAACAAAAAAATCAGGAAAAGTGCCAAAGTTTGTTCCTTTTAATAGAATGTGTTCCTCAGAGGAGGTGCTACAGGACCAGACTCCTCGTTCTTTTTTTTTTAATGGGTTAAGAAGCAAAATGCTAGCACATCAGAGCGACATTTGCAGAACTGTTGGCATCTGGATGGGGTGAGGTTTGTTTTCTTCTGCCCACCCCTCCCCCTCCCGGTCCCAACGCTAAAGACACTTACATGGATGTCCTGTATTTGATGTCATCCTTTTCGGCCAGCTGTTCACAGCTGAGGTTCATGTGTTCCTTCCACAGGCCTTGGCATTTCCTGCAGGTTTCCTGGAAAGGCAAGCAGAGACATGAAGCCAAGGAGACACAGACAGAGATCACAAAGCAACCTATGCGTTTCAACCTATAGATCAGGGGTCTTCAAACTCGGCCCTTTTATGACTCATGGACTTCAACTCCCAGAATTCCTCAGCTAGCATGTCTGGCTGAGGAATTCTGGGAGTTGAAGTCCATGAGTCATAAAAGGGCCGAGTTTGAAGACCCCTGCTATAGATTCTGGGAGAGAGATTCACCCTCCCACCCCCATGTCGCTCTCTGAAGATAACCATCTCCAGAACCTCAGGAGAACCGCTTTCTTGCAGCTAATATTGCCACCTTGTGGATCAGAGCAGCCTCCCCCCCCCCAAAAAAGCACCCCTGGACTTCATCCCACACAACACCAGGCTGCCTGTGTGGAGGGCGATAAAAAGACGAAGCACGTTGTCAACAGCTGCAGAGTGGAGGAAAGGAAGATTGCCAAGCCAACCTCAATGGGTTTGGGAAAGGATAAACGTTGACACGAGCTGCTGAGGCTGGATGGTTTCCATCAGCAAAGGATCCAGAAGGATTAGCTACACCGCTCCTTGCCAAGTGTCAAGGAGGCTCGAGTGGACCGTGAAGCTCTGCGCGACGGGAAGAGCTAAGCGTGTTCATTGGACACGAAGCTAGCAACGGACGGTGTGTTTCTGCAGAAGAGCTGTAAATATATACGGCGAGTCCTCGACCTGTGACTGCAACGGAGGCCAACATTTCTGGCTGCTAAGTGAGACATCTGTCAAGCGAGCTTGGCCTCGCTTTATGGCCTTACTCACCACCGCCATTAAGCGAATCTCTGCAGTTTTGAAGTTAGCAACACGGCTAACTCGGCTCGTCAGGCGGTCCCAAAAGCTGACCACGTGACCCTGGGAACCCGCAACCGTTGTTAAGCACACATCAGCGGCCAAGAGTGTGGGAATTTTGATCACGGGACTCTGGGGGGTGCTGCAGCGGTTGTTAAGTGTGAAAAAGGGTCATATGTCGGGGGTGGTATGGTGCCACTGTAACATTGACCGGTCGCTAAACACCCGTGGCGAGAAAGATTGTAAAACGGGGCAAGATTCGCTGAATACATGTCTGGCTTAGCGACATAAAAGCTAGGCTCAAATTGTCGCCGTAAGTCGAGGACAATGTGTACTTTGGGGCAGATAACTAAACTATTATTTGTTTTATTTTTCCCCATGGATGGGACGAAGCGATACCGCAAAACAAACACACAGGAAGGTTTCAACACCGGGGTCAATTTCCATGTTTATTTGCATGGGTCTCTTTTGTGACTCTGCTGCAGAAAAGTGGGGTTGTGCAATCAAGATATTTACGGCCTTGCAAGGCTTGTGCAAGGAAAGCAAGAAACTGTGTGTTGAAGGGCAAGCCTGTAGTAAAACAACTCTGGAGCATCTACGGGCTGTTCTCCGACACAAATGGAAGGGGGGGGGGGGAAAAGGAGAAGTTGGTAAAGGACTTGCCAAGTCTTGCATCACAATTCCAGTTTGTGAGAATTCAGAAAAGGAGAGAGAGAGAGAAAGGTAGGTTTCCATTTCAAAAGCTCTGATCTCGCCAGACCTGGCTTGGCCGCCTTTTCCAGAACCCTCTCATAGGTTCCCTTCAACTACGGGAAGTCCTTGAGTTACAGCCATGACAGACCCCCCCAAATCGATGTTGCTAAGCAAAACACCGCTGCTTTGCCTCATTTTGTGGCCTTTCTTGCCACAGGGTTTAAGTGAATCACTGCACACTTGTTAAATTAGTCCAGGGGTCTTCAACCCTGGCTTGTGGACTTCAACTCCCAGAATTCCTCAGCCAGGCATGGTTGAAAAGCACGGTGTTAAACCCTCCGCAGACCCATGCAATTAACCGTTAATCAGCGTGAACTATTCAAAGTCATTGCACACAGAGAGACACGCAGAGTCTGGAATAATGCTATCGTGACACCTTGCAAACTGTTAAGGAGCAGAAAAAGATATTTTGAACAGAGAAGGCAAACAGCGGTGCTCTTTTTAATTTGGTTTTTTTAATTTGGTTTTTTAACTTTTGTATGGTGGATTTTTTAATTCCCTGTAAACCGCCCTGAGTCCTCAGGGAATAGGGCGGTATATAAATGTAACTAACTAACTAAATAAATAAATAAATCTTTCCGCAGGGCGTGATCGCTCAGTGCCCAAACACGACGGTCTTCCAAAAAGCAGGAAAAACACCAAATTTTAGGGGGTCAAGCAGGCGGCCATCTGCTGTTTCTGTTGCATTTTTCCCCAGTTGCATGACGAGTGGATGGCCGCGCAAACTGAAGTAATAAATACAGGTAGTCCTCAACGTACGACCACCACGGAGCCCAAAATTTATGCCGCTGAGTGAGACAGCTGTTATGCCTTGCCCCATTTTTACCTTTCCTGCCACAGCTGTTTGGCGAATCGCTGCAGCTGTGAAGTTAGCAACACGGTGGTTCAGCGAATCCGATTTCCCCATTTCGACTTTGCTGTCAGAAGGTGGCCAAAGGGGATTACGTGATCCCGGGGACGCTGCCACCGTCGTAAATGCGAGTCAGCTGCTAAGCGGCTGAATTTTTATGGGTTTTTTTTTGTGAAAAGGGGCCCTAAGTCACCGTTTTTCAGTGCCGCTGTAACTTTGAACAGTCACCGCGCAGTGCGAATGTGTTTGCAAGCAGAAAACCCGTGTCTTCCAGGAAGAAAAAAGGATCTAGTGATTTGATTAGCGCTGGTTCCCATGCTCCAAAGGGCTGAGAAGGATCAGGCACAGGATTTGGAAGAAAAAGGAACACTTTTCTCTAAAAAAAAAAAAAAAAAAAAGCAAAAACACAGCGCACGTTTAACCCTTAGCAGACAGGCCGGGATTAGGGAATTACAGAACGTTTTGCAGCCGTGTTCCCAATGCCGGACAAACTTTTTTTGGATGCTGGCTTTTCGGAATTATGAAAACAACACCTGCCAAAGAGGAAGGTCAAAAATTAAAAAAACAAAATGGAATAATTGCCCATTGTGGACGGCTCGTTTGAGGAGCGACCTTGAAGATCTGGCTGAGTCTGCCCCCTCCTGAGCAGCTGTGTCTTCTGAAAAATATCACCAGATGTTGGAAGGGAGTTACCGTGTTGTTGTTTTTTTGGTCCTGAAGGAGAAAAAGAGACAAGCTACCTTTGTTTCTTAAAGCAGCAGGACGCAGAGTCTCTGCAAAAGCCAGGTTAATTCCAGTACTGAGGGGGAAAAAGACTCGGGACATTTCTATTTTTGCAAAGGTTTCTTCTGTCACAGATTTGGAAAAATAGGGTGAGCTTGCTAGATAAACTAAGAAGCAGCAATGAATAACGGAAGAGAATAAGAGAGTTGGAAGGGACCTTGGAGGTCTTCTAGTCCAACCCCCTGCTCCAAGCTCAGGAGAGCCTCTAACATTTCGGACAAATGGTTGTCCGGTTTCTTCTTGAAAGCCTCCAGTGATGGAGCGCCCACAACTTCTGGAGGTTTGTTGTTGTTGCTTCTGGAGGTTTGTTGTTGTTGCTTCTGGAGGTTTGTTGTTGTTGCTTCTGGAGGTTTGTTGTTGTTGCTTCTGGAGGTTTGTTGTTGTTGCTTCTGGAGGTTTGTTGTTGTTGTTGCTCCTGGAGGTTTGTTGTTGTTGCTCCTGGAGGTTTGTTGTTGTTACTTCTGGAGGTTTGTTGTTGTTGCTTCTGGAGGTTTGTTGTTGTTGCTTCTGGAGGTTTGTTGTTGTTGCTTCTGGAGGTTTGTTGTTGTTGCTCCTGGAGGTTTGTTGTTGTTGCTCCTGGAGGTTTGTTGTTGTTGCTCCTGGAGGTTTGATGTTGTTGCTTCTGGAGGTTTGTTGTCTTCTTCTTCTTCTTCTTCTTCTTCTTCTTCTTCTTCTTCTTCTTCTTCTTCTTCTTCTTCTTCTTCTTCTTCTTCTTCTTCTTCTCCTCCTCCTCCTCCTCCTCTTCTTCTTCCTCCTTCTCCTCTTCTCCTCCTCCTCCTCTTCTTCTTCTTCCTCCTTCTCCTCTTCTCCTCCTCCTCCTCCACTTCTTCTTCTTCTTCTTCTTCTTCTTCTTCTTCTCCTCCTCCTCTTCTTCTTCCTCCTTCTCCTCTTCTCCTCCTCCTCCTCTTCTTCTTCTTCCTCCTTCTCCTCTTCTCCTCCTCCTCCTCTTCTTCTTCTTCTTCTTCTTCTTCTTCTTCTTCTTCTTCTTCTTCTTCTTCTTCTTCTCCTCTTCCTCCTCCTCCTCCTCCTCCTCCTCCTCCTCTTCTTCTTCTTCTTCTTCTTCTTCTTCTTCTTCTTCTTCTTCTTCTTCTTCTTCTTCTTCTTCTTCTTCTTCTTCTTCCTCTTCTTCCTCATCTCCTCCTCCTCTTTGCAAACCCTAGCACTGATGATGTTATGTAGTTTGGATAATGAAATGTCTGCAAGAAAACAAGCCAGCTCACAGAGCTCAAGGACCTCTCCTCCTCCTCCTCCTTTTTCTTGTTCTTCTTCATCGTCATCTTCATCTCCTCCTCCTCCACCTCCTCCTCTTTGTAAACCCCTCCCCCCTTCTAGCACTGATGATGTTACCTAGTTTGGGTCACGAAACAGCCAAGCTCAGACAGCACCAACATGCTGCTCTCCTATGTTGAGGACTACCTTTAAAGAAAGACGAAAGATCCTGATCAATTTAATGGATTTAATTGATAAAAAGTTGATGCTCCGGGTTGGCTTGGAGAAAATGGGGGTGGGAAGCAAATCTTCAAAATCCAGGGTTTGGGGGCCCCCTGCTGGCCGTCCCTGGCAAGGCCTTGACAGCCACTGCAAAACCCCTGAAAAACTGTCTTGAACTAAAGCTGGACCAGCCAGATTTAAGAACCCACAACTTTGGGTAACCACACAGGCGGGAGGAGAGTAGAACCTTGGCAGGGCTTGGAAGTCAAAGCCTGTAAGACACCAACCTCCTCAAGGTTAAAATTAAAAACTTAAAGCGCCACCCTGTTAAGAGGTTGCTTTTCCTCCGAAACCACCAAAAACGCAGTTTCTCTCCTCCAGAGGGCCGTAGGTCTCTTGAAATAAAAAAGAAATTTTTTTTAAAAAAAAACTGGATTATAAAAGGAAGCAGCTCCACTTTTTTGCCCGCCCCCTCCTACCTTCATCCCATCCCTGCAGCGTCTGGGGCTACCTAGAACAAGATGCTCGTGGCGAGAAGAGAGAATTGCACGCAGCCTACTGACCCTCTTCAAAAATGACCCGGGTTTCATTTTCCACGCGCCAAAGGGGGAACTTAAAGGTAAAGGTTCCCCCGCACACGCGTGCTAGTCGTTTCCGACTCTAAGGGCCGGTGCTCATCTCCGTTTCAAAGCTGAAGAGCCAGTGCTTGTCCGAGGACATCTCCGTGGTCATGTGGCCGGCATGACTAGACGCCAAAGGCGCACGGAACGCTGTTACCTTCCCACCGGAGCGGTCCCTATTTTACTACTTGCATTTTTTACGTGCTTTCGAACTGCTAGGTTGGCAGAAGCTGGGACGAGTAACAGGCGCTCACTCTGCTACGCGGCACTCGGGATTCGACCCGCCAAACTGCCGACCTTCTGATTGACAAGCTCAGCGTCCTAACCCACTGAGCTAAGGGGGAACTTACGGAACGCTTAAAACAGAACACGGCTGCTGAAGCTTGAACCCAATCTCGGTTTTTGCCCTGGTTCTGCCCACTTTTCTCCTGCCCTCCGTCTAAGTTTTGCTGCTCGGTCCTCGCGCTTGTGACCACTGCACTCTCCTTACAGATTACCAGGAACGTCCCAAGCGTTGGCTTCTGGCTGTGCGCCAGTTAATGCCGAGGCGGTGCTGCCAGGGATAGCTGATGGAAGAGGCAGCTTACAGCCTGTCTGGTATTTAGATGGCTTCATAGCAGGCATATTTCTGCTTCCAGCGGTTGTTGTTTTTCCCAGCTGACCGCCTGGCTTTGAGAAGGCAGCTCCAGTGTTTTGACTCCCCTTGGCTCCCAGCACTTCTGACCTCATTCTCCAAAACTGCAGCCGGGCCTAAGACTTGGCCAGGGCTGCGCATCACGTTCCACTGGTGCCCGCCTCCTCACGCAAGCATCTGCTCTGTTTGCACCAGAGGGCAACAATGGAGAGAAGCCGTTTCCCTCAAGAGCATCCTTTGATCCTCGATTTACGGGCAGAGACCGTCGGGATGCAAGTAGTTGGTTAGTCCAAATGTTCATACCGCCAATTCAATCAGACCCTATACTTTTCCAGACCAAAATGCCTATCCAGTTTTTTCTGGAAAGCTTCCAGTGATGGAGCACCCACAACTTCTGGAGGCAGGCTGTTCCACTGGTTAATCGTTCTCACTGTCGGGAAGTTTCTCCTTAGTTCCAGGTTGCTTCTCTCCTTGGTTAGTTTCCATCTGTTGCTTCTTGTCCTGCCTTCAGGCGCTTTGAAGAATAGCTTGACTCCCTCTTCTTTGGGGGCTTAGCAGCACCATGAACAGGCCACCAAAACCCCAATCAACAATTCTTCCTCCTTCCTCCCACTCCCCAAGAACTGATGATGTTACCTAGTTGGGTGACGAAACGTCTGCAAGTAAACCACCCAGCTCAGAGAGCACCAAAGACCCCACAGTCCTCCTCTTTCTCTCTATCAACCCCACTTCCTTCTAGAACTGATGACGTTACCTAGTTGGGTCATGAAACGTCTGCAAGAAAACCACCCAGCTCAGAGAACCCCTCATTTCAACCCTGAGCTGCAAAGACTGCCCTTTGAGGGTTTTCAATTCAGGGTTTTGCAAAAGGAGCAGACGCTAAGAGAACGGAGTGAAGATGGAAGTGAAGTGAAGTGAAGTGGAGTGAAAAGACCCCGTTCCCTTTCCCTTATTTTATTCTAGAGAGGCAAAAACCTTGAGCCAGCCTTTGGCCTCTTCTGTTAGAAGAAGAAAAAAGCCTTGGTGGAGCAGTGGGCTAATGCCTCCTTAAGTATAACACCAGCTGCCTGCAATTAGTGCAGGTTCGAGTCCCACCAGGCTCAAGGTTGACTCAGCCTTCCATCCTTCCGAGGTAGGTAAAATGAGGACCCAGATTGTTGGGGGCAATAAGCTGACTTTGTAAAAATGCCGCTTGGGGTGGTGGTGAAAGCCCTAATAAGCAGGCATATACATAAAATGAAGGCTATTGCTAAGCACATTGATTTGTGCTTCTTAGATTGTAAGCCGCCCTGAGTCTTCGGAGAAGGGCGGGATATAAATGGGATTACCCAAAAATAAAAATAAAAATGAGCGCCAGTTCCCAAGACGGCATCGCCTGCCAGCCCACACATGACAGCTGTTTAACCTTGAAGCCTCCACTTAGCTCAAACATTTCACTTAAAACTGCTCCTGCATTATGGATGGTTGCTTGCATCAAGGCCAACCCATCACGCTGACCTTTTAAAATTGCTCTTGGTAGCGGGGGACAGCAGGCGACCGAGCGCTCTCGCGAAAACCTAAGCCAGCCCAAGAAAATGACGGACACGGGCTCGGTAGAGGAAACCCATTGTAAGAAAGTGTGAAATCAAAGCTCTTGAGTCTATCAAGCAACACCACCAGCCTTTAGGAAGACCCTTCTAAGGATGGTCAGCAGTTCTCTTGAAGCCCTGAAGGAGGAACCATGGCTTCCACAAAAATTGCTTCCGTGAGGAGGACATTATTTGCAGCCATTTGCTTATATGAAACCGGTGAAGCATATGCTGAAGCATGGACAAGCAACTTGGGAGGGTTTTTTTTTTAAGATCAAACGTTAAAAGATTTTTAATTGATGAAGGGAAATGATAAACCACAGGACTTGGTTGCTTTTCATGGATGTATTGCTTGGATTCACCACATCAAACCCACCCAGCTTGGGCTTGGCTTAGTGTTCTGCGATTTTAACCACTGTGGCTTGTAAGCCACGATTTATGGTTCCGCGGGGCACGTAAGCTAATCCGCTGCGAACTTATGAATCCCATCATAGTTATAACCATAAGCAGCTGCTTGAAGCCCGGTTTGAGATTATAATCAGGGCCAGCTCACCCAGGGCTGGTTCTAAAAGCTCCCCCCCAAAAATAATCTTACAAAATGGTGCAGAACCAACACATCTTGCAATCGTACATATTCAACTTTAGTTCAAACGAAGTCTTTGATAAAATAATTTTTTTCCCAACTAGCCAACTCTGTCCTCTTTAAAGGAGAATATTTGTAGCTCAGTGTTGAAATGAGGGGTGTGTGTGCGTGTGTGTCCTTGGTGCTCTCTGAGCTGGGTTGTCTTCTTGCAGATGTTTCGTGACCCAAACTAGGTAACATCAGCAGCAGCACCAGATGAAGCGGCCTAGTTGGGTCACGAAACATCTGCAAGAAAACAAGAGAGCTCAGAGAGCACCAAGGACCCCCCTCATCCCTCTCCTCTTTCCTTTAATTCTTGTAATTTCCTTTAATTAAAGAATCCTTTCACTCTTTGGACTATCTGCTTGCGTCTGGAGAAGACAACAGACTCCAAGGGGCAGGCTCCGTCCAGCCTTAGTCCTCTCTCTTTTTCTATCTCTAGCCATGAAGACATCTGAACAAGATCAGTTGATGTTCTTCAGAAACTTCCCAGCACCGTTCTCTCCATTGGTAGACCCTTTTTTGGTTTTAGAAAGGACACGCACAAACACGCACACGCACACACACGCAGTGCAAAGGAAGCGAGACTACATTGCAGATCTTTCCAGAGCCATCACTTCCTCTTCTGCTCCAAAATGTTAAAGGAAGAGTCTTTTTCTTCCTCTCTCTGAAGAAAGAGGTTAAGCAAGAAAAGCTGGGCTTATTCTCTGACCAAATTAGGAAACAAAAGACCAAGGGCTCTCCGAGGTCATAGCGAGACAACTGTGACCTGGAGCTTCAGCTTGGCCCTCTTTTTTTTTTTTGGCTGGAGCGGCAAAATGATTGCCCTGTACACTGCCCTGAGTCCTTCGGGAGAAGGGCGGTATAAAAATATGATAAATAAATAAATATGATAAATAAACACCGCCAGACGCTGCCCGCCCGAGGCCCAGCATAGCTGTGGAATTATCCAGACAGCCCCAGAGATGTCAGGGAACTGATGTGGTGGCTGAAGCTGCTTCTTGGGATGTTCGTGGAGGCCACGGAGGTTGGTCTCCATATCACCTCCATCTAGGAGCAGGATACCACAAAGCTATGAGTCACCTGAGCTGACTGGGCAATGAAAGAGAAGGGACTGGCCTGATCTAACCGGGAACTGACTTTTTTTTTTTTTAAAAAAAAGGACCCCGTAGGTCAGTGGCCTTCAAATCTGGCAACTTTGAAGACTTGCGGATGTCTGAGGAAGGACTGGCTGAGCAATTCTGGGAGCTGAAGTCCACAAGTCTTTTAAAGTGGGCCAAGTTTGAAGACCCCTGCTGGAAAGCCCTCGGCTTACAGCAATGCGGTTAGTGACCGTTTCAAAGATCCAGCAGCGCTGAAAAAGGGTCTTAAGAGTCGGGCCCAATTCCTTCAGGCAACCTGTCTCTCGCTCAGCAACGGAAAATTTGGGCTCCGTCGCGGCCGTGCCGTACGAGGACCGCCTGTTAGTCCTACCCATCAGGGTTGCTCAAACTTAAAACAAGCCCCTACTACAGGGGTAGGCAACCTCGGCTCTTTGATGACTCATAGACTTCAACTCCCAGAATTCCTGAGTCAGCTATGCTGACTCAGGAATTCTGGGAGTTGAAGTCCATGAGTCATCAAAGAGCCGAGGTTGCCTACCCCTGCCCTACTACAATCTCGCCCTCTCCTTTGCCCAAAATCAAGGATGAGCTCACTCCAGCAAAGTAACCCAAGCCGTTCTGTTCCTGGAGTATAAACACTTCTGCCTCCAGAGAAGCACAGCAGCCGCGTGGGATGATTTGCTACGGAGGTTCGCCCTTTGAAGAGGGGTGTGTGTGTGTGTGTGTGCGTTGTCAGGACATGAAGCCAGCCCGCAGCCCGCACAGCGGGGCAGGCACCCTCGCCTTCGCTTCGCCTGGAAACCCTCCCCGGCAATGCTGGAAGAAAACCCGGTTATTCTTGCATGGCCTTGGAAAACGAATCACGCTGAGGATAAAAAGGATGAGCTCTCTGGGTTGCAGATACACGGCAGAGGAGTATCAGAGGAGGAGGAGGAGGAGGAGGAGGAAGAGGTGGGTACAATGCATGAGGACGGGCAACGAGGGCAAGGTGTTGACTTTGCCTTTCTGCGGAGGCAATGGGAAGCTGTGCGATTCTTGCCACGGCAAATTGTTGCAGAGAAGGGCTCTCCAAGGCCACGTCTGTTCTCCTTAGCAGCCCGGAGGGCTGTTGTGAGCTTAGGAGGTGAGTGAATCGGGGAAGCCATTCCCCAATACCGGCCTTTGCTCACTTGGTTTGTTAGAATTTGCCCTGTCTTTATTTTCGTTTATTTTTAAACGGCTCAGGGCGGTGAAGAGAGATAATACGCCTTCCTCCTCCTATTTACCCCTCAACGACGACTCGGTGAGGTGGGTTGGCTGAAGAGAGGGGGCTGGCTCAAAGATACTGCTCTGGCTTTCAGGCCTAAGGGTGGGATTAGAACTCACCGTCTCCTGGTGATTGGCCCAAAGTCACCCAGCTGGCTTTCAGGCCTAAGGCGGGACTTGAACTCACAGTCTCCTAATGATTGGCCCAAAGTCACCCATCTGGGCTTTCAGGCCTAAGGGTGGGACTAGAACTCACAGTCTCCTAGTGATTGGCCCAAAGTCACCCAGCTGGCTTTCAGGCCTAAGGTGGGACTTGAACTCACAGTCTCCTAGTGATTGGCCCAAAGTCACCCAGCTGGCTTTCAGGCCTAAGGGTGGGACTAGAACTCACAGTCTCCTGGTGATTAGTCCAAACTCACCCAGTGACTTCCATAGCTAAGGTGGGACTAAAACCGTCTCCTGGTGACTCTTCCAAAGTCACCCCAGCTGGCTTTCATGCCTGAGGCAGGACTAGAACTCACTGTCTCCTGGTGGTTGGCCCCAAATCTTCCAGCTGGCTCTCACATCTAAGGCAGGACTAGAACTCACAGTCTCCTAGTGACTGGCTCAAAGTCAGCCAGCTGGCTTCCATGCTGGGATGGGGGAATTCTGGAGTTGAAGTCCAGACATCTTAAAGCTGCCAAGGTTTTGAGAAGCACCGGTTTAGTAGCAGAAGCTCCAACCCCAATGGCTGAAATGTTACAGGAAAAAGCCGCCAATGCAGCATTCAACTTTTCACTGGCCTGCAAACAGCCTCCAAGGGTCACTGACCCTCAAACCTTCTGCAAGGATGACCATTTTGGGGAGGCTAAGCCCTCAGCCGTGACTTCATGCTGACAAGCTTAGGCCTTTTCTGCATTAAACAAGTCACTGGAGGCCAACCACAGCTTCCTGCTTGAACAAGCCCAGAAAAAGCTCGGCTGGAAAGACGGACAAACGGCTTGCCTCTTATGGATATATTTCCAAGTTGATCGGCACCAAAGCCGAATCATCTTCTCCACTGGATGGCTATATATGGAAGGAAGAGTAAGGCAGAACATTCCCCCTTTAAAAGTTTCACTTCCCAAATCTGCCCAATCTATTTTAATTCCGGGCTTTTAAAAAAAATTCCTGGTTTTAGAGGTTCGGCGGAATGCAAACCACCACTAAGAATGGTAAGTTGAGGAAAAAAAGTGTGTGTGTGAGTGTGTGTGTGTGTGTGTGTGTATAAAGGGGAGGGGTGCAAACAGGATCAAGACCTCGTTCTTCCTGGGAAGTCAGATCCCAAATATGCTGAGCCTCTCCTGCAGTTTTGGAAGGAGCTCAAGTTATTCAGCCTTTCACAATTTAAGGATTGCCACACAATTTAAAAGGGACGTGGTGGCTCAGTGGGTTAGGACGCTGAGCTTGTCGATCAGAAGGTTGGCAGTTTGGTGGGTCGAATCCCGAGTGCCGCATAGCAGAGTGAGCGCCTGTTACGCGTCCCAGCTTCTGCCAACCTAGCAGTTCGAAAGCACGTAAAAAATGCAAGTAGAAAAATAGGGACCACTCCGGTGGGAAGGTAACAGCGTTCCGTGCGCCTTTGGCGTCGAGTCATGCCGGCCACATGACCACGGAGACGTCCTCGGACAAGCGCCAGCTCTTCGGCTTTGAAACGGAGATGAGCACCGGCCCCTAGAGTCGGAAACGACTAGCACACGTGTGCGGGGGAACCTTTAATTTAAAAAAAAAAAATAAAATATTACACAATTTAAAATCTGAAAGAACTCTATTGGGGGGGGGGAAGAGAAAAACTCGCCTTTGTTCCAGATAAACGGAAGAAAAACAGGAAAAGCTGATCTACGTTTTCGGACACCCCCCCCCTGCATGTCTGAAATGGTAGCGGGTCTTATGCTTGAGCAGAGGGCTGGACTAGAAGACCTCCAAGGTCCCTTCCAACTCTTGTTGTTCCCGTTTTCCGCAACGGTCCCGTTTCGACAGGAGGAGAAAGAAAAGATACGCTGCCCTTTGCATTAGGAAGGCAGAGTTATTCCATGAACAAAAGAACATCTGGAACATGAACATCTGGTTAGCAAGATTCAAAGCTTCCCCAAGGAGACAGCTATGGATCTTTAAAAGGGCCTCAGTTGCATGCAAATTGCTTCCTTCCCAGTCAAGGTGCCAGGAAAGTGTACACACACACACACACACACACACACACAGAGAGAGAGAGAGAGAGAGAGAGAGAGAGGAGAGAGAGAGAGAGAGAGGAGAGAGAGAGAAAGAGAGAGAGAGAGAGGAGAGAGAGAGAAAGAGAGAGAGAGAGAGGAGAGAGAGAGAAAGAGGAGAGAGGAGAGAGAGAGAGAAGAGAAAGAGAGAGAGAAAGAGAGAGAGGAGAGAGAGAGAGAGAGAGGGGAGAGGAGAGGAGAGAGGAGAAAGAGAGAGAGAGAGAGGAGAGAGGAGA
>NC_139526.1:16484185-16539861 GCF_947247035.1 Vipera ursinii | reverse complement strand
AAAGGCAGAGCTTTGCAAAAAAAGAAAGAAAAAAAGAACGACTTCTCATAAGGACCGGGGGGGGGGGGGGGGGGCTCTTTATTGATCAGACCTGGGCATTTTTAAAGGCCCCTGGGCCACAACTGGCCTTCTGGCTGTGTCCCTCTGCAGCCCGGGGTCAGCTCAATTGGAAAGTTGAAATCAAATGTAAATAGGTGTGCCAATAAAGAAGAATACCTGTAGCTCAGGGTTGAAACGAGGGGGGTTATTTTGGTGCTCTCTGAGCTGGGTGGTTTCCTTGCAGACGTTTCATGACCCGACTAGGGAACATCATCAGTGCTAGAAGGGAGGGGGGCTTGTGGAGAGGAGGAGGAGAGAAAGAAAGAAAGAAAGAAAGAAAGAAAGAAAGAAAGAAGAAAGAAAAGAAAGAAAGAAGAAAGAGGGAGGGAGGGAGGGAGGGAGGGAAAGAGAAAGAAAGAAAGAAAGAAAGAAGAAAGAAGAAAGAAGAAAGAAAGAAAGAAAGAGGGAGGGAGGGAGGGAGGAAGGAAAGAAAGAAAGAAAGAAAGAAGAAGAAAGAAAGAAAGAAAGAAAGAAAGAAAGAAAGAAAGAAAGAAAGGAAGGAAGGAAGGAAGGAAGGAAGGAAGGAAGGAAGGAAGTTTTTTTCATGTAGGATGCAATTCTCGCTGTACATTTCCCTTCCCAGATCTGAAAGTTCTCTCCCCATGAGGCAGAAGTTGTCCAGCACCACAAAGCCAAAGGGATCATCAAACCTTCAGAAGAGGCCACTGGCCAGTCTCTCCACCAAATGGAAAAGACAATGCCCACAAAGCATTTGCCCAGCCAAAAAAGTGCATTTGTTTCCGTTCAAATCACGCCCTGTGCTGGTACAGAGAAAGGAAGGGTGAAAATCAGAACAGCTGGAAGAGAAATTAAGCAATAATCCACACAAGGCAAAGCTGAAGGAGGGGGCTGAGTTTGAACACACACACACACACACACACACACACAGAAAAAGGGGACGGGGGTGTGTGTGGGGAGACGCCATCTAGGTGGCTTTACCAGTCCAGGAAAAGTTTTATACTGCAAAGCAAGCACGGAGAAATATCTCAAAAATAAATGCCAGTGCTTTGTTTTTACTCAAGCCTGTTTGCAAAGAAAACGTGGGCTGTATGATTTCAGGCCTGTCTGTCTTGTGTGTATGTGTGTGTGTCCGTCCGTGTCCTTGGTGCTCTCCGAGCTTGGTGGTTTTCTTGCAGACATCTCCTGCTTGGGCAGGTGGGCTGGACTAGAAGACCTCCAAGGCCCCTTCCAGCTCTATTCTATTCTATTTAACATCATCGGTGCTAGAAGGGAGCGGGCTTTGCTCTCTGTTTATATACAAGTAATCTGGAAGTCAACGGCAGTCCCCACCGTTCAATCCTGAGCTACAGATATTCTCTTTTATTTACATTTATAAGAAGAGGCAAAGGTCCAGAGCTGTTGGACACCAAGATAAATCAGCCACCTTTGCATCACACCCACACCTTCAACGAAACAGAAAATGCCCAAAGTCGCAGGGACAAACCCCGTAGCACTGAATTAAAAAGAATTGAGTTCTGAATCAAAAAAAAACACACATGTTTTTCAGCTCAAAATGCTCCGCCAAGCTCTGTGAGTCATTCCGTCGAGATTTCTGGCTGCAGTTAGAGTTTTGCTGCATCCAGCTTCGTTGAGTATGTTAGCCGTTCGGTAACGAGATAATTGAGGTTTAATTATAACGATGACAGCAAAATTAAGTCTCTTTTCTTCCGGAGGGCTCGCTTGAGTGTTGGGAAGGGCGGGGGGGGGGGGGAAACATCAAGGAAGCTGCTTTGGCAAAAAAAAGGGAGGGTATAGATAGCTATTTGTAATTCAACTCGAGCTTTTTTGGGAGGGGAGGGGGCAGAAAGAGGCCAACAGACAGCCAATGTTAGAATTTTGACCCTTGTGGGCGCGTTCTCCCCAGTGCTAAAGAGATGGCCAAACTCTACACGTATGTAATGGAAATAAAAGAGTTACAACCACTCCTTTAGGGACAGGTTCAAAGTTTATTTATTTATTTATTTATTATTTATTTATTTGATTTATATACCGCCCTTCTCCTGAAGGACTCAGGGCCGTGTACAGGGCACTAAAAATAAGAATACAGGAAGTTACAATGGTTACTGGAAAAAAGGGAATTGTGGCCATTTTTCACCCTCATGGCTGTTGCAGCACCACACACACACACACACACACACACACACACACCATAATCACATGATCAAAATTCAGATGCTTGGCAACTGACTTGTACTTATGACGGCGCAGGGCTAACGCGATCCCCTTCTGAGAAGCAACGTCCAAGGGGGAGGCCAGATTCAATTAACAACCGTGGTTACTGACTTAAGCCTTGCAGGGGTTCCCTCAACCAGGATTGGCTGGAAAGTCCGCAAAACTCACCTGCCTCACTGTCTCGCTTAGAGAGACAGAAAAGTTGGCCTCCGCTGTGGTCCTTAAGTGGAAAACTACCCGACGCTGCTTTGAGTGCCACACGAGGGGAAAGGGAGTCGGAATAAATACATCAATCGTGAAAACTTTCCGTCATTCTGAGCTTCTCCACCACCACCACCCCCCCAAGCCTCACAAAGGGACTGATGGGCTGGCTCTCTTTCCTAGTTGAATGATCGCCATGGCAACAGCATCCCTAACCCTTCTGGTCCTCTCAGCTCAGTGGAAACGCTGCAGTGACTTGTGCTGAGACTGCAAAACGGACTTTTCAGCCGCCCGTGCTAAACATACGGAAACGGCCTGGAAACTGCCGTGGTCAGCAAGTTTGCACCCATGGTTTTGAGAGAGAGAGAGAAAGAAAGAAAGAAAAAGAGAGAGAGAGAAAGGGAGAGAGAGAGAGAGAGAGAGAGAGAGAGAGAGAGAGAGAGAGAGAGAGAGAGAGAGAGAGAGAACGAGAACACATGTGGACATCCCATCTGATGGAGCTAAGGTTAACCCTGCCAGCATCCCTCCCATCTAAGAACGAAGAGAAAGGGGTTCTCTAAATCAACTTTTTTAAAAAAATTCTTTTACTTATAAATAACTCACGGCAGCAAATATACCCAACATCCCTGGATGTGACACCACAACCTCCTCCACGGAACAAATTTTCCTAACTCTTGAGGACCTCCCCGAGCAACAACGATATGCTTCACAAGTTGAGATTCCAAAAACATTTCAGCATGGAGAAATTCTGGGGGTTTTTTTTCCTCCCCGCAGACGTCCTGGAATGTGAGAGCGCGTACAGGCGGTCCTCAACTTACAACACTCCATTTGGCAACCGTTCAAAGTTACAACGGCAGTGGGGGAAAAAAAGGGGACTTAAGAGCCGTCGCAGCCTGCCCGTGATTTACCTTCGGACGCTTGGCAACTGACTCGTATTTATGACGGTTGCCGTGTCCCGGGTCACGACCTCCTGACAAACAATGTCAAGGGGGGATAGCAGATTCACTTCACAACCGTATTCCTAATTTAACAACTGCAGCAAGAAAAGTCGTGAAATGGGGCAAAACTCACTTAACACATTTCTTCCTAACCACATTTATTTATTTATTTATTTATTATTTATTTTAATTCCATTTATATCCCGCCCTTCTCCGAAGACTCAGGGTGGCTTACAAGCTTAGCAGTAGCCTTCATTCTATGTATAGGCCTGCTTATTAGGGCTTTCACACACACCCCAAGCGGCATTATTACAAAGCCAGCTTAATTGCCCCCAACAATCTGGGTCCTCATTTTACCTACCTGGGAAGGATGGAAGGCTGAGTCAACCTTGAGCCTGGTGGGACGCGAACCTGCACTAATTGCAGGCAGCTGGTGTTACTTAAGGAGGCATTAGCCCACTGCTCCACCAAGGCTCTCACATAAATTTGGAGCTCAATTGTGGTCGTAAATAGAGGGACTAGCAGTATATCAGAGATCAAGCTGGATTAAGAAATAATGGGGCAGACTCTCAACATACGTTCGCTCAGAAGGAAATCATTTTTATGGGACTTTTATTTCCGAGGACTAGACAGAGAAGGAAGACTGCCCAAAACATCTGGAAAGAGAGAAGAAATCCGAGATCCGTGCATGTTTCCCCCCCCCCTTCCTTTCTTGTTTTAATGTGTCTTTCAGACTGAAAGCTTTCATGGTGTAACTGCTAAGAATTTTAATTGCATCGAAATCGTGAACACTGGTTAGAATAAAATACAGTCGAAGCTATTCAGAGGCATAAAATAAGACATCCACCCTTTTTTACTGCCCTTGTTTAAAACAGCCGCAGTTTTGTTAGATGCCAAAACAAGAAAGGCGTCATTTATAATGAGAATGGGTGCTAAACTATGATTTATGCTGGATCTGAGGCAGAGTGGGTCTAGCCAGAGGGTTTGGGGGTATTTGCAAAAGCTGACACTCACACCGCCAACGTTTATCGGTTCAGTACAATACTGTTTCCTGCACCACACAGTCAGCCGTTCAGCGGTTTTCCGCTGCCATCAAAATCTACAACGAAACAGCCTGATCTTTTGCCATAGACAGAGAGAAGCAGGTTCAAATCCTGAAGCCAGCTTAACAAGGGGCTTTATTTGGATAAAACTGTTTTCTCCGGATTCAACAGAAAAACATTGTAGAGCAAGGGTACAGTTTATACATACAGCAGATCACGGAACGAGTGCTGTCGCGGTGCGGTTTATTTCATTTTTCAAGAAGACTGCAGCAAATTCATCCTGACTGCGGAGTAAGCAACGGTGCCATCTAGCGGCTTGCAGCCCCAAGTGGACTTTGTGCAAATTACACACACTTTTTAATCAATACCAAAAAACAAAAAAAGCTTTCAGTGAGCAGATCCTGTTCCAGAGCTGAAAATAACACCCCCCCCCTTCCCGGGCCAGCCTGCAATCCACGCTGGCTCGGGAATTCTGGGAGTTGGAAGTCCACAGGTCGTACAGTTGCCACGCGCGGCCCCACCTGCTTGAAGTCACGGGAAAATGGGTGCGCACGCCCTATGCCGAGGTTTTCCAAACTTGGCAACTTGAAAGACTTGTGGACTTCCAAACTTCCCAGTGTTCCCCAGCCAGCATGGTTGGCTGAGGGATTCTGGGAGTTGAAGTCCACAAGCCCTAAAGTTGCCAAGTTTGGAGATCCCCACAGACCCCCACCTTGACTTGACAGCTGATCCGGAATATAATCTCGGAACGCTTTCCACAAATCGATTCAACAAAGGACCAAATGTGAAAAGCTTGGCTGGTGTTTCTTTGCATTTTGTGGTATTGAAAGACACACACACACACACCACAAAAAAGATCCATCTCCAGATGTTCCTTTCTCTCTTTTCATCAAGGTTGTGAGTCACACCACTTTGCTACCTGCCAGCTGCAAAGCTAGCCTAAATGGCTTGCGAGTTAAGCCCCACCCTGGCACCTCTAGCCGTGTCTACGTAAATCTCCCCCTGGTTGTGTCTTGCTAAGCGACCGGTCGGTTGTTTTAATAAACAGGCACAGCCTACCTTTCTGCAGCAGGGGTTGGGACAACTGAACCGCTTCACATCCATGTCCAGGAGAGCCGGGAAGTTACAAAAGGGACATCTAGAAAGCAGAGGAAGAACGAGTGAGGGGAAGCTCGCATAAAGCAAAGCGCGGAAATGGGCAGCCGCTGAAAGGCAGAGGGAACAGCCACCGCGGCCTTCCGTCGCAGTGCAGGTAATCCTCAACTTACAAACTCGGACTCTTCAAAGTTACAACAGCAACGGAAAAAGCGACTTACGAGCAGACTTAAAAGAGTCCCGAGGTGGCCCTTGGCGGCCTACACAGCCAGCTTCTGACAAGCCAGGTCAATGAGGGAAGGCAGGCTTGCTCAGTTAACTGCGTGGTTTCGCTTAACAACTGCGGTGGTTTTAACAACTGGGACAAAGAGGTCGTAAAACCTTTCTTGCTTAGCGTGGAATTTCTGGTCCCAAGCTGTGATTGTAAGTCGAGGATTAGCTGGATCTCCTCCGAAGCTCCTCTGGAGTCCATGAAGTTAAACCAGGTTGTGTTAACTCCACCGTGGGGCTTTCCGGCGGCAGGTTACTCCAAGCCCCATTTCTGTGGCACTCACTCAAGAGTTCCCATGTTGCAAAAAACCCGAATTGTGCTTTTTCTTTTTTAGCAAAACAGGAGCCAAATACCTGTTAAAACCCAGGTTAAACGCCTTCAAGGTTTAAGGCACTCCCACGGCCTCTCCCAAACCGACGCAAACCCAAATATTTTCTTCCTCCTCCCACAGACCCAAAGATTTTCCTCTTCTTCTTTCCCCCTCCCCCCTCCAAAATGAGGAGACTGGCCACTGTCAGCTGGAAAAAGCTTCCTGCCCAATGCAAAGCAAGGCTAATTCATATGAAAGTTTAAAAAAAAGAATGCTGGGAGATTGGGGGTGGGGGGAGGAAGAGAGGGAGGAAAAAATACGCTCATTGAGGTGTCCTGGCCTGCCGAAAGATCACGGGATCTGCCGAAAAGGAGGACGGCAAAAAAGAAACAAGACGCGCCGTCACACAGCCGGTTTACAGATGCCTCTATACGCGGACAAAGCTTCGCCGAGCTCCAAGAGGCCCGGATTTGACATCTCTTGAGCTGCGACGTGGACTGCTGCCACGGACAGAGCCTTGAAAGGGAGGAAGGATGCTCCTAAGTCTTCCCCCCCCCCCAATACCCCCAGCCGGGGCGCAGTGAGCTTTACCTGACCAGTTCATCCGCGCAAGCAGCCGCCACCTCCTCTTCGCCTTTCCTCTCGTAGTATTTGCAGAGGATGTTTTCCGGAAGCACTTTCTCCAGTTCGCTGGTGGGGAACGAACACGTGCAGCTCCCTTCCATGCAGCTGAGCTCTGACTGGGTTCGGGGAGGCGGGGGGGGGGGGGAGAATGAAGGAGGAAGAGGACATGGGAGGTTACAGGCCCGGAGTGAGGGATGTGCACGCGTGGTGTGGCGCAGTAGCTAGAATGCAGCATTGCAGGCGGGGGGAGGGGGGAAGAAGAATAAGAAATGATGAAATAAGGTAAAGGTAAAGGTTCCCCCGCACATGCGTGCTAGTCGTTTCCGACTCTAGGGGCCGGTGCTCATCTCCGTTTCAAAGCCGAAGAGCCGGCGCTTGTCCGAGGACGTCTCCGTGGTCATGTAGCCGGCATGACTAGACGCCAAAGGCGCACGGAACGCTGTTACCTTCCCACCGTAGTGGTCCCTATTTTTCTACTTGCATTTTTATGTGCTTTCGAACTGCTAGGTTGGCAGAAGCTGGGACGAGCAACAGGCGCTCACTCTGCTACGCGGCACTCGGGATTTGACCCGCCAAACTGCTGACCTTCTGATCGACGAGCTCAGCGTCCTAACCCACTGAGCCACTGCGTCGCTTTACCTTTACCTAACGATCAAATAGGCAGGGAGAAAAAGCTTGGGCGAGAACCCGGTGGTTTGGGGAGCTGTGTGTAAACGGGCGTCTTTCTGCATGAATCAGAGTTGCAATAAAGGAGAGAATATTTGGAGCTCAATGTTGAATTGTGGGGTCCTCACCGCTCTCTTGAGCTTGGTGGTTTTCTTGCAGACGTTTCATGGACCAACTAGGGAACGTCATCAGCGCTAGTCTGATGATCACCAGCCCTGATGATGAGGCCACCTAGTTTGGCTCAGGAAACGTCTGCAAGAAAACAACCAAGCTCAGAGAGCACCAAGGACCCCTCAAGTCCTTGGGCGTACCCTAAAAGAGAAGGTCCTCACCTTTCCAGAGCCAAAGACAGCCTCCTGAGCGTATTTTATTAAGCATTCCTTGCAGAACAGGTGTCCATCCGCACACTGGGTCAGCTCTTCAAACGCAAACTCCCCGTAGCAACAGCGGCACTCGATCAGCTGGCCATCCTGAAAAATCAGACACACACACACACACACCCCAAAGTTGAGTTCTTATCGCTGCTTTGGCCCTTGCTCTGCCTAGGAGAGACTGGGTTCCCTTGCGTGAAACTGCAACTTAGAAGGGACACCTCGGGCGTATCAAGCCTCACCCGCTTCAAAGACTCCTTTTGCCACATGGAGGAAAAGGTTTTTACAGGCCCAGTTTTGAAGAACAGAGGCATTCCAAAAGCCACAGGTGGGTTTTTGCACTTATAAGAGGCGAAACAGGACCACGTGAACCACAAACAGGAACAGATCAACATTGTTAACCCCAATAGAGCTAGTCCTTGATTTAGGACCACAACTTGCAAGGGAAAATGTGCCAGGTTTTTAAGTGAGGCATCACACGACTGCACCTGGTTTTACGTCCCTTTTCCCCCCCCCCGCCAAGAGGTCATTTTAAATGAATCGCCGTACTTCTTAAATGACACACCGCGTGATCACCGTTTGCAATCTTTTCCTGCTGGCTTCTTGGAAAACAGGTGGGAAGGCCGCAAATGCTGCAGCCGTCATAAAATCGTGCGGGTTGCCAAGGGTTCGAATTGTGACCTCATGGACGTTTTGACGGTCACCAATGCCATCACAGCTTGACGTAGCCAGCTTTTTTTTAAAAAATATACAAAGATCAATAAAATTTGTCACAGATGTCTTTCAGCTACTTACTTTTTGATACTGCTCTTCATTCATCTGCAGGGCAAGAAGAAAATCTGCATGCTGGCAAGAGGGAAAAGACACACTTAGCTTTAATAATAGTGGAAACAAAGCATCTACCTTTATTATTTGTGCTGGGAAATCCCTTACGTACTGTTTGTGTAAAAATGAACTTGTAATTTATGGTTTTGATGATTAGCCAGGATAGATTTCAGAAAGAAGAGTAATATGGTGTAACTTTAGAAAGGCTAAAATATAAGTGTATATGGGAAGCTATTTCTTTACATCTTTATATCTTGCTGTTTTAATTATTTCTTGTTATTTTAGAAAGGCTAAAATGCAATTGTATGTGGGAAGCTACTTCATTACATCTTTATATATTTATATCTTGCTGTTTTAATCATTTCTTGTTATTTTAGAGAGGCTAAAATATAATTGCATATTGGAAGCTACTTCCGTACATTCTTATTCTCTTTATTTGTATCTTGCTGTTTTAATTATTTCTTGTTATTTTCTCACTGTTAATTTTCTTATTATTTTCATAAGGGGGGGTGGCCAAGTGAAGAAGATGCTCGGAAGGTTGAGGTGCAGATGCTTCTTTATCAGGAAGCAAAGAGAAAACATCTGCTGTGACCTCCATGTAGGCATCAGGAAGGGCATCCAGCCAGTAAATGCTCAGCTCCATTCAGTCGCCTGGATTCTACCCCGAATTAAGGGATTAGGTAAAGGTAAAGGTTCCCCCCGCACATGCGTGCTAGTCGTTTCCAACTCTAGGGGCCGGTGCTCATCTCCGTTTCAAAGCCGAAGAGCCAGCGCTTGTCCGAGGATGTCTCTGTGGTCCTGTGGCCGGCATGACTAGACGCCAAAGGCGCACGGAGCACTGTTACCTTCCCACCGTAGTGGTCCCTATTTTTCTACTTGCATTTTTTTTTTACATGCTTTCGAACTGCTAGGTTGGCAGAAGCTGGGACGAGTAACAGGCGCTCACTCTGCTACGCGGCACTCGGGATTCGACCTGCCAAACTGCCGACCTTCTGATTGACAAGCTCAACGTCCTAACCCACTGAGCCACCGCGTCCCTTATTAAGGGATTACAGGGTGGTAAAAAGGGAGAGTTTTCTTATTATCAGAAATAAGCAACACATGGATTATGTTCTGCAGATGACTGCAAGAGGGTGGCAGGAATCACACCAGGCCTGATTCCCTGCCGATCTGAGGGCAAAATTATTTATTTTATGTATTCAATTTACATGCCTTTTCATCTTTGATTGGGATTCGCAGAGAGTTTGCCCAAAAGACGGGTGGCGATATACATAGTTTAAATAAATAAGAATAAAAAAAGAGAGGGGTGAAGCTTCTGGCAGGTCCAATTCTATCTCCCTCTGAATCTAGAGAATGAGAATTTGGATTTTGGTTCCATGTTTAGACATGCAATTGGGTTTTCGCTGTATGTTTGTTCAGTGAGATGAACGGGAGAAAACCCAACTTCCGGTGTATCCCGCTGAGAACGCAGCGAGCATGTTTAAGGAGAGTTGCACCTTGTTTGCTACTTGTTCAACCTACAGTGATCAAGGCCTTTGATTTTATTTATTTATTTAATTAGATTTGTATACCGCCCTTTCCCGAAGGACTCAGGGCGGTTTACAGGGTAATTAAAACAAGAAATACAAAAGTTAAAAACGATTAAAAAAATTACAACAATCCCTGAAAAAGTAAAAAAAAAAAACACAATTAAAATTAACGTTAAAATTCTCAGCCTGGGCCAGAGAGCTCGAAGAGCCAGGTCTTCAGGTCCCGGCGGAATGAACGGAGATTTTACCAGATCTTTACGTGCAAGGGGAGAGAACAAGCACCCCCATCCCCACCCACGGCTGCAACTACCTCCGCCATCTCTTTGATCTTCTGCTCGTAAAACTCCCTCTCCAGCTGCACCGGGGGCAGGAGGGAGAGCTGGTCGTAATTCCTCCAGTGGCGCCGTTTGTTCTCCAAGAAAAACATGCGCTTCTCAATCTTGGTGTCACCTGAAGCCGTAGTTTGAAAGCATGATGGGTCATTGAAAAAAAAAAGAAGAAGCAACAAATCAAATGCTTCTCTTAATAAGATAAAGAGACAAGATAACTTTTACTGCCATTTTTTTTTACCACGAACATACTGGCCCACCTTAAAAATGAAATTCATTTTTATAAATGGTTAAAAAAAAATGAAATAAAAGGGTAGGGGTGGAAATTGTACTGTTATTAATGTCCAACATACAAACCCAGACGTGTTGCTGACTAAACACTAAAGACTGTTACTGTAAAACATTAATAAAATATACATCAAAAATTGAAATTCTGTTACCTGCTCTCAAAAGAAAGTGTGTATCTGCACGTACATATATATATAACACACATAAACACATGCTATTCACACACAAACTTATATAGGTGTGTGGGCAGAATCACTTCACAACCACGTTGCTAACTTAACAACTGCAGTGATTCACTTCAGGGGCTGCCAAAAAGAAGAAGGGGATCCACCTATTCTCCCAAGCGCCCGAAGGCAGGACAAGAAGCAACGGATGGAAACTCACCAAGGAGAGAAGCAACCTGGAACTAAGGAGAAATTTCCTGATAATGGGAGCAATTAATCAGTGGAACAATTCACCTCCAGAAGCGGTGAATGCTCCAACACTGGAGGTTTTTAAGAAGAGACTGGGCAGCCATTGGTCTGACATGGTATAGGATCTCCTGCTTGAGCAGGGGGCTGGACTAGCTGACCTCCGAGGTCCCTTCCAGCTCTATTCTACTCTTAACTGAACAGCAGTGGGAAGAAAAGTCGTAAAAACGGAGCAAAACTCACTCGACCAATTTCTCACTTAGCAACGTAACAAATTCTGAGCTCCACTGGGGTCATAAGCGGAGGCCCATCTGTATTTCATTAGCGGCTTCGAAGCGACGTCCAGGGCAAGGAAAATTTTGGAGGGAATAGGCCAAGGAAGGTAATCTGGGCCCTCTTTGGTGAGTTCCATGGTGCCCACCTTAAGATTCACCCAGATCTTTCTCATACCTTCATGCTGGAACACGGAGACGCCATCTTTTCGGGCTAAAATTGCCTCTTTTGTTTTTATATTCCGTCCCCAACAGTTCGACCCGTCTCTGCAGAGTCACCAAAGAGCATCGCCCAGCAGAAAAGCGCTTACCCTGCTCGAATTTGAAGTCTATGTAAGAATACTGGTTCATTTCCTTCCTCCTTCTTCGTTTTCCGCTGGCCTCGGGAGATAACTCTTGCCATTTTTTGATGGCATCGGAGAAGGCCTAAATAAAGAGGGTGGGGAAAGGAGGGGGGAAAAAAGGCATAATCCGAGATGTGAAGATGGAAGCACGGATGTAATGAAAGCTTCCGCAGCTATCTGGACCGGGGAGGATTAAGTCTGCGTGCTCCCCTGGAAGGCAGAGGCACCTCGGGGTGGATCGTGCAGCCCACCCACCAAAATCCAGGTGCAGCGGGGGGGGGGGGTTGTCTTTGAAAGGCTGTAACCGAAGTGTCACTTTTACGGGGGCAGAACTGGAGAGTAAGTCTTCTCGAGATGGAGCTTGCAGGGATGGCTAAATTAACGTCTTTGATCAGAGGGGAAAAAGCAGGATCTACATTTATATTTTACAGTTATCTACATTTATTTTATAGGGACGCGGTGGCTCAGTGGGTTAGGACGCTAAGCTTGTCGATCAGAAGGTCGGCAGTTTGGCGGGTCGAATCTCGAGTGCCGCGTAGCAGAGTAAGCGCCTGTTGCTCGTCCCAGCTTCTGCCAACCTAGCAGTTCGAGAGCACGTAAAAAATGCAAGTAGAAAAATAGGGACCACTCCGGTGGGAAGGTAACAGCGTTCCGTGCGCCTTTGGCGTCTAGTCAGGCCGGCCACATGACCACGGAGACGTCCTCGGACAAGCGCTGGCTCTTCGGCTTTGAAACGGAGATGAGCACCGGCCCCTAGAGTCGGAAACGACTAGCACACATGTGCGGGAGAACCTTTACCTTTTACATTTATTTATTTACTGGACAACCCTTATAGATCTTTTCCATGAAATGGGGGGGGGGGGAAATGCATTTGCAGCATCCACATGGTCAGGTGGTTTATATTTAGATGCTTGGCAACTGACTCGCGTTTATGACGGTTGAAGTGTCCCGGTGTGTGTGTGTATGTGTGTGTGTGTGTGTGTGTGCGTATGTGACGTGATCCCCTTTTGCGACCTTCTGGCAAGCAGAGTCAACGGGGCAAGCCAGATTCACTTAACCACCGTGTGACTAACTGAACAATGGTGGAGACTCACTCAACAACCGTGCCGAGAAAGGTTGCGAAATGGGGCAAAACTCACTTAACGAGGACTTTTGAATTCCGGGATTTCTTTTTGAGCCCAGGATCTTCTCGGAAAGGAGTGGGGGGGGGAGAGAGAGAACCAAAAGAGGAGTAACCTTTCGTGTGATTGCATAGTGTCCCTTGAGTTCGTGGAGCGCCCACTTGATGTCTTGGCTGCTCAGCATTTTGAAGTCGGCCATGAGGAGGTCAGCAGCTTGAATGAAGCAACGTTGGTCGAGCGGATCGAGCTTGGAGAAGTCAAAGTAGTCCACTTTAGGCACCTGGAAGAGGAGGAGGAGGAGGAGGAGGAGGAGGAAGACGAGGAGAGGAAGAGGAGGAGGAGAAAGGAGGAATAAGAGGAAGAGGAGGAAGAGGAGGAGGAGGAAGAGAAGGGAGGGAGAGGAGGAGGAGGAGGAAGAGAGGAGGAAGAAGAGAAGGGAGGGAGGAGGAGGAGGAGGAAGAGGAGGAAGAAGAAAACAGAAAAGAAGTTAGGTACTTTTTTCACATAACCTTTAGCATTTTAACGCACTTCTGAAGATCCATACAGCTAGCCCTGACTTATGACTACATTTGGGACCAGAATTTCCGTTGTTAAGCAAGGCAGTTGCTAAACGAGTCCCGCCTGGTTTTACCACCTTTGTCGGCATGGTTGTTAATAAGCACTTCGCACCGTCAGCGAGCGAATCCCACTGGCCCAGCTGACTGGGTTTGTTCCAAAGCCAGCTGGGAAAGTGCCCACGGCATGATCCTGGGATAAATCCGCCACCCTCGTGGATAAATCACGCCAGTCGCCCGGCGCCGGAATTCTGATCCTGGGGACCTTGGGGATCCTGCGACGGTCGTCAAGCGCAAGGGCTGGTTGCTTTTTTCCAGCGTGATTGTGGCTCCGAGCAGCCACTCTGAACGCAGGGTTGTTCGGCAGAGGGCAACCCGTACGCCAAAAAGCTCGCACTTGCCTTCGTCTCATCTTGGCTGGCAAGCAGGCTGCTGTTTGGATTTAAAACCATGCTGCGCTCCTTCTTTGGATAGTCTGGATTTTCCAGGAGTAAATTGCAGAGTCTGCAAAAGGAAAAAAAAAAAAAAAAAGGAGACGGGAGCGTGGGAAAGGGCCCTCTTTTGAAGACCCTTCCCCCGGCCGGCCCATCGAAAAACGAAGAGAGTTTCAACGCTCTGCAAGATCCAGAGGCGGGGGGGGGGGGGGGCAAAGAGATTCGGGGGGTGCGCATTCAAAACAACACAAAAGATAAATTCCGGTTAGGAAGACAAAAGTCAGAATCAGCTTCGGTTGGTTGCAAGGGAGGGAAGCTCGCCCGCAGCTGGCGAGCTGGGTGCCAGGTTTGATGGCCATTACGTGACTACCCACCACGCCTTTTTCTATGTACTTACATGTTTAAGTCGCAGCAGTTTTTGCTCTGTATGAGCTCTTCGATGTACTCTCTCGTTGCGTCTGGAAACCTGGCTTCCTAGAAAAACAGGATGTTTGCCTTCAGAAACATCAAATGCACAGGTATAGTATAGGTGGTACCTTGCTCGATAGTAGTAACTGTGAGAGGGATCTCGGAGTCCTAGTGGACAATCACTTCAATAGGAGCCAGCCGTGTGCTGCAGCTGCCAAAAAAGCCAACACAGTGCTAGGCTGCATTAACAGAGGGATAGAATCAAGATCGCGTGAAGTACTAATACCACTTTACAAGGCCTTGGTAAGGTCACACCTGGAATCCTGCATCCAGTTTTGGTCACCACGATGTAAAAAAGATGTCGAGACTCTAGAAAGGGTACAGAGAAGAGCAACAAAGATGATTGGGGGACTGGAGGCTAAAACAGATAGGGAACGGTTGCTGGAATTGGGTGTGTGTAGTTTAACGAAGAGAAGGGTGAGGGGTGACATGATAGCAGTGTTCCAATATCTCAGGGGCTGCCCCAAAGAAGAGGGAGTCAAGCTCTTCTCCAAAGCTCCTGAAAGCAGGACAAGAAGCAACGGATGGAAACTAGTCAAGGAGAGAAGCAACCTAGAACTAAGGAGAAACTTCCTGACAGTGAGAACAATTAACCAGTGGAACCACCTGCCTCCAGAAGTGGTGAATGCTCCCACACTGGAAGTTTTTAAGAAGAGACTGGACAGCCATTTGCCTGAAATGGTATAGGGTTTCCTGCCTTAGCAGGGGGTTGGACTAGATGACCTCCAAGATCCCTTGCAAATTATTATTTTTATTATTTTTATTATTTTTATTATTATTATTATTATTATTATTATTATTATTATTATTATTATTATTATTATTATTATTAGTTGTGGACGCTCCATCCGTGGAGGTTCTCAAGAAGAGGCTGAAATGGTAGAGGGCCTCCTGCTTGAGCACGGGGCTGGACTAGAAGACCTCCAAGGTCCCTTCCAGCTCTCTTCTGCTTGATCTGAGTCAACCTTCAGCCGGTCAGGATCGAACTCCTGGCATTGGGCAGAGTCAGCTGGCAACAGGCCTTCTAAGCGCTGCACCGCAATGGCTGAAGCAACCGTCGAGACTTACCGTTTCTCGGATCAGAAGCACCACCAGATCCTTGTCCAAGAGAGTGGCAGTCTGCTTGGGAAGCTCACCGGAGCTGGGATCCAGTGACCCTCGGGCTGGAAACGCCGGACCGGCTTGCTCGTCGATGACAGCCTGCTGGCCTCCATTTTCCTCTGGGGGATGAGCTAGCTGAGGGGAAGCAGGGCCCGGGATTCCATCTTGCTGAGCTTCAGGCCTGGGAAAGGCTGGCCCGGGGATCTCTCCTTGGTATACCCTCGGCAAAGGTCCCACTTCTCTTTCCAGCGGGGCCGGCCGAGAAGAAAGCAGATTGACCACAGCCTGGGCCTCCTTCTTGGCCGGCTGGAAGTAGGGATGATCCAGCCGCGTGTTCTCCTTAACGCAACGGAAGATCCCTCCGGGGTTGGGTGCCAGCCGCGGCTCAAGCGTCCGATCTCCCTCCTCGGGGTTCTCCTGATTGGTCCCCACTTCCTCCAAATTAATGACCTCTGGGGCAACCTCTCTCTTCTGGACCACGCTGGGCCCGGCCTCGGCCCCTCGGAGTCCCCTGGGCTCAACGGGCTCCGGAGAATCGGGTAACTCCAAGACCTCGTTCTGGGTTGGCCGGCTCAGTCCCGCCCTACCCGTCTTGAGGCAGCTCCGGCGGATCCCCAGCTGCCTGGGAGACGTCGGGGGCTTGGTCTTTGGCTCCTTGTGAGGAAGGGTCACCACGTTACCGCTAGATCCTCCTTCCCCCGTCTTGTTAAGGACTTGCCACGGAGCGGCGGGCTTGATCACATTGGCCCGCGGGGACCTCTTGGCGGCTGTCTTTACAAGGAGGCAGAGAGGGGTTAAGATTGGTCATTTCCTTGGAACTGGGTGCTCGATCTAGAATCCCTCTTATCTAGACCACAGCAGCTCTTTAAGCCACCTTTGAGCGCTAAAAAGCAGCAGAATGTTCTGCATTTGGCGGGTGCTCGGCAACCGGCCTCCACTGGCAGCAGCATCCTTAATGATGGCCACATGCCAAGGGCTACCTGTATACCATCCATGCAGTTCTGGGATGTTGGATTAAAAGGCGTTTTCTAAACTCTGTTTTATTTCTCAGGACCGCAAATAAATCTTTTTTAAGTCCCAAAAAGAGAATTAGAAAAACGAAGGATATTCTAATTTCCTTTGGAACCAAAAAAAATAAAAAAATAAAAATTCCCAGCAACACAAAAATCGCAACTTTGCTTGGGGCAGCCCTTTCAAATTATAACTTTGACCTTGTGGGACAAAAAAAAAGCTCCTACTTGTCAAGATGTGCTGAAATATCTCAAAGGAAAGAATAAAAGCTGCTGGGATATGTGCAATGAAATTTAGGTAATAAACCTCTCATCGGCCTGAAGAAATTTAAGCAGCTGGAAAGCAGCCAACTGGCATTTGAAGAATGCAAGGGGAAATAATACTGTGCTTGCGTGAAGCCTTGGGACATTCCTCAAACCCTGCACCTGGTTTACACCCCAGAGGTTTAGTGCAAAGCGCGACTCTGGCCAATGGTAGCCGACGCACCACCAAACTGTGGTTTAATACATTAATAATTAAGGCTTAGCAGAAAACTGGCATTTAAAGAACGCAGGGGAAATATTGTGCTTGCGTGAAGCCTTGGGACATTTCTCAAACCCTGCACCTGGTTTACACCCCAGACGATTTGCAAAAATCACATCTTGGCTGCCTTCTCGAAGAGTGTTCCAAGTTTGTTATGGCTGGCTTTCAGGGGCTGATCGCCCCATATCTGCCTGTCTGTCTCACGGAGGAGGGGAGGACTTACCTCCATCAAGATGACCACGTCTTCATCCTCTTCCTCCTCTTCCCACTGGCCGCGAACAGGTGTGTCCAACATCACAGGCAAGTCTTCATCCGAGGAGTCCGATACGGTGATCAGTCCCTCGTCTTGGTGGCTAACCCGATCTGAACAAAGGACAAGTCTATCAGCCAGCTAGCTGAAGGCTTGCAGGCCCTCCTCGACTTCCAACAATTCATTTAGTGGCTGTTTAAAGTTACAGCCTCACTGGGAAAAAAAGGGACTTGGGACCTAATGGCCGTTGCGGGATCCCCAGGGTCTCGTGATTCATATTCGGGGGCTTGGCCACTGACTCGCGTTTGTGACGGACGCAGGGTCCCCGGGGGGTGGGGTGTCACGCGATCCCCTTCTTTGGCGGCCTTCCGACAAGCCAAGTCCATGGGGAAGCCAGATTCACTTAACAACCAGGTTACCAGCTTAACAACTGCAGTGATTCACTTAACAACGGTGGCGAGTTACTAACTTCTCAGTTGCGGCGATTCACTTAACGAGGGTGGCAAGAAAAAATGGGGCAAAACCCGCCGAGCCAATTTCTCACTTAACCGCCTAAATCTGGGGCTGTGTTGTGATCGTTAAGCGGACGGGCTGAAATAAGGCAGGGGAGAAATCCCAGGACAGGGCTGGGCGACTAATGGCCCCTTTACCCCCCCTTGTGGACTTCAACTCCCAGAATCCCTCAGCCAGCCACGCGCAAGGCACTTCGCAGCACCCTCGCTTAGCAACGGAACTTCTGATCCCAAAGGTGTCTGTGGGGGGGGTGAGAACTACCTGCCTTACCTTTCCCTCGATGGCTCCGGAAATTATTCAAGTCGATTACTTCATTTTGACCTCCTTCTTCCATGTTAGAAGGTTAGGCCCCTGACCATGACCTCCACGTCGTCAGGAGCCCCTGCGAAAAGAATCCAAAGGACAGTTTGACCACAGGCCCCGTTGGCTTCCCACCAGTCGCCTCTGCGGCAGAGTGAGGTTTCCCGCCGAATTGCTCAGCATCCCAATTTCCGTTAGAAGCTGGGTTCTGCGTGGGGCGATCTAGCTACAGGCGGGCCCTTGACTTTTACCGCCACTTATTTGGTTACAAGGGCACTTAAGAATCGCTTTTCACCCTTACGGTCCTGGCACCATCCCCAGGTGATCAAAATTTGGAGGCTTGGCCGCTGGTTCACCTTTAGGATGGCTGCGGCATCCCGGGGTTACGTGATCCCATTTTGCGACCAGTGGAACGGCTTCCTTCCAGAAGTTGGGGATGCCCTATCACTGAGCACCACTGGTGGTGATGGTGAAGAAGAGCCCCTTGTCTGAAATGGTACAGTATCTCCTGCTAGAGCTGTAGCTCTATAAAACACACAGACACACACACACACAGACACACACAGAGCAGGCCACATTGCTCTGGTTTGGCAAGCCTAAACAAGCTTTAATATGCTGCCTTAACTCCCCCTTCCAGGCCACAGCTGCTCAAAGACTTCATACTGTGCCTTTTTTGGGGGGGGGTGTTTGTCCTCCTCCACAGGGATGTGTTTGTGTCCCTGAAATGTGCGGGCGTCTACGCTCAAGTGGGGAAGACGTAATGTGAAAATGCAAGAGGCTATAATTGAAATGTGACCTATGGATCCCGACAGAGGCAGCAGGACAGCCGAATAAACGGCTCGCTCGCTCGGGAAAGACATCCAACTTTTGTTCTTTGCCAAAAGCCTGCAGCAAACTTCGGCTCACAACCCGTTGCGTCACGCCAGCCCGGTCAGCAGATTCAAGGCACACCGACCTTGGTTCGAACAGATCGGCATCTGTGTTTGCGTGTAAATACAATCTCTCCGAAGCAAGAGAATGGAAAGCCAGGCACAGGTGGGGCCAGAAAACCCAACAGACACGTCCAGCGACCTTTATTCGTTTCCCTTTTTTTGTGTTTTGTTCCGGGAATACACAAAAAGGGGACTTTCCAAGGAAAAGCTCGGGATTCGTCGGGCCACATTTTTCAAACGGTAAAATATTTTGCCCAAGACTGGACAGCCCTGCAATAGATCATTCTGAATGCAAAAAACTCTCCCCGGCTGGAATAGCAAACCAAAAGTGGTTCAAAGAGGGCCGCGCAACGGATTCCTTCTGAAAGGAATAGGAAGTTCAAGGGGACACAACGAGACTCTTCCTTACAACAAGCTCACAACTTTCCAAGCCCATCTTGAGGAGGGCGACAAGGGGATTCGTTTCTCCTGTCAGCGCAGAGGGGGGAACACGTGAACCCCGGCATGCGCAGATCCACCAAAGCAAAAAGTTTCAACAAGAAACAACCGTCATCCGAGCCAACAAAACCTCAAATTATACATTTGGGGTGGGGGAGAAATGTTCCTAGAGGTTTAATAAACAGACCAGGACTCTCCGATTCGGCAACTTTTAAGGCTGGTGTACTTCTGGGAGTTGAAATCCACAAGTCTTAAAGTGGCCAAGTTTGAAAAGCCGCCCCCCCCCCACACCTCCTGACATAGTAAAGGTTCCCCCGCACATGCGTGCTAGTCGTTTCCGACTCTAGGGGCCGGTGCTCATCTCCGTTTCAAAGCCGAAGAGCCAGCGCTTGTCCGAGGACGTCTCCGTGGTCATGTGGCCGGCATGACTAGACGCCAAAGGCGCACGGAACGCTGTTACCTTCCCACCGGAGTGGTCCCTATTTTTCTACTTGCATTTTTACGTGCTTTCGAACTGCTAGGTTGGCAGAAGCTGGGACGCGTAACAGGTGCTCACTCTGCTACGCGGCACTCGGGATTCGACCCGCCAAACTGCCGACCTTCTGATCGACAAGCTCAGCATCCTAACCCACTGAGCCACCGTGTCCCTCCTGACATAGACCAAACTAATTCAGATGCCAAGCAAAGAGTTCGGATGTTTCAAACTAGACAGAAGTGTGGCGTTGGGGAACACCCAGGTTAAAATCTATGCCAAGCCATGGAAACTGACTGGGTGACAACTGTAGGAGGAAACACTACATACATTGCCTGGAGCGCCTGCAGGAAAAGCAGGAGAGACATCTGACAAATTAAATGCAGATAAATCTTAACAAATAAAAGCAGAGTGCCACCCCCATAAAAAAAGCAGCATGCTTGAGATACACGTTGCAGGAGATAAGCAGGCTAAGGCCAAGGGTGGGGTTAAATGTGTTATCACTTTGGAATCATTATGTAGTCACAAGAGACCCAAGTCCAGCCCTCTCCTGAATTCTGTTGACCCTTATCCAGCACCAATTGGCCTAGACTGGTGCTAGACCAGATTCTTCTCCACAGGTAGCAGATAATAAACTTTTAGTGTTTTGAACTCAACTCCGGTTCCTGGTTACTTGCGCCCGACCCAAGTAGACTAAGCAACTTTTCCTGCTGGTTAAGATTTTTTTTTTTACTTGCCAATTACTCTACAACGGAGGAACATTCAAATAGGCCACACGCCAACAATACAACTGAGAATAAAGCTGCCACGCTTTGAAAACACCACACTCTGCTGATTTTTCCATTTAATTCGGGGCTTCCCCAATTTGCCTGGGTAAATTGCCCCAAATTGGTAAAAGTGGTTCCTAACACCCCCCCCCTTTGGGTAACAACACCCATCACAACAGGGATATTTAAATGGACTTAAGGAGGGGCAGGCTCCCATAGCATTCCGACAAAGGTGAACGCTGACGAAGTTGCCAGTGGCTCATTTGTTGAAAGGGCATATAAAGACCGTTCAAGGATATTGTTTCTATAACGCAGCTAGTCCTCAAGTTACGACCCGGCGACCGTTCAAAGTTACAACGGGGCTGAAAGAATTGGGGCTTAAGGCCGGTCCCCCCAAGTTAGATAAAGAGTTTCTACTAAGCAGTTTTAGGTAAAGAAGGAAAAAGATTGGGACGCCCTGATTTAATTCACGGGTATTAGAGAATTCCAATTAACCTTCCTAGGCTCCATCTTCAAAACCTTCACCTTCGGCATGGAACGCTCTTCCGTGTGGTGCCTTCTGGGAACACAGGTAGTCCTTGACTTACGACCACAACTGAGCCCAAAATTTCGGCCACTAAGCAAGACATACGTTAAGTGAGTTTTGCCCCAATGACTTTGCATGTTAGAAGTTGGCAAAGGAGGATCACACGATCCCGGGCCACGGCGGCCGTCATAAATACGAGGCAGTTGCCGAGCGTCTGAATTTTAATCATGTGGCCATGCGGACGGTGTAACAGTCGTGTGAAAAACGGTGACAAGTCACTTTTTTCAATGCCCTTGTAACTTCGCACGCTCAATAAACAAACTGTTGTAAGCGTGTAGTGTATTGACTGATACAATGAACGGCAACCACTTAGAAACGTCAAGTTCAAAGCAGAACTCAATCACACACACACACACACACAAAGACACACACGGGCACCATATTATGGTGCTCGCTGCTTGTTCCCACGGCTAAGGAAGCAAGCCACACATTATCTGTCAAGTCTCAAAGCAGCAAGGATGCAACTAGAAGACTCCTACACGCCATTTCAATAAACCTACTTCGTCAAAGTACTTTGGACAATTTCAAATTCTGCCCTGCCTCTTCTGCCCCAAATCCCTGGATCTTATTACCTTCCTCCCCCCATCCCAGGAAAGTTCAGATGGCGAGGCTGGTTTGTGTTTTCACTGCACACAAAACTAGCCAGACAGGTAACCGGACTTTGTTCCTGCCAGCGGTTGCAAACCAGGAAATTTATCCTTGTAATCCCAATGAACGACTTTCCAAGGGGGAGCAAAGACTGCCTTAGGGAGGGAGGGGGGAAGACAAAAAGGAGCTGGGGGGGGGAGAGAAGAAAACAGAAAAGGAGAGTGCACTTAAAGGGAAGAGTTCAGAAGGGCTACTCCATAAATGGAAAAGGGTAGTATGGCTCGGAGGAAGAGCAGACGTGTGGCTGAAAAAACGTAAGAAGGAACACACTTGTGTGTTGGATTTGTTCAAAGGCTATAAGCCGCATTTAAATTCAAGTTGGCGAACCACCATTAAAAAAACCCATAGGTAAATGAACACAAATGTTAAGGAAGAATTTAAAAACCTGATATAATCATCATCATCTTGATATCGCCGTACCAGGAGATGCCAGAGTCGAAGAAAAAGAACTACCGCGACCTGGCCATCAAAACTGTGCGATTATGGATGAAAAGGGTAACAGTGATACCCATTGTCATCAGGGCACTGAGAACTATATCCAAAAACTTTGCAAAATAGGTCAAGAAATTTCAGCTTCCTGCAATAAATCCAGCAAAGCTACAAAAAAACTGCGCTACCCGGAACATCTTACATTTTCATTTATTTTTTATTTTGATTCCATTTATATCCCGCCCTTCTCCGAAGACTCAGGGCAGCTTACAAGCTTAGCAGTAGCCTTCATTCTATGTATATGCCTGCTTATTAGGGCTTTCACACACACCCCAAGCGGCATTATTACAAATTCAGCTTAATTGCCCCCAACAATCTGGGTCCTCATTTTACCTACCTGGGAAGGATGGAAGGCTGAGTCAACCTTGAGCCTGGTGGGACTGGAACCTGCACTAATTGCAGGCAGCTGGTGTTACTTAAGGAGGCATTAGCCCACTGCTCCACCAAGGCTCTTTAAGGAGATACCTGGTTGATACCTAAGATGCTGGCAGCAGCCCGTGTCAACCATTAGTGCCAGTCAATTTGAGTGTTCGGTTGACTGAGTTTCACGTTTAATGAATAAAAGTTATGTAATAATAATAATAAATAGTTCTCTGGAGATTTCCTAAATCCGGAGGACCAACCTGAAGAGCAGAAGGATTCAGAAAGGGCATGAAGCATTTTGGCTTGGAGACCTGAAGTGTTCACAGGCGGTCATTAAGACTATTTGGCCCTAGGCGACGTAGATTTTTAAAAGTCAGCAATACAGGTAAGTCTTCAACTTACGAGCACAGTTGAGCGCCAAATTTTACGCTGTTAAGTGAGAAGTCGGTTAAGTGAGTTTCGCCCCATGTTAAGTTGTTCAGTTAGTAACGTGGTTAAGCGAATCTGATTTCCCGTGATCGCGGGGAATCAATGTGAGTCCATTGACAAGCATTCAAATGTAAATTGCGTGACCATGGGGATGCTACAATGGTTGTTAAGTGCGAAAAACGGTCGTAAGTCAAGTTTTTCCCGGTGCCCTTGTAACTTCAAACGGTCAATAAATGAACTGTCGTTAAGTCGAAGACTTGTATGGTCTTAAATTTCTCTGCACTACAGAATCCTGCAGGAATTGGACACACGATTAAAGCAGCCGTGAAGCCAGGAGCAAATTCCAATCTATACATAACAAAGCTTTTTTCCAAATTAAGTCAGTCAACACCAATTTGGCCAGCAAAGAAAGTTAAGCACGGATAAAAGCTCTGCTAACAAATGCTGATGGGGAAAGAGTCAGAGGCGGCCAGGGTGCCAAGAACATAGGAAAGTTAGTTTATTATAGCGTGGCAAACCATATCCGTGTCCCTCTTAAAACCCGGAAAGGAACTCTCGTCTTGCTTAGGCCCAGGATGAAAGCAGCAGGATTTGAATCTGGGACTCATGGAGAAAACAGGGGCTGGCTCATCCATCAGCCCCCTCTCCGACGCTGCAGGGCGGGAGGGTGGAGACCCCAGAAGTAACACGCCTGGAAGGGGAAGACGGACATCCTAAAGGGGGGGGGAGGCTTGAAAGGTTGATGTTGAAAATCAAAAGCAGGGCCCCCGACATCGGCAAGAATTAGGGGGGAAAGAAACAAACCAGCAAAACTTGCAGAGCAGAACAGAAAGGATACAGAAAAAGGATGGGGCTGGGGGAGGAGTCTTTCTCCCCCCCCATAAGGAAGAGAGACAGCAAGCCAAAGGGGGCAAGGATTGGGGGGTGGGCGGGGGTGGAGAGAGGGAGGGGAAGGGGTGAAACTCAGGGGGCTGAGTGGGGAGGGGAGGGGCAACCCACATCAGAAGAGGAAGATAACCAAGGGGGGAGGAAGAGAGGATTAAACATGGGAGGGGGAAGAGGGAAGGAGGTGGGGGGGGAGAAAGTCCTAAAGTGAGGAAGAGGAAGAGTCCCCGCCCCCAGGAAAGAAGAAGGGGAAGACACCTTAGGAAGGGGAAGGAAGGGGGGAGAGAAGACCCCCCCCCCAAAATGGGAGGAACACCCCTCCCCCAGGAAAGGAGAAGCAGAAGAGGGGGAAGGACAGGGAGGGGGGAGGACCCCAAGAAAGGAGAGGAAGGGGATGGCAGGCAAGACCCACTAGGAAAGGCAAGGAAGGGGGAAGAAAAGACACCCACCCCCCAAAAAAAATGGAAGGGGAGGGGCGGGGAGAGAAGAAACCCAACCCCCCCACCCTAGGAAGGAAAGGACCCCCAGGAAAGGAGAGGCAGAAGACGGGGAAGACCCCCTCCCCCAGGAAAGGAAAAGAGGATGTGGAGGGGAAGACCCCTTAGGAAGGGCAAGGAAGGGGGAAGAGAAGGAACCCCCCCCCCGACAGAAATGGAACGGGAGCATCCCCCCCCAGGAAAGGAGAGGCAGAAGAGAGGAAGAGCCCCAAGGAAAGGGAGGGGGAGGACCCCAAGAAAGGAGGGGAAGACCCCCCCAGGAAAGACAAGGAAGGGGGGGCGCAAGACCTCCAGGAAGGGAGAGGCAGAAGAGGGGAAAGACCCCCAAGGACAGGGAGGGGGAGGACCCCAAGAAAGGAGGGGAAGGGGTGGCGGGGAAGACCCCCCCAGGAAAGGCAAGGAAGGGGGGTGCAAGAGCCCCAGGAAAGGCGAGAAAGAAGAGGGGAAGACCCCAGAGGAAAGGGAGGGGGAGGACCCCAAGAAGGGAGGGGAAGAGCGCCCCCCCGGAAAGGCAAGGAAGGGGGGTGCCAGACCCCCAGGAAGGGAGAGGCAGAAGAGGGGAAAGACCCCCAAGGACAGGGAGGGGGAGGACCCCAAGAAAGGAGGGGAAGGGGTGGCGGGGAAGACCCCCCCCAGGAAAGGCAAGGAAGGGGGGTGCCAGACCCCCAGGAAAGGCGAGGCAGAAGAGGGGGAAAGACGCCCCCCAAAGGACAGGGAGGGGGAGACCCCCAAGAAAGAGGGGAAGGGGGAGCAGCACCCCCCCTTCCGGCCGGCCCCCTCCCCTGACTCACCGCCCGGGCGGGAGGGCGGCCTGCCCGCTGCCCCGCTCGCTCCTGGCCGCCTGGCTGGCTGCCCCACCGGCTGCCCCGTCCGGGCCTGGCTGGCCGGCCTGCCCGCTGCTTGCCCCGCGCGGCTCCGGCGCTTCCGGCTTCCTCCTCCTCCTCCTCCCTCCCTCCCTCCTCCCTCCCCCCCCACCGCCGCCGCGGCCCTCGCGCCCGCCACGTGACCGCCGGGGGAGGGCGGGGCAGGAGCCCGGCGCACGCGGGGCCCGGGCCATAGAGCGCGCGGAGAGAGAGAGGCGCCACCTCGCCGCACCATAGAGAGCCGCGGCCCTCACGTGACCGCCGGGGAGCACGTGGCGAGCCTGGCTCTCCGACTTTCCTACACACACACACACACAGCACACACACACACACGCGTGTCAAGGGTGCCAGCGTCTCGCAAGGCTTGATGATCTCCTTCTGTACCTGGGCTTCTTCACCTGGGCTGAAGTCAGGTGTGGACTTCAACTCCCAGAATTCCCTAGCCGGCTGACTTACTGACTTTTAAGACCTGTGGACGTCAACTCAATGGAATACCTTAGGAACAGGCTTGGCTTCCTTCTCCTTCTTCAGAATAATGAATATTGCAATTCATTCCACGTGCAAAGGGCTGTCTCTTGATGATCTCCTTGTGTACCTGGGCTTCACCTGGGCTGAAGTCAGGTGTGGACTTCAACTCCCAGAATTCCCTAGCCACACACGCACGCACGCACGCACGCCCGGCTGTTATTATGCGGAGGAAGGGTCAAGGGAGGCGGTGAAGGATACCAGCGTCTCGCAAGGCTTGATGATCTCCTTCTCTTCACCTGGGTTGAAGTCAAGTGTGGACTTCAACTCCCAGAATTCCCTAGCCACACACGCACGCATGCGGGACTGTTATTACGCGGAGGAAGGCTCAAGGGAGGCGGTCAAGGATACCAGCGTCTTGCAAGGCTTGATGATCTCCTTGTGTACCTGGGCTTCACCTGGGCTGAAGTCAGGTGTGGACTTCAACTCCCAGAATTCCCTAGCCACACTCGCGTGCAGGACTGTTATTACGCGGAGGAAGGCTCAAGGGAGGCGGTCAGGGATACCAGCGTCTTGCAAGGCTTCATGACCTCCTTGTGTACCTGGGCTTCACCTGGGCTGAAGTCAGGTGTGGACTTCAACTCCCAGAATTCCCTAGCCGGCTGACTTACTGACTTTTAAGACCTGTGGACGTCAACTCAATGGAATACCTTAGGAACAGGCTTGGCTTCCTTCTCCTTCTTCAGAATAATGAATATTGCAATTCATTCCACGTGCAAAGGAAAGAAAATTACAAAAAATAAAATCCCCTATATTTGTTTCTAGATGATACTGTGCTGCAAACACACGTAAAAGTAGGAAATCACGAAGGTAGCTATTGTGATTTTTAAGGGTATCGCTGTGTCTGATTTCCTCCTCTTCTATCTGTTATAATTTGGTTACCACGAATGTTTCAGTGCATTATATAGGTAAAGGTTCCCCCGCACACGCGTGCTAGTCGTTTCCGACTCTAGGGGCTGGTGCTCATCTCCGTTTCAAAGCCGAAGAGCTAGCGCTTGTCCGAGGACGTCTCCGTGGTCATGTGGCCGGCATGACTAGACGCCAAAGGCGCACGGAACGCTGTTGCCTTCCCACCGGAGTGGTCCCTATTTTTCTACTTGCATTTTTACGTGCTTTCGAACTGCTAGGTTGGCAGAAGCTGGGACGAGTAACAGGCGCTCACTCTGCTACGCGGCACTCAGGATTCGACCCGCCAAACTGCCGACCTTCCGATCGACAAGTTCAGCGTCCTAACCTACTGAGCCACCGCGTCCCTGCATTATATATATAGCGTCTATTTTTCCCTCTTATGCATCCACCAGATGGGGCTCAACGATCAAAAATGAACATCAACCGGAGTAATTCTGAAAGGAAAATGACCTGGGAAAATCAGAAAGTTCACAGACGGCTGCCCGTCTCGATCGGATTCAGCAATTTATTTTTATTTTAATTCCATTTATATCCCGCCCTTCTCTGAAGACTCAGGGCGGCTTACAAGCTTAGCAGTCGCCTTCATTCTATGTATATGCCTGCTTGTTAGGGCTTTCACACACACACCCCAAGCGGCATTATTACAAAGCCAGCTTAATTGCCCCCAACAATCTGAGTCCAACCAGCAATGCTGGCTGGGGAATGGTGGGAGTTGAAGCCCATGCATCTTAAGGTCGCCAAGACTGGAAAACACTGGACTGTTTGGTGAGTTAGAATCAAGACACGACATTTTTGTGCCTTTTGCTGGAAGTGAACTTTTTTTTTTTAACCTCAAAGCAACCAATCTTGTCAACAGATTTGGACCCAAGCCATCCATTGTGCAGCCTGGAAGGATTGCAAGTCCTTGCCCACCAAGGGGGGGGGGGAACCACACAGAGGTGTGTTCAAATTGAACACACATTACCTTTCAAGTGGGAGCCGGAGGCAACCGAACAGCTCCAGGCCGAACGGCTTAAAAGGGGAGTATCATCCTTAGTCCAGCCAATTGAACAGCTGCCAGGGTATTGTTTTACCAGAGGCTAAGGTTTAAAGTCGGTCACAAGGGCATATTTGTTCAACCAGAGGAAGGAGGAAGTAGCAGTACAGCTGGCCCGGAAAAGTTTTTCTTCCCACCAAAAAAAAAAAAACCAACAACAAAAAGCGTAGCCAGCTCCAGAAAATATGATGGATTCTTCCTTCTATTTTATTTTATGTATTTATTTTATTTCCATTTATATCCCGCCCTTCTCCGAAGACTCAGGGCAGCTTACAAGCTCAGCAGTAGCCTTCATTCTATGTATAGGCCTGCTTATTAGGGCTTTCGCCGCCGCCCCCCACAAGCGGCATTTTTACAAAGTCAGCTTAATTGCCCCCAACAATCTGGGTCCTCATTTTACCTACCTCGGAAGGGTGGAAGGCTGAGTCAACCTTCAGCCTGGTGGGACTCGAACCTGCACTAATTGCAGGCAGCTCGTGTTACTTAAGGAGGCATTAGCCCACTGCTCCACCAAGGCTCCTTTCTACCTTTGCAGGAGGCAGGTTTCAGCACGATGGTTTGGCAGTGTTTCTCCTGGAGCGGACACATCTTCTTGGTGTCTTGATTCCTAGGCCAGGAGGGCCCTTCTCGAAATCCTTGCTTGCCTCGCTCTTGGGTCTGGATGACCATCATCTGCACCCCAAGAACTTGGAACAATATGGGCACCCCTCTGTGTTTTACCAACCGTACTGGTCGCCAGGAAGATGACCTACAAAGCCCTCCGTGGCTCAGTGGCCACTTATCTGTGGGACCTCTGGTCTCCCAACTGCTTGCATCCAATTAGTAAGAGCTGATGGGTGGTCACGATCCAGGGCCCATCACTTAAAAAAAAAAAGAGTATCCTCTTCATCAGGGGACTGGAGGCTAAAACCAGTGGTGGGATTCAGCCGGTTCGCACCACTTCAGCAGAACTGGTAGCTAATTTTTTGTGGCCCAGGCCCAGAGTGGTTTTCCGGAAGCGGCATCCACACACAGAATTGGTGGTTCACAAATTGGAATCCCACCACTGGCTAAAACATATAAAGAACGGTTGCTGGAATTGGGTATGCCTAGTTTAATGAAGAGAAGGACGAAGGGTGACAGGATAGCAGCCTTCCAATATCTCAGGGGCTGCCCCAAAGAAGAGGGAGTCAAGCTCTTCTCCAAAGCACCTGAAGGCAGGACAAGAAGCAACGGATGGAAACTAACCAAGGAGAGAAGCAACGTAGAACCAAGGAGGAATTTCCTGACAGAACAATTAAGTCAGTGGAACGATTTAAGTGACTTATGACCTGTTTTCACTTAACAGCCAGTTGCAGCATCCCCAGGTCCGGTGATCAAAATCCAGACGCTGGGCAACTGGCTCATATTTATGATGGTTGCAGTGTCACGAGGTCACGGGATCTCCTTTTGCGACCTTCTGGCAAGCAAAGTCAACCGGGAAACCTGATTTACTTAACAACCGGGTTACTAACTTATCAACCGCAGTGAATCGCTGAACGTGTGTGGCAAGAAAGGTTGTAAAATGGGGCAGAACTCCCCTAACCAATGTCTTACTTAAGAACAGGAATTTGGGTCTCAATTGTGGTCATACGTCGAGGACTACCTGCAACTGAAAACTCAGCTGGGCTGAATCTTCAGCTGTTGAACCTGAACTGAGAAAGCTGCTCATTTTCCCCGCTGTATATTTTAACAGTCTTTCAGCGTGCATAGTACACAAGAGAATCGAGACACAAAGCTAAAGTTGTGAGAGTTTATTGCATATGTAACAAAAATGGACATGACCTTCCCTGGGCCCACCCTACTACACAATCACTGTTTATTCCAGCCGGCTCCATAACACATTAAATAGAACTAGCGTTTCTTTTTAAATACTTTGATTTAGACATAAAATGAAAAAAAAAACATTAGTGTACAACTTTTTTTTTTACAAAATAAAATCTGCAATATAAACGGTGAGAAGAGTAACAAGGGTAGCAGCAATATTTAAAAACCCAAGACATTACAAAAGAATAAGTTAAAAAAAACACATTATAAAGTGGTTAAAGAATGGATAACAAAAACAAAAAAAAGTTACCGAGGGAGAGGGGGGTGGAAAAACACAAAACCCGAGAGACTTAAAAACTGCATTTCTGGAAAACTTCCTGTGCTCTACAGTGCAGAAATACTGGGTTGTGGTTGAGAGGGGAAAGGACTTTTAAAAACAAGCTGCTGAGGCCTGAGAACTAATGTTAAGCAAGCAATCCCTTTAAAGCAGCGGCATACAAACTCGGCAACATTTAAGGCCTGTGGACTTCCAATATCCAGAATTCCCCAGCCAGGGTGTCAAACTGCCGGCCCGCTGACCGGATGCGTCATCCGGAAGCCGCACCCATCCCGTTGCTGGCAATGGCAAAACTGTCCCGATAACGTCGCGCGACGGCACGTGACGTCGCGAGTTTTGACAGGTCTTGTCTTTAAAAGTTGCAGGGTTTGGACGCCGCTGCTTTAAAGCGTCAACAAGCAGGAAGTTGGTCCAAATTTCGACTCTGGGAGCTAGTCCCGCCTGTCCAATTCCTAACACTGAGCAAGTACTGATTTCCCTCCATCCCTGAGAGCATCAAGGCAGATGAGGCATTATTTCAGGGCAAGTAAAAAAAACCAAAAATGCAGAGAGAGGTGGTTTTGCATCACTGGACCGGGTGCAGCGGGAGGTCCCTTCCAGAGGCTCTGGGGCGAGAGAATCTGTCGAGAAATTGGCCCTTTTCCCTCTCCCGCTGAACTGGCATCAAGGCTAAACTACAGGTTCCTATCTCCTGGTGGAAAAGCTGCAGGGGGGAGGAGGAGGAAGATGCTCCACCCTCACGTAAGCTTTACTCGACAGTTTTCAAGGAGGGCTTTTGAGGATCTGCTCCAGATGGTGCTCGTGATGGAGGAGAGCAAGACCAAGGCAACTTAACTTTCATGCTCGTGGATTGTGTCCTAATCGCTGAGAGGTGGTCCCTAAGCCTAGCCGAGGTTAAGAAAAGTTTCTTTGATGGGGGAGGTGAGGTGGTGCCAGAAATAAGGCCACTTCTAGCTGGCTTTCTCCTCCCAGCCCCAGCTGATACTGCCTGAAGACCCTAAACCAGGGGTAGGCAACCTCGGCTCTTTTATGACTCATGGACTTCAACTCCCAGAATTTCTGACTTAGCTATGCTGACTCAGGAATTCTGGGAGTTGAAGTCCATGAGTCATAAAAGAGCTGAGGTTGCCTACCCCTGGCCTAAACGGACAGACCAGCAGAGCCTTCTTAGTTGAAGAACAGTTGAGACCTTTAGAAGGCAACTGGAGGAGCTGAGCAAAACTTAAGAGCTATTTCTTCCTGTCCAGGTTACCACCAGAGGGAACCCATTCTTCACCCTGCCATCTGATCAGCCTTCCAGAGCAGGGCTCGCCAGCCTTGGCAACTTTTAAGGCTTGTGGACTTCAACTCCCAGAATCCCTCAGCCAGCTCTGGGAGTTGAAGTCTCAAAAGCTGCCGAGTTTGGACACCCACTGTCCAAAAGCTACCTTTTTAATGCCGGATGCAGACTGCCACAGACTGCCTTTGGCATTTCAAGTTGCTTGACTTGTTCACGGGTCCTCAATTTTGCACGTGGCTGAAGCACCACTATATGAGAAGGAGAATGCAAGAATCAGCCTATCTCTGCTAATGTTATGTGGCCGTTTTAATGTGTGTCTCAAGGAGAACTGCTTGCCACTTAACACCGTTCAATAAACTGGGAAACAGACTGTGCAAATAATTTTAGTGGGAGCAGAATTCACACTTTTATGATTCTTTAAAGGCTTACATTCCAGCGGCTGGGTGAATCATGACTCATACAAAGTATATCATCTTCAAGAGGCCTTGGAAAATCAGGGATGCTGGTAGATTTCTCCTGTCCAGAGGTTTGCTAAGGTCCTTCAAGATCTAAAAAAAAAAGCCTCCTTGAACTAGTCCCCTCTCAGGTTATCCGCAATGCATTTGAATGGCCTCTTAAGTGCAAACAAATCCCAGAAGGACATTGCGAGTCGGTTGTTAAAAGTCAACCACAAAACCCAATCCTTTTGCCACACGGTGCAAATATCATCACAAAAGGTAGATTTGCTTTCTCACGTGGAATTCTGAAGTTTTCCGTCGCCAAGAGTTACAGTCAACTGAATAAACAGGAAGAAAAAACAATCCGGGGATCTGGACAAGTTATCTAATTTTGGTTTGTCCTATCACAGTTTAAAGCTATTCTCAATTGGTTGTATAAGTGACGATAGAGATATCCTCGCAGACCGACAGAAACAAGCAAAAACAACCCCACACCAACATGACCCACGTATGAAGTTCGACACCTGTTAATATGCTTCTTTGCAAAGGAGGAGGAAGGGAAACTCTCACAAAGTGTCAAGGTTACACCTGATGGGTTAGTGGAATTTCTGACAACCCCCCCCCCCCCGCCGCCCCAGAAATGTTATCTTGTTAACAATTACCGGCCTTCTTCATTTGTGCAAATTAAAAAGAAGCGTTTGACAGGGGAAATCTTATCGCTCGGATTCTTCCTTCCCCTGGAAGTTGCGTGCAGGGCAAACAAGTTGGTATCGATTGTGAAAATTGGCTAAAATTGTGTCGGGGGACTGGAGGGGGGAAAAACGAGAGACGCTGGAAACCGTTGTTTGGGATACTCAAGTCTCTACAGGCTATAAGGCCTGTCTGTTAGAACTCTTTTTCACAAGAGCCGTTCTTTATTCCAGACGGCTCAGAAATGGAACTGGATTCCGTTTATCTTTGCTATGAGCTATTTCCTGTGGAAAGAATTTCGGCCGTTTCACATCACAATGAAAGCATTTCAGAAAACAGAGAGAGAGAGAGAGAGAGAGAGAGAGAGAGAGAGAGAGAGAGAGAGAGAGAGAAGGGGGAAAAAAAGGGTGGTGGATTCTCTAGAGAATCTGAGCCATGCCCTGCTTTCTCTGTAACAGATGCCAGGGATCACGAGAAGAAAAATGGAAAATTATTCCAAAGAATGAATCTATCTCCTATGCAAAGGACCCACGCAGAAAGAAAGAAGAAATTAGCATCGTTCAAGATGGCTTGATTCTCCTGAATTGTTCCTCTTAAGAGCCAAGTCATCTCATTCACAGAAAAAAAAGGAGAAAAAAAAAAGCTTCCTGACAAGGAATAATAATCCTCAAGTTTTCCTATGCTTACAGAGCGGCGCTCTGCTAGATATTCCTTAAACGGACTTTCCTTGAAATGTCCTAGTGTGGAATTCCAGTGCCATTTTATTTTATTTTATTTTATTATTTCTGTCTCCAGAGCTTCTGGATTCTACAAGGGCTCAGGGTTGCGTCGAAGACAAACATCCACAGACACCTATCAACCAAACTCCTCGGCAAACCAATGGCAAAGATACTCGACTACAGTTTGAATCTCCTATAAAAAAAGACCACAGGTCGTAGACCTTATCACAATATGTGTTACAAATCTAGCAGAATTATCGCGGGTAACCAAAACCAAGCGCTGAGCCTGGCTGCCTGTTTTTTTTTTGTGTGTGTGGTTTTGTTTTGTTGTTGTTGTTGTTGTTGTTGTTTTTTCCTGGGAAATGAAGGAAGGAAAGGGTGGGTTATTGTCACAAGGGGGAGAAAAGTATGTTTGGGAACCTCCAAAATAAAAAGCCTCCCTCTTCGCCGACGCCGCTCAAAGGAAGGGGGAAACAGCCTTTGCACCCCTAGTTGTCAAGCAAATCCCAAACACTTTGGACAAAAAAAGAAGTTCACAGCAAGCTCCTCCTTACAGCTTGATTCGGTGGTCCGTGAGCTTAGCCATCTCGGTTTCCTTTGGTTGCCTGGTCACTCCACCGCAAAGCCACAGGTCTCTTCCACGGCGGTCACTAGCTTTTCGTAAAGCTTCTCGTAAGACTCGTAAGGCGGAATGTCAATCCGATTAAAGCTGCAGGAGGTTAGGAAACAAGACCAAACGGGATGCTTTTTTTTTAATTCAACAAACTGCTACTACACAGGTCGTCCTCAACTTACAAGCATTGGTTCTGTGACCTTAAGGGACTTAGGACCATTTTTCACAGTGACGGCCTTGGCGGCATCTTTTATGATCCAGTGATCAAGCTTCAGATGCTTGGCCACTGGTTTCATTTTTCATGACCGTCGCCGTGTCCCGTGTCTGACCAGCAAAGCCAATGGGGGAGGCCAGATTTACTTCGCAAGCGAGTTACTAACTTATCAATTGCAGTGACTCAACGTAATGATTGTGGCGGGAAAGGTCGTAAAATGGAGGCCAAACTCACTTAACCGATGTTTTGCTTCACCACAGAAAGTACAGGCGTAACTGTGGTCGTACGTAGGGGACGACCTGCCCCACCCTCCCTGCTATTGAAAATACACAGGTAGCTAAGCCCCCTCTGCCCACATTCAGAGAGTTCGTCGGTTTAAGTGTCAGGCCGAATAAGGCTAATCTGGACTTGCTCGTTTCTTTTCGCATCATCGCGTTTGACAACTCCCTCCGGCAGAAACAAACCACATTCTCGCAGCCCGGTCTGCTCCCGATTCGCAGCCCACGCCGAGGGACTTACCAAGTATGAGCTTTTGGGAGGTTGTCTGTATTTGCATCTATCAAGTGGATAGTGAACAGCCTGGGTCCTGCCGCGCCTGTAGAACCTTGCAAATAGACATTCTAGTTAAGGCCCTTCAAAAGCGTGGCTCCTTTACCGCCCTGCCCTGACCTCGGCTAAACCCTGATATCAACCAAGCAGAGAACAGGAGCCCAGCACTCCTGCCTTAGGGGTGTGGACACACCTGGCACAGGGTGCTGAGCGCTAGGAAGAGAGCTCCTTCCCAAGGCCGCTCTCTCTTGGCCCGAGATTCTGGAAAGCTGCTGCTTCTCAGAAGAGAGCAGGGCTGTTCAGGCAGAGGCCCGGAAACAACAGGGACCTCAAGGCTTTGACCTCAACAGGGCAGAGATGTTAATGGATAAGGAGGTACTGCGTTAACTAGGTGTAATTCAGGTTTTTTCCTCATCCGCCCCACCTCTTTTGTTGCAGTTGTTGTTGTTGTTTTAAAAAAAAGCACACACACACACACACACACACAGCAGTACAAAGTCCATCTCTGACCTTTTGCACCCAAATGAGTAATCTGAATCTTGACTTGATTCAGTGTTAAGGCAGCTTGATCTATATTGGAATGGAATGGAATGGAATGGAATGGAATGGAATAGAATAGAATGTAGAATTGTAGAGTAGAGTAGAGTAGAGTAGAGTAGAGTAGAGTAGAGTAGAATGTAGAATTGTAGAATAGAATAGAATAGAATAGAATAGAATAGAATAGAATAGAATAGAATAGAATAGAACAGAATAGAATAGAATGGAGAACAGAACAGAACAGAACAGAACAGAACAGAACAGAACAGAACAGAACAGAATAGAATAGAATAGAATAGAATAGAATAGAATAGAATGGGACCTTGGAGGACTTCCAGTCCAGCCCCCCGCTCAAGCAGGAGAACCTATACCGTCTCAGACAGGTGAATGTCCAGTCTCCTCTTAAAAATCTCCAGTGATGGAGCACCCACGATTTCTGGGGGCAAGCTGTTCCACTGTCCTCACTGTCATGTATTTTTTCCAATGGAGGATTGGGTGGGACAGTTAGAAAGAAGACGGAGGGAGGAAGGGAGGGAGGGCCGATTGACTGGCACGGGAAAGCAGATCCCCTCCCCAGCTGCCTCCAGCCCAAGTCTGCTAACTCAGCCCCCCCGATCAGTCACCTTGTAAAGCCTTGAAACCCTGAAGGGGAACCCGCGTGGAGCCCGTGACAAACTGGAGTAGCCGCGCTCTCCTTTCCTCGTCAAAGGCTTCCACCGCTTGCCAGAACCACTTGACGATATTGCTGTCGGCCGTGCAGTGCTTCAGACGTGTGTTGGCTTTCCAGTCGTTCAGATCGATCTTATCTAGGCCACCAATGATGAGCTGGGAATCAGAAAGGCCCTTTTTAAAGCAGCCGGCACCAGGACAACACGGGATGCCGCATTCAGAGTTATCACCCTTGACTGCTCTGCTATTGACAGTTTTTGAACAGACTTTCCACGTCCACAGGGCTAGAGTGGGAAGGGACCTTGGAGGTCTTCTAGTCCAACCCCCTACTCAAGGAGACCATGTACCATTCCAGACAAATGGCTGTCAGGTCTCTTCTTAAAAATCTCCAGTGATGGAGCACCAACAGCTTCTGGAGGCAAGCCGTTCCACTGATTTAATTGTTCTCGCTCTCCTTAGTTCTAGGCTGCTTCTCTCCCATTATGCTTTTTAAAACAATAAGAAAATAGGAGATTTACTACAGGCTTTGCTGTTTAGATTTGTTAAATCGCTGCATGTAGGACAAATGATGTTTAGATAGTAGTCAGCGGAGTCCCCACACAATTTTCAAGCAGCCTGTATACTGCTCTACCTTGGCAACCAAGATCTGTGAACTTCAGCTCCCAGAATGCTCCAGTCAGCGTGTGTGGACTTCAACCCCCAGAATTCCCAGGCCAGAAACGGCTTTCATGGGCTATTCTGACATCTTTGAAACCTATTTTACTCTTAAGCCAGTCATACGCTCTGAAAATAAAAATCTTAGAAAATTGACTCGGCATGAACAAAAGCACAACTGTTAACTTCAGCGTTTTCAAGGTGGAAGCACTGGAATGTCCTAATTCTCTGCCAGGATTTTGATTCCAATTCCAATTCTCTACCAGGATTTTGATTCCGCATACTCCCCCGTTTTCCTTAGCAACTTCAAAAGATCTTAACAGGCAGGTTTCCCACCACCACCACCCCCTATGAGTTTTAGTATGGAAACTGCCCCAAATTTGTCAAATCAAGGCCTCTAAGTTAAGAAATACCCTTCAAAAGTAAGCTTTCTAGGTTTATCTCCTCATCTTGGGACAGAATTCTGTTTAACACATAAATTCAGAACAAGGAAAATACATGTAGGAGCTATTTTCGCTTTTGAACCGCAGCAAGAGCTAGTTTGAAATATACCATGAATACCTCAAGTTCCTTGTGGTCAAAAGGCTTCAGGAGGTGCTGAGGAATAAGTTCATTAAACCCTTTTTGAAGAGCCAGGAATTGGGCTTCAATTCCTCTCATGAACCGCCAGTTTACGTACAGCCTGGGAAACACAAAAATAAATCTCCGAATGACTACAGGATTACTACTGGAATGGTAGTAATGGAATTTTGCAAATGGGTATAAAACCTGTTCCCCCAAATAAGTCACGGGCTGTCTAAAGAAACAAATCAGGGCACCTGACATATTCTTTCTTGTTCTCCTCCGTAACGGAAACATTTCTTCCGTTCGGCTTGAGTTCGTGTTGCAGAATTCTGCCAAAAGCGTTGTGTTCCACACAGAAGGTATGGTCCAGAACTGGAGTGATGTCATTCTCCCTGTCAACAAGAATGCAATGTCTACAAGTCATTTCGGCAAGTGAAGGTGAGGTTTTATTTATTTAATTAATTAGCCAGACCTATTGAAACGTGTAACTTTTGAGAGCAGAATTCTCTGTGGCTGATCTATGCTTTAGTAAGCAGTTGTGCAGCCGTGCGGTTTTTAATATTCCTCCTTGCAGAGGAAAAAAAACTGTAGAGAATACAAAACAAAACAAAAAAAGGTATTTTCTGATCAAATTCTATCCCCGAAGACATTCCTTGGATGCATGTTGGTTGACTTCCAGAAATGCCCAGAAATTTAAAACAGTTTCTCATGCCTGTGTTATGAGTGAGGCTGAAGGATAAATTGAGTAATTACAAGTAAGCCTAAATCAATTCAGAAACACAGTTCAGCTGAACAGGTTTCTAATGAAGTTCAAGGATTACTTTCTCCTATCGGGCAGTTATCCAAAAGCGTCACTGCTCATTGTTTATAAAAAAATATTTTCAGTTTTTTTGGAAGTTCTTAAGTATCTCTACCTTGCCAAAAGCAGCTTTAAAATCTACGTAGGCACCAGTGATTGAGGTCAGGAAATCCTTTTTTTTTTTTTTTCATTCGAGCTGCTGCTCCTGACCCAATCAAAACATTACACATTATGGGACAGAATACTTACAAAATCCAGACCAAGCTCTTATGTAGCTCTGGATCAACCGATTCCAAGTCAGGTAACTGGATGGGTTTGCCCAGCAGCTGTTTGTAGAAAGGGACTGTGAAGCCCCCATTGATGTAATGCCCGTGGAATACCGCCAGCCCCATTATCCGACCGACAAAGTGGAAATAAGACAGATGATCCTGAAAGATATGCCAACCACCAAGAATTTCATTCGCTGCAAGAGATGCCAGTTGCCTTTCGCCAGACTTGAGTTGACGCAATGGAAGTGCCGTTTCATGACTGCAAATCCTGTGGCCGAGAAGCATCAGCATGCACCCTTCCATCTTAGTATATTTATGCTCTTCCATTCGGTACAATTATGAGGGGGTCATTTTTATTTTTATTTTTTACACTGCAGGTAGACCTGAGTTTCTTAACCTCAGCAACGTTCAAGATGGGACTTCAAACTCCCAAGATTCAAATTCTGGGAGTCGAAGTCCACACGTCTTTAAGTGGCTGAGGTTAAAAGAGATGCCGAGACAGATTTTCACTCGTCGCCTGCTTCTAAGAAGCTGGAACCATCTTTGTCTCGCTGAAGATTCACCCAGCGTATTTTTTTTTTAGCCTCCTGCCCCTGGGGCTTGTCAGCTGCAGGTGTTTAGCCAGCAGCAGAGGGATTTCCCTTAAATGCCAGGTTCAAAGAGACTGTAGTTGCTGCCGGAGGGCAAACTCAAGTAAAGCAAACTGAACGGTTAAAGGGAGGCACTCCTTGGGAAGGTAACGTTGCCAGGGATTCCTTTAACCCAGTGTTTCTCAGCCTTGGTGACTTGAAGATCTGTGGATTTCCATCTCCCAGGGCACTGCCGCCTGGGGAATTCTGGCAGTTGAAGTCCACAGATCTTAAAAGTGGGCAAGGCTGATGAGAAACGCTGCTCGAACCCGTTTCTATTCACAGCTTCGCCTCTCTCGAAACCCTTCACAAAGGAAGCCAACCCCCTGACTAGACCCAGTCCTTGACTGGAGTGTTTTCCATTTTTTTGCACTTCTGGAATGCACGCGGTTTCTTGAAGATGTCAAGTAGCAACGTTCTCGCAGAGACGGTGTCCCTTTGGGGAAATCGTAACAGACAAATGAGCGAATGATATTTTTTGTTATCATTAAAATACAGAACGGTATCTTTACTGCTTCAGTTAATGTTTAAAAAGGTAAAGGTAAAGGTTCCCCCCCCCTGCACATGCGTGCTAGTCGTTTCCGAGTCTAGGGGCCGGTGCTCATCTCCATTTCAAAGCCGAAGAGCCAGCGCTTGTCCGAGGACGTCTCTGTGGTCATGTGGCCGGCATGACTAGACGCCAAAGGCGCACGGAACGCTGTTACCTTCCCACCGGAGTGGTCCCTATTTTTCTACTTGCATTTTTATGTGCTTTTGAACTGCTAGGTTGGCAGAAGCTGGGACGAGTAATAGGCGCTCACTCTGCTACGCGGCACTCGGGATTCGACCCGCCAAACTGATCGACAAGCTCAGTGTCCTAACCCACTGAGCCACACCGTCCCTTAGTTAATGCTTACTCCACTCAAAAGCGGCAGCCTAAACATCTTACCTTTTCAAGAAGAGTGTGGTTCAGCTATCCGTGAGCTGTTCACCTGTATCTTGGTTTACCTCCAAGAGCTCCAGGTAGCATACTTGGCGAGCCCTCTTTTAATTTTAACTTAACCAAAGCCCTTGCAAGGTAGGATCATCTAGGACAGCGGCTTGCGTGAAGACCTTTTGCTACAGATGGCCTTGTGCTTGGATCTTTCTAATTCAAGGCCAGGGACTAAACCGCTGTGTTTTACGAGTGCCACCCCCCAATCTTGAAGTGTTTTTTTTATAAATGACTTAAGTTTAGGATCGTAGGAAGTCCAATTCTAACCCACTGTTAGAATAGTAGCTTAATCTAGATACACAGTGAGCTGTTAATATGTGCCTGTGTTTATTTGAAGAGAGAAATTCCGAGGAGCTACACAGGCAGTTATTATTTAGTGGGACGTTTTTCAAACAGGGGTGGGCAACCTATAGCAATCACCAGGTTCTCCCCCTCCAAACATGCCATGCAACTTCTCTATGGTTGCTGTCCATTATGAAAACTCAGAGGGTTGGTGGGGGGGAAATGAGAGGGTGGGGGGGAGGAGAAATGAGAGGAATTGCTTTCCCTTAAAATAGAGCAGCTGAGACGGTTATTGTTAACAAATTCCTTCGGGTTGCTGCAACATCCTCAGACACTTTGGGATGCTTCCTGCGATGCTTTAACCACAAGCTGTAAGTCGTGGCTGAGTCATAGTTTCATGCTGAACTATTCTGGTAGCAAAGGAAGCCCCTCCCCTTCTATGAAAAAAAAATCTCTTTTTTTTCCTTCTTTAGGCAAGTGGAGGTGGGGGACATAACATAAACGCAGCTTGGGGGGATTTGATTAAAACTCAGGAATTTTTTTCCTTCCATCTCCATCTCCACCTCCACCTCCGGGCTATCCTTCTCAGATCTTCCATTCTTCCCCACTGGCAGAGGGAAAGCTAAGCCTTCTCAAATGCTCACTTTCTAAGTCCACTTCCCCAACTCTTTCCAACATGCGCGCAGAGGTCGTCGGCGGGGACCTGTCAAAGTGGAGAGACGTTCCTAGGCGTGGCTCCCTGACCTGGCTCGGCTCTGTGGCGGCGGCCGCCCAAAGCTCAGAGCTGCAAGGCGTTGTGAGCGGCAAGGGGCTGCCCAGAAAAAAAAACCTTTCTGTAATTTCAAAGGAAACAAATCCGTTAGCTAGCGGCTGACAGTTCTGGGGCTGGCGTCAATGGTAATAAGAAGGATAATGCTAGCGAGTCTCAGAGGAAGAAGGCGCAAAAAAAAAAGAGAAAGATATGGATTTGTGGAGGGAGCAGGAATAACAGCCACAAGGCCAAATCTTACCTAGGGGGAGGATGGGACTGGGAGAGCCAGGCGCCATTCAGATCTGAGTCACCAACCCCACCCCTCACCCCCGTTTGGCTCCATCCACATGTTACCCCCGCTGATTGCAAAAGGGCGAGGGCCACCTCGGCCCTTCCCAACATTGCCCACTCCTGCCTTCGTGGAAACACGTTCAGGCTACACAAATTAGTCCATTAGAAGCAAGTTAGTTCTAGGTAAAGCTCTGAGCCCCATTTCGTATCCGCTTACCTTCCAGGGCCTGTGGGGACTCGACTGAAAAATAGAGATTAATCGGTTCGCAGAAGGTAGAGAAAAATCAAACAAAGGAGGGGGGGAAAAAGATTTCAGCTTGACCTCCTCCCGGTACTGGATTGTGTGGAACAATAAAGCAGGAGGCCTTAGCTTGCCCTAAAGCAGCGGCCCGGCCTACCCACTGCAAGACCTCAAGAAAAGAAGGCAGGGGTGCAAATGTTACAGCGGAGCCACCCAAGTCCGTTAATTTGTGCCAAGTTTCGATATCGGCACAGAATTTACAGCTGGAGCCCAGAGGAAACCGTTACGGCACACCGAAAAATGGTCGCGTGACCACAGCAGCAGCCCATCCCAGCAGAAACTGGTAGCACTGAAGCGACCACAATTTCCACAATTTTTAACCCCTTGGGAGTCGTGGGTCCTGGATTTGGGGCCAGTTAGCCCGCCTGAGGTACCTGGGTTCAAAAAATGTTGCCCTGTGAGTGAGGCATCGCCTTGCCCAGGTAAAGGTCACAACAACAGAAATTTTTAGTAATACACAGTTTGAATTAAGCGTTGTACACTACACCACCCAGAAATCACTCTTCCTGAGATGGACAGCCATATATATGAAGTTAGTAAAAATAAAAACGATGAACTCCGGGATATAAGAGAAAATTCTTCGTCAAAAAGCTGTTGACATGGCTGACAGCTTGTTGACGAAAGCTCAGCAATAAAGAAGAATTTTCTCTAATATCCCGGAGTTCATCGTTTTTATTTTTACTAACTTCAAATGTCTACGCCCGGGATTCAAGTTTTTTAATTTATTAAATATATATATATATATATTTCTTGGCTTTTCAAGTACTTACGGGGTTGATGGAGGAATCAGGATTTATTTGCAGCGTGTAAATGTTATCAGTTGAATATTGGAAAAGCCCATAATATGGATTCAGCATTTCGTGGCATAGAAGATACAGCCATTCCCTGCCGGACATAATTTTCAACAAGATTAGAAATGATGGAGGGCGAGAAATGAAAGTTAAAAGTTTATTCCACTTCCAAGAAATTGGATTAGTTTCCAAGTTGGTCTATGACAGTCTTGAGCTCAGCCTCTTTTAAGATCTGTGGAGCAGAGGAATTTTAGGAGTTGAGGCCCGCACTTCTTAAAAGTTGCTGAGGTTGAAAAACACCGGTTTATGAGACAGAATTAGACACTTTTGAAAAAGGCTGACTCCAGCTAGCAAGATTGCCGCTTAAGAAAAGTATTATGAAGCAGATTCCAGTCACAACAGCTTTTCTGGATCCTCCTTGCTCTCTTGAAGGAGGGCATTCAAATAGGAAACAGAATAAGAACAGGCAATAGGAAGTTTGGCTTTTTTTAAAAAAAGAACTGTGAAGATTTTTTTTTTTTACGTGCTTTCGAACTGCTAGGTTGGCAGAAGCTGGGACGAGTAACCGGCGCTCACTCTGTTACGCGGCACTCACCGCGTCCCTTAAGATTTTTTTTTTTGTGGGAAGATGGTACCTGATGAGCTAAACACCTGAGATAACAGGGTAGCATCATTGCCTAACTGGGGATCTTCTGCCTAGCCCACCCCCAAACCAAATGGAGACATCTGGTTAAGGCATGTGAGAGGATTCAGCATCCGTCTAGACAGCATTTAAGTGCAGAGGAGATAAAGAGATGCTGAAACCCAGACGGTGACAAGGGAGAGGTCAAAAGCAGAGAACTCCCAGACTAGAGCACAAAATTAAAGAGCGGTATCCATAGACAAAACAACCAAAAAGGGGAAATTTTTTTTCCCCAGCAGCAATTTAGATGCTGATGGATTCAGTCACCCGAATCCAGGAAATGAGTGCTCAAGATGATGCAAGGGAGCGGATCAGCATTACAAGAGGATGCCAGGAGGATACACAACCATAATCTCTGGTGAGGTAGGTGAATCAAGAGAATCTTTTCCAAAACAAGCTAGAAAGGGTGGCTTGCCTAAGCACGTGAGAGGCAAAGAGGTCTACTGCCCCACCTTTCCACGTTTCAGAATTGGCAGGAGAGAAAGCAGGGTGAAAAAAGGTAGAAACTTTCTTTATGTCTACCCCACTGAACAGATTCAAACGTAATCAGCTTTGGTTTCTTTAAGTGTGATTCTTATTGTGGGGATCCTGGGTGCTCTTTGAGCTGGGTTGTTTTCTTGCAGACGTTTTATTACCCAACTAGGCAACATCATCAGTGCTAAAAGAATGTGGAGGAGGAGGAGGAGGAGGAGAACTGTAGGATCCTTGGTGCTCTCTGAGCCTGCTTCTTTTCTTGTAGACATTTCATTACCCAATTAGGTAGCGTCATCAGTGCTACAAGGGAGTGGAGTTTGTGGAGAGGAGGAGGAGGAGGAGGAGGAGGAGGAGGACGACGACTGTGGGGTCCTTGGTGCTCTCTGAGCTTGGTTGTTTTCTTGCAAACGTTTTATTACCCAACTAGGCAACATCATCAGTGCTAGAAGGGAGTGGGGTTTGTGGAGAGGAGGAGGAGGAGGACGACGACGACGACTGTGGGGTCCTTGGTGCTCTCTGAGCTTGGTTGTTTTCTTGCAAACGTTTTATTACCCAACTAGGCAACATTATCAGTGCTAGAAGAGAGAGGGGTTTGCTTCTGTTTATTTAGGAAGCACCTATATAAGGGGCCACCAAGAACAACTGCAACAAACCAGCAGGAACACTTCCAACACTGACAGGGCAATAGTATATAAATGGAGACACACACACACACACACACACACACACACACACTTTAGGATTCTAGCCCTTACCTTGCCACTCCACCATAATCTAAGCCTTCCTCTCCCCGAAATTTCACCATCAGCCTCTTCTTCAGGTCTTTTGGCCTCATCTTCATTATCTGACGGTAAGATTCCTACGCAAAGAAAGAGAAGCACTTGGGGAAAAAAAAATCCCATTATTTTACCCAAAGCAGCTGAACTTCTGATTGCCAAGTGTCCAGATCTGGACTGTCAGATTGTGGGGATGCCGCCACAGCTGTATTTGCAGAGACAGGCTGTAAGTCGTTTTTTTTTTCAGTGCCTTTGTAATTTAGAACGGTCGCTAAATGAATGGCTGTAAATTGAGGACCACCTGTCTCAGATTCACCAGTTTCCCATCTTTTTTATATGATGTGCCTCTTACTGGCAGGCAGAGGAAGCCCAGACCCCCCATTCCCTCGGTTTCCTGGTTTACACACCTCAAATATTTCCTCCCTCGATACTTCGATGCGGCAGTGGCCAGCCTGGGGCTGCTGGAGGGAGAGTTCGTGTCGGAGGAACTTGAGCTTCTGCACCAGGTCCCGTTCGTATCTCTGAGCGGGCAGCTCCTCGCTGTCTTCCAGCGAGCCCTCGTTGGGGGCTTGCAAAGGCTGGTTGGACTCTTTCAGTTGGCATTGGTGACTTGGGTGGGGAAGGAAAGGGGAGAGAACACATTACTTCCAAAAGCAGAAAAAGAAGCAGGAGGCAACTGGAGCGGGCCTGTTTGTTTATTTGAAGAACGCAGGTGGCCTTCCCTCTCCAACAGGGGTCCCTAAGCCCTGTGGAACTCTGGGAGCTGAAGTCCAGAGGTCTTAAAAGTTGCCAAGGTTGGGGACCCCTGCTCTAAAACTACAAGGGAGTAGCTCACAACAATAAAACCGTGGCCTCCAAGAACCGTAAAACACAAGCCAAACCCAGGACCTCCGTTATGCCTTTGGGATGCCTCATAATCAACTCCAGACATCCATGCTGTAACCAGAGCCTGGGTAAAGAGGCTAATGACGCTCTTTTACCGGTCTACTATAGAGAGCGTCCTCTCGTACTGTATTGTGGTTTGGTATGCTGGTCTGACAGCCGCGGATAGGAAAGCATTACAGAGGGTGGTGAGCACAGCACAAGACATCGTGGGCTGTCCCCTGACACCACTGGATGACCTCGCCAGGGCTCGCTGCCTTGGAAGAGTGAGGAAAATTCTCAGAGACGACTCACACCCTGGACGGCATCTCTTTGCTCTCCTACCATCGGGGTAGGAGATACAGGAGTATAGCCAGCCGTACCAACAGGCTGAAGAACAGCTTTTATCCATGGGCTGTTAGGTCACCTTAGGGGGCAACCTTTCCGGGGAGGGACCTGGAACATGCCTACCCTATCTGATCTGGTACAACAGGGAGATACTCTTGAGCAGATTCACCTCCCCCCCCCGGCCAAATAACTCGGGTCTCCTGCCACATTTAGATGTGAAAACCAGTGTTCACAGGGTGGTATTGGGGACGGGTGTGTGTGTGTGTGATTAATTTCTTGACAGCACCAGTTCGCAAAAGACAACACAGCCAATTTTTCATTTCTTTGAAGCAAGGTGGTGGCGCCTTCCCGTCGGGTTGTTCCTGCAACTCCCCAGCAGGTTACCTGCCTTAGCAATGACACAACCACAGGGATGATCCAAACCTCTAGTAAGGGATGACAATGACATAGTTCACAGGGGAAGCCGCGTCGCCTGTTACAGCAGGCCTCGTGTCCCCAGTCGTACCTTTTAAAAGGCAATTAATTTAGACAGGAATAAGACTGACTTAGGTGGCAGCGTTCAAAAGGGGAGGCAACTTGTCGTCGAAAGCTTTCAACACACCTTCCAGGTTACTTCCGGTTCATCCCGTGCTAAGTGGACTCTTTGTTTTTAGGGCTCCCGTAAAGATATTAAATACCGCCTCACGCAGCCTACTGCTTCACTACCTCCATATTGTGTTCATGGAGTCGTGACCGGACTGATCTTGCCCTGATTCTCAGCCTGAAAGAACAAGCGGCAACTTAAGGGCGACCTACTTCATTATGTGATGCAGTCTTGGGTCTGTGAACTGTGTGGTTCTGTTATTATGGTCTACAAAATATATTCTTCCCGATACTGTACTTCTAACCTCCCAGCCTGGAGGCAGAGGCCCAAGTTCATCGCAATTCACACTGTTAAGGTCTCTGCAGGAAAGGAAAAAAGAAAAAAAAGGAACAAGATTTAACTCAATGACGGCATTATTTTAAATTATTTGAGCATGTCTAACAGGGAAGAGGGGCCGTATAAATCTCCAAATCCTACATTCTCACTTCCTAAAAACATCTAAGTGATCTCAAAAGCGGCCAATATACCTTACCTTGGTATCCTGGGATCGTGCCAGGTGCTAACCCCAGTTTGGGTATGCAAAAAGTAAACTTGTCCCTGTACTGTTGTCCTTTGCTCTAAAGAGACAGAAAAGAAAAGGGGAAAAAAAAGAGGCTAACAGAGAAAAAAATGTCCAAATCCATCACAAAACATTGTGACTAAAGCCAGACCTAGTAAAACTGAGCTAAATCTTAGAAACGGTCGTTTATTTGCTTCCCTTACCTTTGGAGAGTTTGTCATTGGGTACAACAGGTACGAAAAGTCTTGATGAAAAGTAACGCCAAGAAGGCTATTGCACTTTCCTTGCTTTTAAAATTTATTTTTGTTTACCGCTCATTCAGAAACCCGGTGCTCTATTGCAAGGGTCCCCCAGCACCGGGCCGCGCAAAGAAGTGAAGGCCCATCCGCAGGATGCAGGCACCACGTGAAACCACGCCCCCTCCGGTCCACGGAAAAAAACCTCTCTTCCACGGAACGGATCCCTGGTGCCCAACGGATCCCTGGTGCCACTGCTCTATTGGAGCAATATACGGTCTTGTTTGTCATTTGTATTTTATTGGGCAGCTGCTTTAGGAGCTGTAAAAGATTTGCATGGTTCCCACCCAACTTCCACGACAATCCGGTTTTAATGTTGCTTTGCCAACAGGCCATAGGAACAGTCCAGCTGCAAAATCCAGATACATTCGAGAAATACAACACTGACAGTGTTAAAAGTACCATCTAGCCAGCTCCAGGAAAATTAAAAAGCCCTCCCACTTATTCTGCCTCTTAGGACAAAAGCCAATCGCACATCAATAAACATAAATATACTGGAAGTAAAACATAGAGCTAGGGTGTCAAGTGTAAAATCCCATTGAAGAGAAGTCACCAAAATGAAGCAATGCAACTTCTGGGTGCAAAACAGGACTTAGAACTCTCTTCCTCCAACACCCCATCTTTTTATTTTTCTCTTTTTTTCCTCCTTCCTTCCTTCCTTCCTTCCTTCCTTCCTTCCTTCCTTCATTCCTTCCTTCCTTCCTTCTCTTATACGCTACCTGTCTCACTCTGCAGAATGACTCTGAACAGCTTGCAGTGCCATAAAAAAATGCATATCAGATCAATTACAAATGTAGAAAATAATTGAACCATTTGGTCTTGCCTTGGGATTGCCAGGTTAGGGATGGGCAGCAACCCTAATCCAAACTCACCATAGCCTTCAGGCAGATCCGGTGATGGCGACTGATGACCGTGGGGCCTGTTTTGGGGGGTCTGGACATGGCTTCTTACATCAGGACCCCGCAATCGCTGGACCTGGAGGGTCTGATCCTGGCCAGGGCTTTCCACGAACCTACAGTTCCCTCCGCCGGCAGCTCCTGTGCTGTCCGTATACGGGGCCGGCTCCTCCATGTAGCAACTCAGAGGCCTCCCAGGTCCCGAGTCTTCATAAACCGTTCTGAAAGGAGGGAAATTTGTTCAGTGAGCAGATTTTCCACATATCCCCAAGAAAGCCTTGGAGGGATCCTCCTTTGGGGAAGGGGCCCAGCCTTTCCAAGAAGACCAAGAACCAAGAAAAAGTGTCTTGAAGCACAAAAGGCAAATGACTCACAAGGGCAAGATTTGGGCACGGGACGTGTGTGCCAAAGACCACATTTGCATTTATCTCTTAAATGACCAGACTTCCTCCAGTGACTCACTTAATGATGATAACAATGTTGAGGGGAAAGCAATCTTACTTTTCGGCTCCCTTTGACTCCTTTTGACCCAACCGCTAAATTTAGCTTTTATTCTTAAATGGAGAGAATATTTGCAGCTCAGGGAGGAATTGGTGCTGTCTCCAGCGCTTGTCCGAGGACGTCTCCGTGGTCATGTGGCCGGCATGACTAGATGCCAAAGGCGCATGGAATGCTGTTGCCTTCCCACCGTAGTGGTCCCTATTTTCCTACTTGCATTTTTAACGTGCTTTCGAACTGCTAGGTTGGCAGAAGCTGGGACGAGTAACAGGCGCTCACTCTGTTACGCGGCACTCGGGATTCGACCCGCCAAACTGCCGATAATGGCGAATATCTGCAGCTCGAGTCTGGGTTGGTTTCCGAATGTTTCGTTACCAGGCTAGGTAACATCTTCAGTGGAATTCTTCAGCTGACACTGTCACCAACGCTGACATCCCTTACATTCCACAAACCAACCCACAAGCTCAGAGAACCAACCTCCACCCTCAAGATACAGAGTCTACAAAATTATAAGTAAAACATCTGTGGGGATATGGCAGTGGCCTCATAACTGGATAACTGAACAGAATTAGGGGTAATACTGGAAGAACTGCCTATCCAGGTGATCACCTCTGGGGTTGCTTTGCACAAATCTTCTAGGGCAGGGGTAGGCAACCTTGGCTCTTTTATGACTCGTGGACTTCAACTCCCAGAATTCCTAAGCCGGCATGGCTCAGCTTGGAAACCTCTCTTTTCCACTCAGCATGGCTGGCTCAGGAATTCTGGGAGTTGAAATCCACGAGTCATAAAAGAGCCAAGGTTGCCTACCTCTGTTCCAGGGAACCAGAGAGGGCACGTGGTGGGCCATCATGCGCAATATGTTTAACAGCTTGCCTCTCTGCACCATAATCGCAACAAGAGGAATCTTTCCATCCCCACTGATGCAAGGCAGAGGCACTTCTTCCAGTATCACCTCTAACTCTGTTCAATTTCGACCGAGCAAAGCGAGGCAGTTTGGAAATGAAAGGTCTTGCAAGAAGACAACCAAGCAGAGAGAGAGCATCGAGGACACCGCAGTCCTGAGACTGATCAGAAGACGGGATACCTACCCTTCATTCTCCAAGAGCCCCCTGCAGTCTACCACAGACCCTCCTGTGCCTATCCTGTCTCGTGTCTGTAGGCTGACTGGAATGAGAAGAAAGAGGAAGAAAAAATGCAAAAAGTTTCAGTGTACAAATAAAAGACAGCAATTAAAACATAAAAACATCCTGGGGTGTGGTTTGATTTGTCGTGGCAAGCATTTGTACACATTTTTATAGAGTCTCCACATGCAGAGTCCCTTCCTATCGAGGCCAGTCTGAATGCTTTGCTGGGATAATTTGGGTCTTAAGAGGCAGTGCGTTTTCGTATTCAATCTTTATTGACAAAAGGGGGAGGGGAGAAGAATATAGTAAGCCCTCTACTCCTAGTGCATCCTTAAAATTTCAGGAATTAAGACCACTACCAATTAAAAACAAGCAACAAAGCATTCACAGCACTATCATTTAAGACTACAATCTGTATAATACTTTGGCTAAAAAACCCAAAGCCTTCCATATTAACGTGCAATTGCAAAATTCTTTTCCTTCACAAGAGCAAAGAGAGCAAATTTGTCCCACTAGGGGGCAGTCTAAAAAGGAAGACATTTTTTTTTAAACTACCTCAAGTCATACTAATCTTCAATAAAGGTATTCTGCCTGTTATATCCGGAGTTGAACACAATAGCTGTTATTTTATGATCTGTTCAGATATTCCTTCTTACCAACTATCTGGCCTCGGACTGCATCCGTGTCTGTGGGATTTAGTTTGCATAGATCCAAACGCTGGTCTGAAATGAACAATGGGGGAGAAAAATTCACCCAAGAATATATACCATCAGGAATCGGTGTTTAGAACAGACACGCAAAATATTGCCCAAGCCAACCCGGAAAAGATTTGGCGATAAAGATGTGCTTACATCCCGTATCTTTTAGCCTGCTGATGGCGTTGGAAAGAAGTCGGACGCATCCCAGGAAGCCAGCTCCCTGTTTTTTGTGAATTTTCTTATGATTCCAGACACTGATGGTGATTGAATCTGATTTCCCCACGTATCTAGAATAATCAGTTGGAGGAGGAGGTTTAACTGAGGTTTTTTGTTTTTTTCCTCTCTGCTATGGTACAACTTTCCCATTTGTGAACCCATTTGAATAATGCTTTGGTTACACTACGTCTTTATCAAAGAAGAGAAACATGCAACTAATCACTAGATTACTGTAATTTGCACAGCATGTTAAATAGATAATACACAAACATTTGTTAATTGCAGACAACCTTATTATAAACTACAAAGTGCAGAGCTCATTAGACTACGGAACAGCTGCTTTTTTCTTAAAACTGGAGTTACTGCAGCAAGGCTCATATTTGTACTATGACTACATAGGACAAGAGGCATCTTCTGTTGCTCACAGCCAAGGAATTACGCAAGGATTTCTGGAACAGGGATACAGGCTTCCATTTCTGGACTTCGGAAGTCAGACAAGATGCAATGTTTTCAAGTGAGGGTCTTTCAAAAGTACATTCGGTCACTTGGGCACACTTAAAATAAGTGTCTTGGAGTCTAGCCAATATCTCAACTCACAAGCCCCCAAATTTAGTCTTGCAAATTATTACACAAGAACATTCTCTAACAAAACAGACTAACAAAACATCCCTGGGGAGTGGGCATTGCCTCAATGTTACTTTGGATCAGCACTGCTAATATACAGCATTTTAGCCAACCGGTTGCGTAAGAGAGGAGACAGAGAAGGAATTGTTATTTTATGGGCTATTTTGGAACGGCTTTCTTGAGTTTATGCGGTAGCCTACTAGCATTCAACTGTGTTATTTCTCTTTTGCTTTGGTTCCTAGGTACAGATCAAGGTTGTCAATACTTCATGTAAATAAAGAGGTAAGGAACGAGGACTCTGTCTTGGAACCCACCTCAGTGAGATGGGCGGCATAAAAATGTTAATACGTAACAAAAAAAATGCATGGGAGAAAAATAAATAAAACCTCACGCTGAACAGGTAACTTACAAATCATAATGCTGGTTCCATTTGGGATCTAAGGTGTTCTTCACAGTGTCAGTGGAATGACACTGACCAGACCCATCCACCACAATTTTTGCAAAGGGATCAGGAAGCCCTGCAAAGAACAAAAACCAATGAAACTTGCAGATGACTGCCAAACCACAATGTTCAACTGCTCTCTTGTCATTGTGAGAAGACAGTTGTTGGGAATACAGAGGATTTTCTCTCTCTGGTGAAGTTTCTCTTACTCTAGAAGAGGTAAAGCATGGAGTGTGAACCAAATGCGGCTACTCAGACTTCTTTTGGGGGGCCTCCTGGCTGAAGGCCTCTATTTCCAGGCCTTAAACCCCCTCCTCGCCCAAGACGCCACGCCAAGGGCAACGTTGGATCCAGTCAACTTTTGCTGTGCTATACGAGTCCCCGATGGCCCTTGATTTTAAAAGCTGCATGCGCCTCTGGAAGAGAACACGAATTTCCCGTGAAGCTCAGTCTAACTAATTCCACGATGTGCTATTTTTAAAGTCCCCTGACATTCTGAAAAAGGCAACTAAGCCTTTTCCGGATTTCTAATGTACAGTATGATCTTCCACGTGTCACACCAGGCCTGTCCGTGAAAAGAACCTGCAACGGTGATTCCCCCGTTAATTCACTGTGACTTGATCTGCCATCTCACAAGAGGAGATATTTGCCATGCCTTACAGCGCCTCAGCCAATTTAGAAGGGAGAGAGTGAGCATGAGCAGAAATGTGTTGGCTGGCAGCCGCCACACTCAAGATCTGCTTTACGCAGCATCTCGCTGCAAAAAGATCATGCTCGCTGCTTCGTGGTCTGGTGAATATAAATTTCAGATAGTTATGCTTCCGACTCTCGAAAAACTTTCCTTAAATGCCCTCAACAGAAACATGGAAGAATTGAATTAACATCAGTAGAACAGTTTCAATATGCACAAAGGATAGGATGGGGAAGTATGAAAAAGTATACATAGAGATTTTCCAGTTACTTACTGAAGAAATCTTTCTTTGCAAGATTCTTGGCACAAAGCACTGCGAGAAAAAGAAAAAGGTTAGCAGATTCCACTCATATTTCAGCATAAACAGCTCAAGCTGGGAAAAGGTTTCTCTTACACAACGCAGGGCATAATTTATAAAAAGCTCAGAAGCTAATACAACTGGACTAATAAATAGCAGCGTTACATTCGGTTATTTTCATGAATTGCACAGCATATATTTTCCCAGACCTGGGCTTTTGCCTTCTAATTCAGTTATATGGAGAAATTGTGGAAAGTTCGTTCGTTGTACTAGGAACTCTTTTTAAAATTGGCCATTTTAAGAATTCAGAAAAGGCTTGGCTTAGGTGATCAAATTAAAACCCTGTTGAGTTTCAAACATTTCCCAGCCAGTTTTGTGGTTTCTTACTAGCGTTTTTAAAAAGTTATTCCTCCAGCAAAAGGACTTGACACTTAGGTATTATCACAGAGGTGCTGTTCTTAAAACAGATGTTTTTGATCACTAAAAGAAAAATAACACTGCAATAGAGAGCAGAAGAGGCAGACTGAAAATGCAACCAGCGGCCTTTAAACAAAAACATTATGAAATGCTGAACTTATGAGACTCACTGAAAAGTCTTCATGTGGAACAATTCTTGGGACTTAATTTCTTTTATTCACAATCCTATTGTAAGTAAGGCTGCAGAAGTAACCATGTTGCATACCTCAAACTTCAACTTCTGACCTGATTCTCTATAAAAGTACCTTTCCTTGTGGCCAATGGGTGTATCAATAGCCTTTTGATACACACACCATTTGCTGATACAAGCGCTCAGTATACAGGTAGTCCCTGACTTACAACAGTTCATTTAATGACCGTTCAAAGTTACGACGACACTAAAGAAAGCGACTTATGACTTATGAATTGTTCCACATGAAGACTTTTCAGGCTTTTCACACGAACGTTGCAGCATCCCCAGGGTCATGTGATCAAAATTCAGAGGCTTGGTAACTGGCTCATATTTATGACGGCTACACTGTCCTAGGGCCGTGTGATTGGCTTTTGTATGGGATGGGATGGGATGGGATGGGATGGGAAAAGAGAAGAGAAGAGAAGAGAAGAGAAGAGAAGAGAAGAGAAGAGAAGAGAAGAGAAGAGAAGAGATCAACAAGAAATCCAGATTCCCTTAACAACCATGTTACTAACTTAACAAATGCAACGATCCCCTTAGCAACTGGGGCAAGAAAATAGAGTAGAATTCTTTATTGGCCACGTGTGGTTGGACACGCAAGGAATTTGTTTCTGGTGCGTAAGCTCTCAGTGTACATACAAGTAATAGTGGTAATCACGAACATATGAAAGTCGTAAAATGGGATGAAATTCACTTAATGTTTCCCTTAGCAACATAAATCTTGGCCTCAATTGTGGTCCTGCGGGTCAGTTACCTGTACTACCATGCCCTGACTTTTGCAATGTACTTTTAAAGAGTTTCTTGCTAGAATTTAATGATCAAGAGCTCCGATTTCTAGCACGCGCTCAGGATAGGAAGCTCAGAGGGCTGTACTTGTGCATGCATGAGCAAGCACATCAATAGAAACATAAAGAACACTTTGAAAGCTAAGAGCAAAGGTTTGTTTAATCAGAAAATCCATCCTAGTACTGCTCTGTCAAATGCACCCACTAGCTGCCAACATCTGGCCTTTAGAAGTGAACCCTGAACACGAAGGCTTCATTTACACAACAAAGTCAATACTAAGGGCCAAAACAAGCCATCCTCTCCTGGTGAGAGGAGTGTGACAACAGGGTTTAAGCTCCATCTGAACTTCCTCCGTTTTTAAACGTTCGTTCCTTGAAATCTGTCGTGACACGAAGAAAGGAAAAGAATGGTTAAATAATTAAAACTACGCCAGGTGTTTGAAGGAGAGTTTTAGGCAAAAGAATGTGTAGCTGAAAGGAATGGTGTCTCCTTCCTGCTTCAAGTCAGGTTTCCTTAAATTCCACTTTATTTTTTTCTTCCACTGAGCCTACTTTTGCTAACAGGGTTTAGTTGGGATGACAAAATGGATTTGACCGGCTAAGACTCTGGGCCGAAGCCAACACAGTGAAATGTAACAGAAATTAAAAAGTTTTGCATTTAGATAGCCAGGAAAAAAAAACCCAGGCACAAGAGATGTTTGGCTTGGCAGTGGTGCATATGAGAGAAGGATAGAGATGTCGAGCTAGTTGCAAAGTGAACAACAGCCAGCAGTGCGATGCCAGTACAAAATAAGTTCAAGCCATCTTAAGCTGCTTTAAGAGAGTTAGCTCCATTCTGTAATGCAGAGTTAGGCTACGACTGGAGAGCTGGGTCCAGCTCGGGATGAAACATTGTTAAGAAAAAGACAGAACGCGTGAGATCCCTTGTAGATGGATGGGGAGGATAACAAAAGATTTAGAATTGAAATGTTACGAAAAACAGTTGGAAGTGCTGGCTATATTTAGCCTGGAGAAGAGAAGATTACGGGGCTGAGATGATCCATTCACCTTCGCCGGAGGCATTTGGCATTTAGTGAGGATCGCTCCTTAGTGATGCTGCCTTCCCGATATTCCCGTCAAAGGTTGGGCGGGATGAAATCCGAGGCCACTTTCAATTCTACGCTTCTCTGGCCGCTGATAGGCCACAGAAAGCGAAATCATAAATTGGGCAACGATTATCCCAAGATTTTCAATTACATGTGATCAGGCTAGAACTTTAAACAGTAGGATCTGCTGCCGCCATACAGGTAGTCCTCGACTTACAACCACAATGGAGCCCAGAATTTATGTCGCTAAGGGAGAAATATTGTTAAGTGACCTTCACCCCACTTTTCTTGCTGTAGTTGTTAAGGGAATCGATGCAGTTTGTTAAGTTAGCGACACGGTTGTAGAGCGAATCTGGTTTCCCCCATGGACTTTGCTTGTCAGGAGGTCGCCAAAGGGGGTCACATGACCCTGGGACACGGTGACCGTCATAAATATGAGGCAGTTGTCAAGCTTGTGAATTTTGATCACATGACAATAGGGATGCTGTAACAGTTGTAAGTGTGAAAAACAATTGTGTCATTTTTTTAGTGCCATTGTAACTTTGAACGGTCACGAAACAACCTGTCGTAAGTCGAGGACTGCATCTAGTTTAGCCTCTCAAGTGGCCATAAAAAAGAAGAAAAACACAGTACTGTATCCTAGTTACTAGATCACATGAAAATAGTCCAGAGCTGGATTTTTTTTCATCTCTAAAGAATCTGCAATCTCACTTTCCGCCCCCCTTTTCATTCGGTTATTACAGAAATAACACATCTTTGTCAGGCACACCTAAACACAGGAACATTAATTTGACTGCTTCATGAGATCTGATTGTGGTTCAGTCAAAACAGAACTGTTATTTCTTTTATTCATATCTTATCAACCTCAAGCCAAGAATGAACCAACAGATACTTCATTTCCTCAAGATAGAATTATCGAGTTTGATTCCTTACAAAAGGAATCACGGAGTGCCCTCAACATAACCCATACTTCAATTTCCAGAATTCCCAATCAACGTGGATTTTACCTTTACGTTTTGCAAATTGTGAGAACTCCACGGGGAAAGGGCTCTCGACAA
>NC_139526.1:16351685-16479185 GCF_947247035.1 Vipera ursinii | reverse complement strand
AGTAAACTAATTTTCACATGCACAGAAACATCGACTCTAGCCGAACTATGATTAGATGAAATATATACTTGTTCCAAATTTTGGCAGATCACTTTCTTCACCCAATGCTCTTTTTACGTAAAGACATTTGCATCTTCAAACATTAATGCTGACAGAGCGGACCTAGCAGCAGCAACTAGATTACAGGAAAACTATTTAGATAGTTGAGGATATTGCCACATTTGAATGAACCTATTCTAGCATAATTTATACCCACTTGAGATACAAACATTCAGGAAATGTTGCCTTTAGCACCTGTTGTGACTGAACAGCCTTGTGAAATCATTATGTTAAACTATATTTAAAACAAAAAAGCAATTCCTGGCAATTGATTTATGTGGATTCAAAGATAATAGGTACAATTTGTTTAACTGGAGGGTAGTTGTTGAAAATCAATGGGTAAAACAAGACCCTCAAGCATATCAAATTAATGTGGGGCACATGACTGTCTTGGTGTTTCCTTACCTATTATCATAGATAAGAAAGAAAGAAAGAAAGAAAGAAAGAAAGAAAGAAAGAAAGAAAGAAAGAAAGAAGAAAGAAAGAAAGAAAGAAAGAAAGAAAGAAAGAAAGAAAGTTTTTAACCAATTCTGTGTTTTAACTTAATTTGGTGCTTTTATATCTATGCTTCTAAACATTTGCATCTTTAACAAAACTCCACAGAATGTAAGGTAGCTAGCAACAATGCATGCCATTATGAAGGAGGGTCTTCTAACTAAAGCTGTATCAGCCTATGTAATGCACTTTTGTTCCTCAAATATGACAGCATCACTCTAAATCTGAATCTATACTCTGTTTGTATAGAGTAGATCTGTACTAACAAACACTGAGCCAACAAAAGGAAGTATAATATAAAATTTATCACGATAAATGGCTGTCTTAACCATTGAAAAAGAAAGCAGATTGTATTCAGGACATCTAAAATGACAACATAGACAATTTTCTAAAACCTACCGTGATAAATTTACTTGTTCTGAATTATCCTAGCAATATTTATCCCTTTTTTTTGCTCACAATAGAATTGCATATTTAGGACCCTTAAGCATTTTAATGCTAACTCTACTGTATTATGGAAACCATCTCTGTCTCTGTATGCAAACAATGTGATGGTCCAGGTTGCAACAAATTTATTTCTATTCCATGTGGCAATATGAACTGTAGAACTTAATTTATATTGCACAGCTAATATGGTAAAAAGATGGTGGCATTATAACACAACATCATGTAATAAAGCAGCCTTGTAGACTCTTAGCTGGAGTGTTTGTGTAAAGTCCATGTAGACACACAAAATAAACACCTAGACAGACATTCTGGAACAGCAGGGGAAGCTGTAGACACTGGCATCCTAGACAAAGCAAAATGTACATGTCATCTGGCAGTTTTTTTCAAAGTTCACTCTTAATAAGATAATTAGCAATCCCACCTACAAATCTGTTGGGCAATAACAGAAATCCTTGCACCGATGGGCTAATTAAGACACTAAGAGAGGGGGGGAAAAATCCTGAAATACAACATAGTCCATTATTCTAAATCAACTTTCCCCAACCTGATGCCTCCCAGGCGTGTCAGAGCTCAAGCTTTCATAATTTCCATGGGAGATCTCACGGCGACTGGAGATCACTCAAATACACAAGAAGGTAATCTAGAAAAAATGGCCTGAATTAAAATGGCAGGGGGAAACTGATTAACATCTGAAGCAAGCCCCCTACAACTTAGGAAGGAGCAACCTATACTTCCAACAACTGTCAAGATTCTGTTGCCCCAATTTTTCAAAGTACAGGTAGTCCTTGACTTATGACCACAAATGAGCCCAAAATCTATTTTGCTAAGTGAGAAATGTGTTAAGTGAGTTTTGCCTTACTTTATGACTTTTCTTGCCACGCTTGTTAAGTGAATGGCTGCAGTTGCTAAATGAGTAACACGGTCTTCCCCACTGACTTTGCTTGTCAGGAGGTCACAAAAGGGAGAGCACATGACCCCAGGACACTGCAACCGTCATAAATATGAACCAGTTGTCAAGCATCCGAATGTAAATCACATGACCATGGTCAGGGGTAGGCAACCTTGGCTCTTTTATGACTCGCGGACTTCAACTCCCAGAATTCCTGAGCCAGCTGGCTCAGGAATTCTGGGAGTTGAAGTCCGCGAGTCATAAAAGAGCCAAGGTTGCCTACCCCTGACCATGGGGATGCTGAAACGGTCATAAGTGTGAAAAATGGTCATCAGTCACTTTTTCCAGTGCCCTTACTTCAAAAGGTCACTAAGCAAACTGTTGTAAGTCAAGGACTGCCTAGAATCAAAAGTGGTCCAGATCACACTTCCATCCTTCAATGTGAATTCATCTGAGACTTTTCATTGCCAACCTTAAGTCATCGACGGTTTTAGTCTTTATTTTAGTATTAAATGTCCCAGCAGAAAGACTGTAGCAGTCTTCTCCACCTCTCCCTTCAGTCCATCTTCTTTTTTTCTTCCATTTCCTTCATCTGGGAATAGTTTACAAATATGTGTCGATTCAGTTAAAAACAAACTGTCCTAAACCCTTTAATTAGAATTCTCCCTAAGAAATATTTTCAACTGCAAGTGAGCACGTTTCGGTCTCCCTAGCCGGTTTTTGAAAGCTTCTGAAGGATGGGAGTGTAATTTTACTTTTTAATTGTCAGCGAGGAATTCAACAGATCACGGATAGATTTTGTTTTCTTCCTAGCATTTGAGTATTAGAAAAGAAGAATACTGTTGGCTGCAATTCTGGCAGGCTGAAAGCAGGGTAAAAGATTTAGCAACATCAAACAAACATCTCCAGCTAAGCAACAAAGTGGCCTTCCAGATGTGCTGGATTTGCCTCTCTCAATATTCCCGGCCAACATGATCCAAGTCCAAATGTCAGGAAATATGAGAAGTGAAATCCAACTCATCTGGACAGCACCCATTTGCGGAAGGTTACAATAGAGAAAAGAAAAGAGCTTGCAGACAGTTTCCCCCCCCCTTCCTTGTAATGTTGGAAGCTTCTTTTCACGATGCTCCAAATGTATAAAGAACATTCTGAGTTATCAATTAAATTGTCTTGACATATTGCAGACATATTTTACTGTAGCTGGGAATTTCTTTCCTATCTCCCAAATGAAGGCTGTTTGTGTACAGTAATTTCATGAAATGCATTAGCTGTAATAACAAGTAGTTTTAATAAAGCTACTGTACTATATGCCACTTTCTGCAAGGGGAGCTCAAAGTGGCATATTTTCCCTCAGGACAACAATCTTGTTGGTTTCGACCCTAAAACCTTCTACGGCGGATGGTGGAATGGGAATGCAAGCAGGGGAGATCCAGATTCAGCACCTTAACTTCTAGATACTGACTCTCACTCCTACGTGAAAAAGCTTTGAGAAAATTACCTCCCAACGAGCACAAGCAGCACTCCGGCAATTTAGAAGAGTGCTAGAAATTTTACTTTTCCATGAATGAGGAAGGAGCCAAATTTAACCTACATTCTATAATTGTTCTTGGCAAATTTGACAGCAAATCATTAAGGGGTGATTGTGTCGCTTTACACATCCCTTTATATTTTTGGTGACAGGAGCTCTCCAAATTGATTTTTAGCTGCTAGGTAGCTAATAGTTAATGATTAGCTATTTGTAAATGTTATTTCTAGGGCTTGACATAAGTAACTAGAGGCACGCCTGATCCAGAGAGAATTTTGTGCAGCTGCAACGGAGGTGAGTATGCTTGGAGCCACCATGCACCACCACACCCTAACTCTCTTAGTTCAATTTCTTGAAGAATGGATCGCTTTACTCAGAAAGAGGCAGAAAGACGACAAAGAGATGCTTAAATGGCATTTATCTCATTTGGTAAACTCAGCAGATAGGATTCCAAAAGACACATTAAATATGTACAATAGGATTTGGGCTCTTTCCATGAACCCTTTGGAAATGGGAAACCTCACTTTTAAAAGCAGAGTGCTTTCATAGACAGAAAAGAGGGCTGTAATTTGAGAAACAAGGCCCAATAAATAGGTATCCACGTGAAATTAGTTCCACAGTTCCTCGGAATTCGAACGGGTGTCTTCCAGAAACAAGAGATTTCTTTGAGCTATAAATTGGATGGCCCAAGGGACTTCTCTCTGTTGTATGCAAGCTTGCCTTTGACACAAGCCAGTGCAAGTTTTAGCCTTTCACATGATTAAATGCTGCTGAATGAAAAGTAACCCCAAACCATATACTGCATTAGAATTCAACACGTTCTCGCCCAGAAAAATCTCATCTAGCCATCAACCTAGGGGCTATTATCTCTTTTATCATTCTTCTATGTGTCGGCTTTCATTCTCTTGCCAGACTTAGAATACAAAAGCCAAATTTGGTATTTAGAACGTTGCGTTATTATTTTCATTTTTACCTTGCTTTTTGCCAAAGCTAATTCTACCTTTGGAAGTTACTCTCTGACTAGGAAATGTTTTTATTATTCAAGAAATTAAACAGAAACCTTGTATCGGATAAATAGGGCAATGTATACTCTAAATCATTTAGACATATTTATTTCAAAGTGTTCCATGCTCTGACGTAGCCTGTTCCCACAGTTCTCTAAATCAGAAGAAAAACAATGTTTTTTTTTCAAAAGAGCAACTATTTAATAGTTACCATATTAGTAATAAAAATCTGACTAGGATTCTAGCCTAAATATCAGTTTAAATGGTACTGAGAAGAACAGAGAAATACAATCTAAGGATGCATGCAGAGCAGTCAGCAAGCCAGCTAAAAATTTTCTACTTTGAAGTTATTTTCTGGAGACAGATCATACCGGAGAAAGTCTAGCCACGTGATCATTAAAACTGACTTGATGGCACATAATCATATGTTAAATGATTTACAGGACCAAAGAACCCAAAGTTAAGCTCATCTATTCCACAGAATTTGTTTCCAGCTGTAACAAAATAAAACGACAGTAGAAGCAAAGGGATATCACGCAGGCCACATTTTTGAAAAGACAGATCCTGTCACCATGATTTCTGAAAATAACCAGAAAAAAAATAATAAACTGGGCCACTTAATTTCAGCGTCAAAGATCACTAGTTACTTATGCTAAATCAGTCAACGCCGATGTAAATTAAACAGAAGATGCCAGTAAGGTAAAGAAAGGTTTACGTGTCAGTTCGCATCCGACTCTAGGGCACAGTGCTCATCTCCGCTTCTTACTGGAGGGAGCCAGTGTTGCCCGAAGACAATTGCCATGGTTGTGTGGTCAACATGGCTATTATGTTGTTATCTTCCCACCAAAGTGGTACCTATTAATCTACTTGCATTTGCATGTTTTCCAACTGCTAGGTGGGCAGGAGCTGGGGCAAGGAACAGTAGCGCAACCCTGTCACATGGAGTCTCAAACCCGGGCTGTCAAGCTCTTTGGCTAGCTCAGCGTCTTTAACCACTAAGCATCAGGCCCCCTCAGATGCCAGTATGCTGGGCACAATCTGTTCAATCTTCTTTTTAACATACAAGCGCCAATGAGCTTAATTTCAAAGTCTGACCTATTATAGCTTGAAGCTTCCGTTATAGTCCATTTATGTGAGGCTGGAGAAGAACTGTCCTTGCATTAACAAACAGAGTGATTTCTTACACTTCCCATTTTCAAGCTATGTCTCTCTCGCTATTACATGATAGTGCATCACCATACTTCTGCAGCTAATTAAACTCACCATCCAAGATGAGCTTTTAAAAATAATTCCACCCGTCCAATCACCTCAGATCAATGGTTTGTTTTGTTCGCCAGGCTGTATTTAGCTGTGCTCTTCTGCTAATGCAATAAATATTGCTGCTGTATTGAATTTCCTTTTCCATGTTATTCTCAAATCTACATCAAGGGCATGAATAGAAGTTGACTTAATGAATTATTTTTTTTAAAGAAAGCAAAACAGGGAATTAAATCCACAGAAATACTTGGGGAAAAGGAGGAATCAACTTTAATTTGCCCAGTGCTAGTAACATAAATACAAAATGGCATTTGGACACATGTTATATATCCACATAACAAATTTCCACATTAGTCACCTGACCAAGACAATACTCAATGGAGGCAGTCTTTCAAATCGCTTCAACCACATCTGGAGACTTGCAAACAGAAATACAAGCAACATTCAAACCATCCAAAAACAAACCACTTTGGCTTCCAACAATCAAATCATCTGATTGTTAACAAACATAATATATGGGATTTGCTACTGAAGGGTAACAAGTTTGCACTTGTGTGCCTGGCTGAGGAATTCTGGGAGTTGACGTCCTAGAAGCTGGGACCCCTAAGGTGTGAAGCCAGTCACATTAATGAGAATGGGTGTCCTTGGGCCAGTCACTCTCTCTCAACCCTAAGAAGCCGACAATGGCAAACCACTTCCAAAAAAAACCTTGCCAGAAAAATTACCAGGACTCTTCCAGACAACCACCAGGAGTCAACCCTGACTATAAGTCACCACTTACTCACACACAGAGACCAAGCAAAATCATGGTTAGGTTGAGAAGTTTCCAGTTTAGAAGCTTCAATCATGAATTTGCTATTCAGCATTAGAGAAATCGCTACTTTTATAGTATCCTCTTCCTTTGCAAAAAGAAACAGTTAGCAACAGAATTGCTACTAAGTAGGGATATTGGAAATAATTACAGGAAATGAATAAAAGTACTATTATAATGCTAAGTAATGACAGACTTGAATTAAAGCAATATTTATGGCATATAGGGCAATATTTACAGCAATTATATGTTTATAAGAAAAGAAAGGAAAGCATCAAACTGGCATGAGAATATAATGATTTCTGTGCAGTTCTAAATGCTTCATTCCTTTTGCAACTTCTGAAAAAAGACATTTAAATAATTAAATTAACAAAGATCAGGAAGACAGAATATCAAGGGTAGTTCGATAATCAAGGCTTCCATTTAAAAATGCAAGTTAATTTGTAGTTCAATGAGAGCAATACAGGAAAAAAAATGCAATTAATCATTGCCAGGTGCTGAACATTTGGGTAAATGGAAGTATTAATTTTTTTTGAGAGAAGTGAAAAAACTCTAGCAGAATCCACACAAACATAAAAAAGAAAGTTGATTTCTGAATTATATTTGGCAAGCAAAAGTCCCTGGGATGCTGAATTACAACTCATGTGGCTTCTCAAAAGAATTGTGTCAAGCTTTTGCTAGTAATTCTCAATGGAATTAGCAAATATTCCTAGTAGTATCTGAATTTCATTCAAAAAAAGGGGGGGGGAGAGAAATAGACAGGAAGTTAAATATTGTCTAGATTCCCAAGGCCAGTTCACATACTTTATTTCTATAGAAAAGTGTGTCATTTTACAAAGTACAGGCCAGAAAACACCTGTCCTCTGTGTATTTCACTTACATTAGTAATACACCAGTTCTATAACATAAATCAATGTAATTAACCTCCTGTTACAAGAGAGGGAGAGAAAGAGAGAGGCCACTGAAGGACAAAAGCTATTCAGCGAAATTATGGCTAACACGCAGACTAAAAGTTTCCACACTCAGCTTTCTGAACAGGTATATCTTACAGGTTTTCTTAGTAAAGATGTCCACTTACATCTATTACTATAAATATTCCACATGAGAAAAAAAAAATCAAGGGCAGTTTTAGAACCATGAACACATACTCTGTCTTTTACATATCTGTCTTTTACGTATTGCCCTGTTAACCGCCCTGAGTCTCTTGAGAGAAGGGCGGTATATAAATTAAATAAATAAATAAATAAATAAATAAATACTCCAAGAGAGTGATCACTGAGGTTCCCTACTTACTATCCCTTTTTGAAAGCACCTAATTTCCTTCTGACGAAGGAATCCTCAATGGAAAAAACCTTTAGATACTATCAAAGTGCTCTTTAAGAATCCCCTTAAAGGTTTTAATACAGACTACATAGGGCACCTCTCCAAGAAGTCTTGAACAAAATCTATCCTTCCCGTCAAGCCTCATAAAGTCTCAATGGCCAGGCCAATTTTTAAAAACATAAGACTATCTATGTTCCCATGTGAAATGTATTCTGTCAAATATTAACAGCACTGCATTAACACAAAAATCCAGTCATATTTAATATATTCCTCTGAAATAAGTTTTAAACAAGGTGCATCCAGGAAAATTCCAATTATTCAACAACCCAAAGAAGAAATAACAATCAAATCCTTAACGAGGTCTATAGATTTGAAAGTCTCCATCTCCTACGAGCTGCAGGAGGGAAGGATTCTGCCTTCTTTAGAAGATCCCCTAAATTCCAACCAGCAAGGGGGAAAAAAAAGCCCACAACCAACCAGCTTTCACCAATTCCACTGCAATGCCGAAACAGTCAGAACTCAAATGTCTGCGGGGCATGTTTGCCAAGACAGCAAAGCAAGAAATGAAAAGAGGGGACAAAATTTCTCCAACCCACCAAATTGGGGAGATGTGAGGAAGGAGTCTACCCCCACCCACCCCCAATCTTCCCAGGAGAAGGAAAACAAAAAGGGAGAGACAATCAATCCACAATAGCAGGAACTGTTCCAGTAGTTAGCCATGGTGTCGTTGGTCATCCTGTTTGAGTGTCAAGGCCCAAATGAGGCCTCCCTTTACCTGGCCAGCATAGCCCTTTGAAAGGTGAGTCCCACCTGTCCTCCTACCCCTTCAGCCCCCCCCCAAGGAAAGGAGAAAGGAGGACCACCAGCAGGACAACTGTAACCTTCTCCTCTTCCTCCATGGCCCAGGCGACCTGCCTCTCCATCCAAACAAGGCTGGAGGGGAAGAAAAAGAGAGTAAGGAAAAGGAAAGGAAAAGGAGGAAAGAAAAGAAAGAGAAGGAGAGGAAGAAGAAAGCAGGCAAGGAGAAAGAGAAGGGGAAGGAAAGGACGAGGAGGAAAGGAGAAGCAAGGGGGAAAGGAGGAGGAAAAAAGGGGGGAAAGAAGAGAGGAGGAAAGCAGAGGTGGAAGGAGCAGGAAAAGAAGAAAGGGGAGAAGAAAGAAGAGGTGAAGAAAAGAGAGAAGAGGGGAAGGAGGAGCAAAAGGAAAAGAAGAAAAGATGAGAGGAAGGAGGAGAAGAGGGGATGGAGATAGAAAAAAGAGGGGAAGGAACAGAGGAAAAGAAGAAAAAGGGAGGGAGGGAGGGAGGAGAGGAAGAGGGGAAGGAGAAAGAAAAGAGGGGAAGGAGGAACAGAGGGAAAGAAGGAAAAGGAAGGAGGAGCAGAGGAAGAAAGAGGGGAAGGAGAAAGACAGAAAGAAGAGGGGAAAGAGGAAAAGAAGGGCAGGAGGAGAGGCAGAAAGAGGGGGAAGGAAAGGAGAGGAAGAAAGAGGGGAAGGAGAAAGACAGAAAGAAGAGGGGAAAGAGGAAAAGAAGGGCAGGAGGAGAGGCAGAAAGAGGGGGAAGGAAAGGAGAGGAAGAAAGAGGGGAAGGAGAAAGACAGAAAGAAGAGGGGAAAGAGGAAAAGAAAGAAGGGCAGGAGGAGAGGCAGAAAGAGGGGGAAGGAAAGGAGAGCAAGCAGGAGGAGAAAAGCCTCGCTGCTCCAGAACCCGCCCGCGGGCCACCTGCGGAGGGACTACAACTCCCATCCCCCCCAGCCGGGGAGGATGGGCGGCGGGGCCCTTCGGCAGAGCCATCCCAGCAAAGGCGCCGGCTCCCTCCCTCCCCTCCCTTGCTCGGCCCAGCGGGACGGCGCCGGCCGTTGTGGCCCGAGGCCGAGGGGGGGGGCGGCGGCGGCAGGCGGCGCCCCGGCGTCTCTACCTGTGAGGCGGACTTTGATGCTGGAGCCGGGCCTGCGGGTGCCCGCGTTCGACATCGCTCCCCGCAGAGCGACCCGCGCGCAGGGCGGGAGGCCGGATCAGCCGCCGGCCACGGCCGACCCCATCCGCGCCTCCCTCGTCGTCGTCGTCGTCTGGCAGGCCCGGCCGGCCTCTCTCCCCCTGCCTTCCGTCCTTCCCTTCCCTTTCCTTTTTTTTTTTCCTCTCAGGAAAGATCCCGATTCCCTTTTTTTTTTGTTGGTTTGTTTTAAAGGAAAACGCGAAGAATTGTCATCCTGGGTGAGGAGCGAAGCCGCCTCCGGTTTCTCCTCAGACGGAAAAGTAGCGGCGGCGGCGGCGGCGGCGGAGGCGGCGCCGCCTCACGGAGCTCGACGCCCGCCCCGCCGGACGCGAACGGCGACTGCGCGGGCTCGCGACGCCCCGCCCAGCCAACCGCCCGCCTGCCTGCCTGCTTTCGCGGCAGGCCCGGCGCCACCCACTTTTCTTTTTTTTTTTTTGCCTTTCCCTCTGGGGGCGTGTGCGCGTGCGCGCGCGCTCGCCCGCTCTTGCTCACGCGCGTCCCCGCGGCCATCTTGGAGAGGTCCGCCTATATCGGGGGTGGGGTGGGTAGGCAACCTTTGGCTCTTTTCTGACTCGTTGGACTTCAACTCCCAGAATTCCTGAGCCAACATGGCTCGGCTTGGAAACCTCTCCCTTTCCCCTCAGCACGGCTGGCTCAGGAATTCTGGGAGTTGAAGTCCACGAGTCAGAAAAGAGCCAAAGGTTGCCTTGCCCTGGCATAGACTGTAGAGCAGGCGTCTTCAAACTTGGCCCTTTTCTGACTCGTGGACTTCAACTCCCAGAATTCCTGAGCCAGCTTTGGCTCAGCTTGGAAACCTCTCCCTTTTCCCCTTCCCCGTCTCAGCATAGCTGGCTCAGGAATTCTGGGAGTTGAAGTCCACGAGTCAGAAAAGAGCCAAGGTTGCCTACCCCTGGCCTATATAATAAAGCTTCGCGCGCGATACAAACACACAGACACACACACACACACACACACACAGAGAGAGAGAGAGAGAGAGAGAGAGAGAGAAAGGAAAGGAAGGGGGAGGACTCGCGCCTCTCTCTTGTGGGCGTGGCGGAGTGCCTGACCTAGACTAGAGCAGCGTTTCCCAACCTTAGGAACTTGAAGATGCGTGGACTTCAACTCCCAGAATTCCCCAGCCAGCTGGCTGGGGAATTCTGGGAGTTGAAGTCCACGCATCTTCAAGTTCCTAAGGTTGGGAAACGCTGGACTAGAGGACTCCAGACGTGAAACTACCAATCCCGTCAGCCCCCGGGAAAGATGAGCCAATCACGGGCGGATTCTCTCTGGAGGGGTCACAGGTGGACCACACCTGAGATGATGCCTGGGATCAGCCTCCTGGCCCAGGATGATGGGAGGTCTGGTCCGTGGCATCTGGAAAGCAGGATTGGATGGAAGGAAACAAACAAAAGAGTTCCATCAGGAGAAGAAGGGGGGGGAATTGCTTGAATTAATTACAGAGATTGCAAGAAGGATTCAGGCACCGCTTTTGTCTTTAGTATCTATAGGTGCAGGCTTAATAAATAAAGCGGGCTTATAAAGCTGGAAAGCCTCTTTTTCAGATCTGCGGGCTGAAAATGGTCAAATTTCTTTTTTTTTTTTTTTAGCTAAGGATTTGAGGGATGCTCCTTTTTTTTCCGACCCCGCATTTCCAACCGAGTTGATTCAAGAAGCTGGGCTGTCGGCTTGGTTAACTGTGGCTTGTGAAATAAATCACAGTTGGCTGGGTTTCCCCTCTTCCTTCTCGGCCCTCCTGGTTGCGTTTGCACAACAAGCTAAGTCGCCCACCATATTTGCTCAATATATGAACGAGGTGCTGATTCGCTTTGCAACCTGCAGCCAGTACCACATTGCAACCACAATCCCCATCTAAAAACAGGAATGACTTTGATTTATAATAATAATGAACTAGTTAGGCGGACAAATTGGAAGTGTTATTTTGTGGTGCCGCTGACTCAAAAACACGTATATCTCACAAACAATGCAAAGTTTTGAGCCTCACAGAGCCCTTTGGGCATGGAAAAAACTTAAATCATAATCCCGATTTCTGCACCAGGATAACAAACTTGTCAGGACTGCAGAGGGCAGCTCCACAGACAATATCCCGAGGGCATTGTTGTTTGTTCGTTGAAATGGAGAAAATTTTACTAGCAATAACAATTTGCAGCCAAAATGAAAGTTATGGCTGAAGAGAAAGTGGATAGTGGACCTTCTAACAAATACTTCCGGCTTCTCTACAAAATCCTGGATTAAATTGGTGGCTAATATGCACCTTCTAGAAGGGAGCATGAATTTGACACTTTTTTCCTCCATGGAGATTTATTATTCCAGATCACTTTGCAGGAATTCACAAATTGTTTATAAAGAAGGCTTTCCTGCTAGCTCTGCCTTCTGGAAGGCTGATGAGAACAACAGTTGTTTCTCCATAAAAGCCAGTGATTCCTTGCTTGTTCTCCTATCCCCTGAAATAATTAACATTACAGATGAGACACAGTCCCGACTTAAGTGTCACCACGCCTCTCAGGGAATGGTGACAGTGCCTGAAAGATCCCCACCCTTGTCTTGCTACAGTGGGAACAAATAAAAGTGATTAAAGAGGCACCTGAACATTAAGCATCCTGTAGAAATAGGTAGAACATCTATGGAGATTCTCAATCATCCAAGTCATGGTTGTCCCAAAGATGCTTTTTCCAAAAGGCAAATGGACTTTTGGGGGGGGGGGTTGTTTTGAGGTGCTTCACTTCTCATCAAAGAAGCTTCTTCAGTTCGGGTGAGGGGTGGGGGAAGTACAGTTGCCTTTTGGAAAAAGCAACTTTGGGACACGAGATAGAGCTATCTCCACTACTTCAGTGCAACTAAGAGACGCAAAGTGTGCAGGTCCTGCATACAACTCATTTTTCTGTAGTTTCTCAACTCAAGGGGCGTGATGGGGTTTTAGCATTACAGTGTGGCTTCAACCCAATTGCAAAAAATGCTGCAGCTGTAGGTCACCACCTGGAAGCAATCCACGCTCAAGAACTTTGCAATACCTTAAAACACAAAACACCTTTATTGTATACCATGTGCCTCAAGCTACTACAGGATGGAACAGATGGCATAGGAGAGACGGTTTGGTGCATGCCTGAATTATGGGAGAAATCCACACAGCGCCCCAAAGCAGCGTGAAAAGGAGATTTTTCTGTTTTGCTTTTTTTAAAAAAATCTTCCAGTCTCTATTCCAACCTGGCTTTAAAGTCAAAGAGAGGCCAGTGATGGCAGAGGCTGTTCTAAACGACTTTTTCTTTTCAAATGTGGCGATTTAACAGAGAGACTTTGCCCAGATTCACGCATCACATAACATCATACTATAGCTCATTATGCTCCTCGTGTTACTTTCTTCTCATGCATAATGGGGCAGAACTTGGGATGGGCTGTAAAGAAGTACAGACTTCAACTCCCAGAATCCCTCAGCTAGCTGTGGAATTCTGGGAGTTGAAGTCCACACATCTTCAAGTTGCCAGAGTTTGAGAAACTCTGGTACATATAACACAGGGTTCTTCAAACATGGCCCTTTGATGACTTGTGGACTTCAACTCCCCAGAATTCCTCAGCCAGCGCGCATGCTGGCTGAGGAATTCTGGGAGTTGAAGTCCACAAGTCATCAAAGGGCCAAGTTTGAAGACCCCTGATATAACACAGGGATACTTCTACAAGGCCAGCTGAAGAAGTTTCCTCTTAGAGCTTATTGTTTTCACCGCAAGAAAGAAAGAAAAGAGACACAGCTTCTACAAAGCAGGATAGTGATTTATTATGACAAACCAATAAGATGTCTTAACCCCTTTTTTCACCCCTCCCTCTTAGTGCTCACCCAAAAAGAGCACCCATCACCGTATTTGAAGTCATGAAACAAGCTAAGCTCTTTCAGAAGTTGAAAAAGTCCTGCTGTTCAGCCAGAAAAGGCAGCGTTTTCTTCTCCTCGTTTTCAGGTTTTATGTCTTCAACTTCCTAACATCGATGGGAGGAAGAGAAGACAATATTTTCCTTGCAGACTTTCCAGAACTGTTACTTTAACTCATAAGCCCACTTCCCCAAAATTCCAATTATCATCATTTGACAAAAGGTTATGGGGAACTCTTCAGTCCTTAGCATCCATTTTGAGAAATAGAGTCGCTTAACACCAAATGACCTTTTCATGGGTCATTTCTGCAGATTGCGCCAAGCATTGTTTGCCTTTTCCTTTGTGGAACAGATCACAACTTGTTGCGTTTGCCCAACGTATACAATCAAAACTAAACAAAACCATCACTTATTAGTGTAAGGTGGTTCCTCGGTCTGAGCTCTTAGGGCAGGGGTGTCAAACTCGCAACGTCACGTGATGTGTTGCAACGTATCGTGGCTTTTTTTTTTTGGCCGTTGCCAGCCATGAGGTGGGCGCGGTTTCGCTACGACACCCCTGTCATAGCAGTTTGACACCCCTGTCTTAGGGCATAGTTCCTCCATTACGCAAATAACACTTTGCTTAACTATGGTTTGAATAAACGGCGGGGGCCAAGTGCATCTAATAGGCCAATGGTGCCAGTTCTTTGCAAATAGGTTGCAAATGCTTTACGACAGTTTACAAACTGCCCCTTGTGTGGAAACAGTCCTCAGAGCAGTTTTGAAATTTCAGTAATGGAGTTAACCAGCAATTGCTCCCAATGGGGTTAAAAACCTGCTGGGAAGCTGGCAGTTTCCTAATCTTCGTTGGGTGGAGAAGGAATTACCCAGGCGATACAATGCTGTTAGTTCTCCTTTAAAACTACATTTTCCAAACAAGAACATGGGAATTTTGATGCCAGCGTCCACATACCTCTCCAGAAAAATATTTCTCAATGAGGGCCAGGGCAGCACGATAGATCAAGTTGTTCTCGTGCGTCTGCAGAGCCTCGATCTTCTCCACACCTTCCAGCTCCTCAACCAGAAGGCCCAATTTTTCTGTCTCACCCAGCTTCTCAGCTGTCTGGTATAGAAAGAGAAAACATAAGCAACAATAGCAATAGCACGGAGAGTGGGCAACTAAATTTCATTTTTGATGTGTGCCGTTGTGCCCACAGTAAGAAAACGACACGTCCAGCTGCCTCTTGAGAAAGCATCTTTGGGGCAACCGTGACCTAGATAGCTGAGGAGCTCCACAGACGAGAAGCCAAAGTGGATCGACAAAAGGGCTCACGATAATAAATCTGAATTCTGTGCACTTTCCAGCTCGGTATGATGTTCAGTTCCCTTCCTTAGCCTTACCCGGAAGAAGTTGGCAAGACTGTCCAAGACCACAAGGATGATGTTACTATCCTTGATGGACAACAGGTTGAGCAAAGGCTTCAGGACTCCGGCTCGGATCATCGCCACCACTTGCTGCACCGTGCCACCCGTGGTGAAGTTGGCCACAGCCCAAACACCTTCCTTTTGAGCTTTGTAGTCTCCCTACATGCGCCAAAGAAGTACAGAACCGTCAGAAATAGATGAACTTGGCTCCTACAGATAATGCTCAACTGACAACCGATGACTTAGCAACTGTTCCAAGTTATAGCAGACCCAAATAAGGGGACTTACGACCTGGATCTGAAGTTCAGGTGGCTCTCCTATTCTCCCTCTCCCCCCACTCCTGTGGTCACATGACCACAGTTTGGGTGCTTGGCCATTTGCAGCATCCTCTATCCCAGGTTGTTTTACAACTGTTTTGTCAAATATATATATATATATATATATATATATATATATATATATATATATATATATATATATATATATATATATATATATATATATATATATATGGTACTCGCTTCCGGTTTTAGCAAAACCATGTCATAGGAAACGATGGGTTTGTTTAACGGCCACCACAAAAAGGTCACAAAATGGGTCAGTTCACGTGACCCACCTGTTTTACAACCGTTACAACTTATGACCATAATGGGCAGGTTCCATTATGGCTGTGACCTGACCTGTATCACAATTATACATCTAACACTTTTGCAAAAGCACTCTATTTGTGGCCGGTAGTTTCTTGGCAAATCTTTCTTTGCCGGGGTTAAAATTCATGATCAAAACCCCGCAACTTTTAATACTTTGCTGAAGCCATTTGTGATTTCATTCTAGCTTCGGTTCTCATTATGTGCACCTGCTCTAAACTGGAAGGAACCGCAGTAAGCATCACGTATCCTGTTTTCAACACCTGCAAAAGTAGGCAATTCCCCCAAATTAGTAACCAGAAACTTAGATTTTTGTCTCTTATTGGGAAAGAAAAAAGCAGAATCCCAGGAAATGCGTCCGTATTAGATATTTCATTTTATCCAGACCAAATGGTGAGCATGTTAGCTGGCCCACGTCAATCTCTAAGCACGACGAAGACCTTAAGCTGCAGGTTGGTTTGTGCAAATGTGCATATCCTGATCTGTGCACGTGCGTTGTTCACACACTTACAGGTGGTAAGTATACAAACCATGATTCAGCCCAAAATTTCTCTTTGCTAAAGCGAGACATTTGTTGAGAGACTTTTGCCCCATTTTGCGGCTTTTCTCGCCATGACTGTCTAGTGAATCACTGCAGTTGTCAAGTTAGCAACCAGGTCGTTAAGTGAATCTGACTTCCCTGTTGATTTTGCTTGTCAGAAGGTCACAAAAGAGGATCACGTGACAGACACACCCAGACACTGCAACCGTCACAAGTACACGCCAGTTGCCAAGCCTTTGAATTTTGATCGCATGACCAGGGGGGGTGCTGCAAGGGCTGCATGTTTGAAAAACTGTCATAGGTCCCCTATTTTCAGTGCCGTTGCAACTTTGAAAAGTCACTGAATGAACTGTCGTAAGCCGAGGACTATCTGTATTCTGATCTGTGTGCGTGACTGGCACATACATTTACGATCAGCTTCCAATCCCGATGGTTCAGAACTCTTACCTTGCTCAGCAACTCCACCAGAGGAGGGAGGAGCCCACAGGTGATAATCTGCTGGATTTGGCTGCATGGGCCGGCCGCAATGTTGCTCAAAGCCCACGCTGCCTCCTTCTGGACCGTTGACTTGGGATGACGCAAGAGCTGCGGCAGGACGGACAGGATGCCCGCGTCGATGGCCATCTGGGTCTGTTCGTCTGTCCCGGTGACCACATTGCCAATAGCACGTAGAGCTGGGGTCTACAAAGATGTCCAGAAAAAGACAAGATCGTCACGAAGGTCCATCACTAATGTTCCCACAAACGGAAGGTTTGGATAGATCAGGAGTCTTCCCACTTGGCAACTTTAAGACTTGTGGACTTCAACTCCCAGAATTCTGCAGGAGAATTCCACCAGGAGAAAGAGAAGACAACCATGGAAGTCCATCACTGATCTTCCCACAGTAGAACGTTTGATCTTCACGGTGGGTGATCCCTCCCTAGCCTAGCAATGCCTTCCCTTCAAGAAATCATCCTTGCTTACCCGAAGGATTTATTTATTTATTTATTTTATTTAATTTGTATACCGCCCTTCTCTCGAAGGACTCAGGGCGGTGAACAGGGCAATAAATACTAAAATACAAAAATACAAAAATTAAGAAGAGATTAAACCATAATGCCCAAATACAACAAATAAATTACATAAAAACAGTAATAAAACCCAAACCCATGTTGCCTATAGCAGGGGCCTCCACCCTTTGGGCACCAGGGACCAGTTCCATAGAGAGGGTTTTTTCCACGGACCGGAAGGGGCGTGGTTTTGTGTGCTGCCTGCATCCTGAGGATGGGGCTTTGCTTGTTTGTGTGGACCAGTTGCTGGTGTGCCGCAGCCCAGTACTGATCCATGGTCCAGAGGTTGGGGACCCCCTGGCCTATAGAACATGGAGAAGACGACCACGGAGGTCCGTCACTAATGTTCCCACGAAATGTTTGGATAGGCAACCTTCACGGTGGGTGATCCCTCCCTAGCCTACCCTAAAACAGTTTTTATTGCTAAAAGATCTAGCAATAATTAGTTTTTCTTATTCCATCCCAGTGTTCGCTAAGTTTGTTAATTTTAATATGCCTGGGATTTGCATTTTTAATCTTATCAAGGAATATATATATATATATATATATATATATATATATATATATATATATATATATATATATATTTGTGTAAATTACTAACAAAGAATTAAGGGAGGCTGAGATGCATTTCTGACTCATTAGTCTTCATCAGTCAGTCATACCCTTCTGAGATTTGAACTGGGTAATCTAATAGTTAACATATGACATATATATATATATATATATATATATATATATATATATATATATATATATATATATATATATCAGATAGATAGATAGAGATATAAAAAGGTAAAGGGTTCCCCTGCACATGTGTGCCAGTCGTTTCCGACTCTAGGGGCCGGTGCTCATCTCCGTTTCAAAGCCGAAGAGCCAGAGCTTGTCCGAGGACGTCTCCGTGGTCATGTGGCTGGTATGACCAGACGCCAAAGGCGCACGGAACGCTGTTACCTTCCCACCGTAGTGGTCCCTATTTTTCTACTTGCATTTTTTTTACGTGCTTTCGAACTGCTAGGTTGGCAGAAGCTGGGACGAGTAACAGGCGCTCACTCTGTTACGCGGCACTCGGGATTCAACCTGCCAGACTGCTGACCTTCTGATCGACAAGCTCAGCGTCCTAACCCACTGAGCCACCGCGTCCCAGATATATATAGATATAGAGATAGAGATAGAGATAGAGAGATTAGATAGAGATATATAGATATAGATATAGATATAAATAGATAATCACTGTTGCTTACCAGAATGGGTAGTTCGGTGCTGTACAGGAGCTCGACCAGCCGAGAGAGGACCCCGGTCTCCACCACCACCTGGATACGATTGTTGGAGCCGTCGGTCAAGTAGGACATCGCCCAACAAGTGTCAGAGATAATGTCCTTGTCTTTATGTTGCAGGAGACAAGTGAGGGTGGGAAGCACCTGCCTCACAGCCTCCAGGGGTGGATGGGGGTTCTTGTTTCTGCAGAGATTGGACAGGGTCCAGGTGATGTTCCTCAGGAAGCCCACCTAAGAAAGAAGAGGAGGCTCATTGGTTGAAAGTAAGCAAGCAAGCAAGCAAAAGTCGTCAGATCCTGGTCCAATGTGGGTTATGGGGGGGGGGGGTTGGCCTTTCTTACAGGCTTTGTTTTTGAGAATGTTTTGCCATAACAACAACAACAACAACACTGTACCAGGAGATGCCAGAGTCGAAGATAAAAAACTGGAAAAAAATTACGAAATACCGCAACCTGGCCATCAAAAATGTGCGATTATGGATGAAATGTGTAACGGTGATACCCATTGACATCGGGGCACTGGGAACTGTGTCCAAAAAATTTGCAAAATACATCAAGAAATTGTAGCTTCCTGCAGTAACTCCAGCAAAGCTACAAAAAACTGCGCTTACTCGGAACATCTTACATTTTAAGGAGATACCTGGTTGATACCCAGGATGCTGGCAGCAACCCGTGTTAACCCTTAGTGCCAGTCAATTTGAGTGTTCAGTTGACCAAGGTTCACGTTTAATGAATCAAAGTGTTATAATAGTAGTAGTAGTAAAGTTGGAAGGGACCTTGGAGGTCATCTAGTCCAACCCCCTGCTCAAGCAGGAAACCCTATACCATCCCGGTCAAATGGTTGTCCACTGTCTTCTTGAAAAGCTCCAGTGATGGAGCACCCACAACTTCTGGAGGCAAGTCATTCCACTGATTAATTGTCCTCACTGTTAGGAAATGTCTAGGTTGCTTCTCTCCTTGATGAGTTTCCATCGATTGTTTGTCCTGCAATCTGCTGCTTTGGACAACAGAACAGAAGGGAACAGAATAACAGCATTGCAAGGGACCTGGGAGGTCATCTAGTCCAACCCCCTGCTCAGGCAGGAAACCTTTTACCATTTCAGACAAGCGGCTGTCCAGTCTCTTCTTAAAAACTTCCAGTGTTGGAGCATTCGGTAGAGCCTTAGGCCAGAATAGACCCAGCTATGTTTCCAAATCCCCTTCTTTTAATTGAAGAAAGGGAACAGCTTCTAAGATCACGAATGAGCTCGCCAGATCAGATCAACAGAACCAACTAAAACCCGACGGAACCGGCTTCATACATACCGGGGTAGAAGGCATCACCAGGGACAGGATTGGTGGAATCACACCAAAGCTGATCAAAGTATCTCGGCAGATCGGTCCATCTCCTAATGAAAGAGTAACGGGAAGGAGAATTTGCGGTTTCAAAGAAAAAAAAAAAGCAACTACAGGGGAGTCCTCGACTTACGACGGTTCATTTCGTGACCGTTCAGAGTTACAACGGGACTGAAATAGACACACTTAGGACCGTTTTTCACACTTACGACCGTTGCAGCCTCCCCACGGTCACGAGATCAAAATTCGGATCCTTGGCAACCGGTTCGTATTTATGACGGTTGCCATGTCCCGTGTGTGTCTGTGTGTGTGTGTTTCTGTGTGTGACATGGTTCCCTTTTGCGACCTCCTGACCAGCAAAGTCAAGGGGGAAGCCAGATTCATTTAACCACCGTGTTATTAACTTAACAAATGCAACCACTCATTTAACAGAGTGGCAAGGAAAGTCGTAACGTGGGGCAAACCCGCTTAACAAACCTTAGCAACATCCGTTTGCGGCTCAATTGTGGCCGTTAACTCCAGGACTTACCTGTATCTTGGAAATATATACCGGCTACATTGGTCAGAGACCCTGCCAATCTGGAAAAGATTTGGTTTCTAACCTTCAGCATCCAGGGCCAAGCTAGCTAGCTGAATACAAAGCAGCTGGTTTCAGGAGGTACGCTAAACGTCACCCCCTTTTTGATGTGAACTGGAATAATAAAAGCTGCACTGGAACTTGCAATGACCCTGCAGTTATTAAACTGCTGCGTGCACGGAAGACACAGCCCAAGGATGCCTTCCCTCGTGACTTGGGCCACCTCCGTGCCGAGATGAAGGTTGGGTTCCTACAAAAGAACTGATGGGACACTGTTGGGGTATCAGAGAAGCCCTCTGAATCCTCTCCAGCATGGGAAAAGTCCATTGGGCAGAAGATCAAAAAGGGGAATCCACTAATGAAGAGTGTGTTTGTTTTCCAGTGAGACCAGTCTATCAAGGCAGCCTGGTCTACCCAAATATGGGATGGAGCATACGGCTTCCGTTTGTCTTTCAGCCCCAATCTAGGAGCCTTCAACATTCTGCGCATTCTGCAACCAACTATTTCTGTGTTCAATCTCAAAGGTACCGACGGAAGCAGCATGCACCATCCCATATTTGAGTAGATCAGGTTGCCCCGATAGACCAGGTCTCACCAGAAAACACTTAATCTCTCCGCCCCCCCATCCCCAATATAGCCGACAAAGCGAGGAGAGCCCATGGCCTAGAGGTTAATACACCTGCCTAACGTGCAAGCGGCCCAGGTTCGAATCTCGGAAGGGAATGGCTAGCTGACGAGCGCCCCAAAGCCAAAAATAGCTATTCTAGTCTCCCTTTAATTCTTCGTCGGTAAATTTAAATTTTAATAAGGTACACGCCCGACCTCCGCTCCTTCCGGCGCGACCTTAAAACCCATCTCTTTAAGGAAGCGGGCCTGGCCTGATGGGATGGAGTGGGTTTGTTATTATGACTTTAATTTTAAATTTGTACTATGGGCATTGTTTAATCATGTTTTAATAATTTTAACTTTTGTATCTGTCTTTTACGTATTGCCCTGTTAACCGCCATGAGTCTCTTGAGAGAAGGGCGGTATATAAATTAAATAAATAAATAAATAAATACACCTATTCCGTTCCCAAGATTCTGTAACCTCAGAACAAGCCAGCTCTACAACTTACCAGCAATGTTGCCTAGGGCCCACACCGATTGCTCACAGATGTGGATGTGCGGGGAAGACAACAGGACCACCAAGCCTTGGATGCCATTGGCGTCGACCACAGCTTTGGTTTGCTTTGAGTTTCCTGAAGCAACGTTGGTCAGTGCCCAGGCAGCCTCAAACTGCAAATTGGGAGTATCGTGATAATACAAGAACTCCACCAGTTTAGGAATGATTCCAGATTCAATGACTTGATTGATTGGTGGGTTCTTCTGCTTGGACAGCATCTTCCTGTTGGGAGAGACACCCGGTCAACCTTCAGGTGGCTTTGTCCTGCTGTCAGGACCACACCCCAACAGTGGCGTTTCTCAAGGGACCTCTAGTCTAGAATAACTGAGGCACCTTCAACGTTTGAAGGTCCTTCAGAAGCAAGTTGGCTATGCATGCCTGTCTGTGGTGGGATTCCCAACAGACAGCATGATTCCTAGAGACCGGAGAACATGGGGACGGACAGCAACCACTGCTTTGATCCCCTTCCAGGTTTGATCACTCTATCAGGACTGTATCAACCATCTTTGGATGCAGTTTATGGTCCTGTTGAGCTTTCTCTAGAAGCCTAGTGGCCTCCATTAGCAGACACTGACTGGGGCCAGCTTGATCTCCTGTTCTTCTCTTATGGCCGAGAACCAACCGAGTTATTTAAATAACCAACGGCAACCGAGATTGATTGATGGGGGGCACAAACAGCAAGTTGCGGCTTTAGCCTACCTGACTGCCTGGGCCGCCTTGAGCTGAAGAAAAAGATCATCTGAATTGATCAGCTCAACTATATCTATCAAAGAGATCTGAGTAACCTGTAGCAGGAAGCAAAAGGATTGTCAGACCACCACCACAAAGAAGCAAAAAGGATGGTCAGAACACCACCACAAAGAGGTCATCAGGATGCTCCTGGCCACACCAGGTATCCAAGAACTTAATCTTCTGCTCAATACATGGTTCACACCTATTCACGCTAATCCCCAAACCACCCACATCACAGTTTAGTGTGCCACATGAACAAAGCATGGCAGAATCCTCAGAGCTTGGCAATGGCCCATTTCTGTGAATCAACCCCCCCCACACACACACACACACTCCAAAACTCTCATTCTCATTCAGTGGCTCTGGACAGCCCTACTGGTGTACACAGATATGGAAAATGGCCTTATAAAACCAGGCTATTTCCAGTTGCGTGGGAATTACAAACCCAGAATTCACAGCTCCTAGGAGTGAAATTCTGAACCTTACCATCCTGATCGGTTTAGACAGCATGGGTTGGAGGTAAAACTTACTTTTACTATGGGGCATTCCTTCTTATCTGCACTACCACACCCACCCACCCCACCCACCCCCCACACACCCCTACCACGTTCTTCTCGTCTTTCTCGGGAGACAGGCTGGCTTCCGCCAAAAAGCAAATGTTCCTTCGCTTCAAAATCTGTTCGTCTTTCCTTGCTTTGCGAAGTTCAACTTTCACTTCGATTTTTCGCCTCCGGATTTCCTACCAAGGAAGAGTGCCGAGTATTATGGATTTTAAAAACAGCCACACGATTGGAAGTGCAGAGAAGAAGAATTTGGGACAATCAGGATTCAAGATCCAACGTCTTTGAGCAAAACCAATTCTAACCTGCTACTTGTCAAACTCCAGAGGAGAATAACCAATAGTGGCTATGCCTTCATCTAGAGAGTAGAGTAGAGTAGAGTAGAGTAGAGTAGAGTAGAGTAGAGTAGAGTAGGGATAGGGATAGGGATAGGGATAGGGATAGGGATAGGGATAGGGATAGGGATAGGGATAGGGATAGGGATAGGAATGGAATGGAATGGAATGGAATGGAATGGAATGGAATAGAATGGAATAGAATAGAATAGAATAAAATAGAATAGAATAGAATAGAATAGAATAGAATAGAATAGAATAGAATAGAATAGAATAGAATAGAATAGAATAGAATAGAATAGAATAGAATAGAATGCTGGAAGGGACCTTGGAGGTCTTCTAGTCCAGCCCCCTGCTCAAGCAGGAGAACCCATACTGTCTCAATTTTGTGTTTGTGTTATGTCTGGGTGGTTGATGGCCTGAGGACCCTCCTGCCGCCTTGTTACCATCCTAGCCTTTTGAATTTGTCCCTTGATGTTCAGCTGGATGGTTTAACTTGTTTTTAAATTCTATTTTTAACCCCAAGGGTGCTTTTTCCAAAAAGGCAAAAGGACTTTCTTGGGGGTTTTTTTTCTTTGAAAACCATTTAGCTTCTCTTCCAAGAAGAACTGAAGAAGCTTCTTGGATGAGAAGTGAAACATTTTCAGGGGGAAACCCCCCCCCCAATAAATTCCAATTGCTTTTTTGTAAAAGCACCTTTGGGATATCCTTGACCTTGGATGATGGATAATCTCTATAGACATTCTGTTTTTAATGTCTTCCTTTATTCGTGTATTTGTGTGGTGTTATTGTGCTGTTTATAAACTACCTACGGTCACTTAGGTAACATAGGCACAGGCATTATTTACTAACTAAATGTCCGTTGACTTTCTGCTTTATTTTACAAAATCCTGCATCTCTAAAAAAAAAGTGGTTAAAGAAAGCTGGAGAAGGAATGTGGTCCCCTGAATGGAAACACCCTTCTCTACACCACAGTGGATCAGAGCCTGCGTGAATACAGCCCCAGGTTGCAAGTCCCACCTCCGATACCAGGAGCCCAAATTTTCCACTTTGTCCCTTTCTGTCCCCGAGTAACCACTGGGTTCCACAAGTACTTACTGCAAAATTTTTGCCTTTGTTTTTGAATTTCCTCATGCGTCCATCTTGCTCATTTGTGGTAGGCATGATCCACGTTCTTCAAAGTCCAGACAGGTTTGGCCAGGTGTGTCTCTCCTTATATCTAAGTGAACAGAAAGCATGTTGGCTTAGGAGCTCAACCCCATCAGCCAGTACTCAACCAAAGGGCCAGAAAACCTCTCTTTCCTACAATGTGTTTTGCTGCCCCAAATTTGGTTCTCCTAATGGATTTGATAGCATTTACGATCCACCCTGAAATTCATTTTTTTAATGGAAGAGGAAAAAGAGCGTTCTTTTTGCTTTGCAAGCTGCAGCAATTTAGTTTTGGGATGTGGCCAAGGTGCTTTGGTCAAGGCAGAGATTTTAAAAGGCAGGGCAGTTCGGTTTCAAACTAGGCGGAACTCATAGCACCTTGGAAAAAATAATTTCTAGCCCATGAAGGGCTGCAGCAATTACTTTAAAACAGACTCGGGTGTTGTACTAACATTTTAAACAAGTCAGTTACAAGCCCACCAGTTCTATTGGCAAGAGACACTAAGTTTTCTTAATTTTTCACCTTGAGCAGATGAGGGGTTTTTTTTTCCCCTCTAACATATCTGGTGAATCCAGGGCACCTAATTATTGAATAGTCTACTCTACTCTAAAGCTCCATGCAATCCCTTATGGGTTAATTCAACATCCAAGAGTCAGTTTGGTCTAGTACAGGGGTAGGCAACCTCGGCTCTTTTATGACTCATGGACTTCAACTCCCAGAATTCCTGAGCCAGCTATGCTATGCTATGCTATGCTATGCTGGCTCAGGAATTCTGGGAGTTGAAGTCCATGAGTCATAAAAGAGCCGAGGTTGCCTACCCCTGGCTAGTAGTTAAAGCACCAGGCTAAAAAATGGGAGACCACGAGTTCTAATCCTGCCTTGCCATGAAAGCCAGCTGGGTGATTTGGGGCCAATCCCTCCCTCCCTCTCTCTCTCTCTCTCTCTCCCAGCCCAACCCACCTCACAGGTTTGTTGTGAAGAAAAGAGGAAGGAGCTGTATTAGGTACGTTTGCCACCTGGAGTTCTTTTTAAAAATACAGGTGGGATAGAAATAAAATAATAACATAACCCAGGTTAAGCATGCAGCTTAAGCACACAGCCATTGAGAACCACCAAGTAAAAACACCTCCGAATTGTATACAGCCCTTAGGTTTTAAGGTATAACCAAACCTTCCCTTCCCTTCCTTTAATTGTTTATTGTGTAATATCTGCATTTAGCAAAACACAGAATAAATAACATGTCTTGGACACAAAATTGAATACATTTAGAAGCTTCCTTCCGTGCCTCTGTTCCTAGTCCACAATGAATTAAATATTACACGCCGGCTACTCACAGTTTCCTTCTACAAGCCGCTTTTACAGCTGCAGCCGCCCTGAAAAAAACACTTAAATTTCCCGGGAAATGGGTCAATCACCCACTCTCGTCTTTTGATTGGTTCACACCTCCAAGAAGCTCCGCCCCTTTTCAGGGTTCTGCTCTTACAAGCCGCCGGGAAAACAACTGCGGGCGAGTGGGCTCCCAGTGCGCCTGCGCAGGACAGGGTTTGTTTTTTTTTGGCACGTGTGAATTGTTGCTTATCAAGCCAGTAATGATGGGCGATAGTTAAAAATTGCCGAGCAGCGTTGATTGGCATGCTCACCTGGAAGAAATCCTCTTTAAATCCAATAGGATAGGGCTTACTTCAGAGTAGACCCCCCCCAAAAGGTTTGAATCCCCTAGTTTGGTCACAAAACCTCTGCAAGAAAACAACCCAGCTCAGAGAGCACCAAGGACCCCTGAATTAACTTTTATTTATCTCTGAGCACAATTGATTAAATTGTGCTCAGCCCAACGGATTCGGGTTCAAATAATGTGTCCTGGGTCACAGCCGATTTGAGGAATCACTGTTTTCATGCAAACCTGGATAACTGGCTGAACGGATGAAACCCAGGATCTGGTTCGTCATGAGTTGGCAAGTGAAGACGTGCCAGCAGCCATGGTTTTAACTTTTAACCAAGTCTGTGGCCTAACGGATTCCAAGGAGGGCATCGTGGACCTGGAAGACGCCACACTGGAAATAATTTCAGAAGAGCAATTTTGAAGAAGGAAGGAAATATTCTTTTTCAGAGCACCGTCTGCTTTTCTGCCAATTATAACAACCCACCGTTGCCCAGGCAATCCCAGACTTTCTTGGCATGGGTCAACCATCTCTCAAAATAGATGTTTAGACCAGTGCTTTGTCCTTCTTTGGGCCAAACCCCAGCTTGCTCTGGGGCTGGAAACCCAGCGGGAATACTACGAATGGGTAGCGACAGCTGGGAATGGCCTTGCCCCATCAAAATAGAAGCCTCTGCCTTCCTTGGCATTTGTTGAGGGGGGTAAAGAAAGCCCCTGCCAAGGAGAATTGCTCAGCTAGCCTTTCGCTCAGCCTGGAGTTACGGAGGAAAGAGGAAGAACTGTGGAGGGCATGAGTTTTGGAGGAGAAGGGAGAGAAGGAGGGAAAGGATGGGAAAGGAAAGGAAAAGAGGAAGGCAAGATGACGGGAAAGGAAGGAAGGAAGGAGAAAAGGAAGGAAGGTGATGGAAAAGAAGAAAGGAAAGAAGAGGAGGAGGAAAGCAAAGCAAAGGAGGAAGGAAGGAAGAAGAGAAAGGAAGGGAAAGAGGAAGGAAGGAAGATGATAAGGAAGGAAGGAAGGAAGGAAGGAAGGAAGGAAGGAAGGAAGGAAGGATGGATGGATTCTAGCTAAATGAGAAGGAAGGAAGGAAGGAAGGAAGGAAGGAAGGAAGGAAGGAAGGAAGGATGGATTCTAGCTAAATGAGAAGGAAGGAAGGAAGGAAGGAAGGAAGGATGGATGGATTCTAGCTAAATGAGAAGGAAGGAAGGAAGGAAGGAAGGAAGGATGGATGGATTCTAGCTAAATGGGAAGGAAGGAAGGAAGGAAGGAAGGAAGGATGGATGGATTCTAGCTAAATGAGAAGGAAGGAAGGAAGGAAGGAAGGAAGGAAGGAAGGAAGGATGGATGGATGGATTCTAGCTAAATGAGAAGGAAGGAAGGAAGGAAGGAAGGAAGGAAGGAAGGAAGGAAGGAAGGATGGATTCTAGCTAAATGAGAAGGAAGGAAGGAAGGAAGGAAGGAAGGAAGGAAGGAAGGAAGGAAGGAAGGATGGATGGATGGATTCTAGCTAAATGAGAAGGAAGGAAGGAAGGAAGCCAACCCTCTTTGTCATGTGCTCCTTCTAAACCCCCCAGAGCTAGTTCAGAATAACAACATCACACCACAAAATAAATATTAACTGTTCTCACACGCTAAATAAATATTAACTCTCCGCACTTTGGAGAATTATTTATTTATTTATTTATTATTTAATACTATTTCTATACCGCCCTTCTCCCGAAGGACTCAGGGCAGTGAACAGGGCAAGAATAAAAATACAAATTACAAAAGTTAAAACAAGATTAAATAAATGCCCACATACTAAAATACATCATTAAAACCTAATAAAAAACAGTAGCAAACCCCCCCCCCCAATCCCCTCATCAGGCCAGGCCGGCTTGTACAAATAAATAGGTCTTCAGACCGCGGCGAAAGGAGCGAAGGTTGGGCGCCATCCGGAGCTCAACCGGTAGCTGATTCCATAGCTTTGGGGCGCCCACAGAGAAGGATCACCCCCTGGGGGCCACCAGTCGACATTCTCTGACCGGTGGCACATTTAGGTGGGCGTGGATGATTATTGTGCCTTAGTTCCTTTTAACAATGACTGACCCACAGGTCTCTGTTTTCAGCCATTTCCTCCACCTGATTCTTTCTCTCTTGCCCATAAATTGTCCTCTCTGGTTGCACCAGCATTCATCTGGGGTCAGCCCCATGGAATTCAACGAAAGTGACTCTGGAGTACAACTGCATAGGCCACCGTTTCTCCCCCTTGGTAACCCTAAGGTGTGTGGACTTCAACTCCCAGAATTCCCCGACTAGAATGACACTACTCAAAAAATAGATCTTACAATCCCACTCTTATTGCTGGAAAGTTGTGTTCTGGGTTGGTTGGTTGGTTTGTTTGTTTTAAAAAAAATTATTACTGTAACCACCTGCTTGTTAGTGATTTAAAAGAGAATTTTTTTGGGGGGGGGGCAGGTCCATGCAGAAGAAAGTAGTAGTATTTCTGGATAAATAATTTAACTGGGTTTTAGATTTACTCTTGGGGCTTGAATTTAATTTAATTGTTTTATTTGTTTTTAATTTTTTGTATTCATGGTTTTAACTGCCCTGTAAACCGCCCTGAGTCCTACGGGAATAGGGTGGTATACAAATCCAATAAAATAAATAAATAAATAAATAAATAAATAAATCTGCCTAAGGCTTCAACCGTCCTGTGCACTCCCACAGGGAGAGCTTTCCCAGGGTACCGCCGGTTAAGGAATGCCGGCGGGTTATTCCCAGGGGGAGGGCCTTCTCTGTGGCTGCGGAACCAACTACCAACTAACTACTCTGTGGAACCAACTACCCACGGAACTTAGGATGGCCCCCGACCTTCGTTCATTTCGCCGGGACCTGAAAACTGTCTGGCCCAGACTGAGGGGTTTTTAATTTTTAATTGGATTTTAGATTTTAATTTTAGGGCTTAAATTTAATTAATTGTTTTAACTGATTTTAATTTTTGTATTTTATGTTTTAATTGCCTTGTAAACCGCCCTGAGTCCTACAGGAATAGGGCGGTATATAAACCCGATAAATAAATAAATAAATAAACCATGATCAAGATACCTACAAATCATGTCAAATCATTGGTTCTCGGTCGCGTTGTAGGGGAGCCAAGCAATTCCCTGTTGAGTTTGACAAAAACAAAACAAAGCAACTGCTCATGCCTTTGGCATTAAAGCTATTCCTGGATTCCAGCAAGTTGGGCTTGCTAGGCCACGGGGGAAATGGATTGTATGCTTGCATGGGAAGCACGCTTTACACTGAAGTAACAACTCAAGGGGTGCCTTGAGAAGAGAAATCTGCAAGGCAGGAGAGTCTATTTCAGACTTCTCCAGTCCCTTGAGTAGCAAAGAGAAGCCTGCAAGATGCCCTAGAAGGAGACGGACGGGGAGAAAAAACTCCCAAGAAGTTGCTGCATTATTTGATCTCTCCTGAGGGAGATGATCCTGATCCAATGAGCTTTCTCTCGATAAAGACCCTGGTACTTACTAGGAGAAATTGATCGTCAAGACGCATCAGAAGGTATAAAAGAAACCAGCCAGTGATCAAGTAAACACACCCTTTGGTTGCGTTTCTTCAGGAGGTACTCCTAGGTGGAACTGTAGCACGGGAACAGGATAGGAGGGACGACAGAGGAAAGCTGAGATTGGATAGATAGATGGATGGATACATGGATAAATAAATAGGTGGCTATCTTAAGTCAGTTTTCCTCTTCTCTTCCAGGAACTTTGTGGATTGCGCTCTTCTCTCGCTCTTTTCTTTCTTTCTGGATCCATCTTGCGCCTGAATCCAAGCCAACATGCCTGGCGGGTACAAAGGAGAATGTGGGGATGATGTTGACCCCATGCCCTTCTTGGCTCCCAGTGAGAAGGAGAAGATTGAAGCCGTGAGCAAACCGTACGACATCAAGAAGTCCTGTTGGGTGAAGGATGAGAAAGAAGGATTCTTGGCTGGAGAGATCCAATCAGAAACTGATACTCAAATCACGGTGAAGACGGTGACCAATCAGGTGAATTGATAGGAAGGGAAAACTCCCATTTGGACTTTCTATGTCTCTCAAGTCAGGGACCTGGCAGGATTGCTCAAATTAAGGGGACATACCTTGCAGGGGAGATGTGATAAAACTTGTTTTGAACGTTGCATGGAGTGTCTAATGGCTGAGGTTTCCACTTATTAATCACAACAGAAGACAGATTGGTTAGAAGGGTCTTGGAGATATCTAACGCAACCTCTTGCCCAGTGCATGAATCCACTATTACAGCATTCTTGACAGATGGTCTTCCAGGATCTGTTGATGCATCTGCAGAGGGCTTTCCATCTCTCAAGGTAGACTGCCACTGTTGAACAACCTTTATTGTTAGGGAATTCTTCCTGGTGTCCAACCAGACTCAACTTCCTTGTCTTTTAAACCCACTATTTCTTATCTTTAGGGCAGAGAAAGGAACTGGAGCTTTACACACGAGTTTCCCCATTTGTGAATTTATTTCATTTGAGTGCTATCTGACCTCGGAAATTACCCTGGGAGGCTCACGGCTGTCTTTTTTGTCTCCCACAGACGGTGACCGTCAAGAAGGACGATGTCCAGCAGATGAACCCACCTAAGTTCTACCAGGTCAGCGATATGGCCAACATGACTTTCTTGAATGAAGCCAGTGTCCTGGATACCCTCAAGCAACGTTACATCATGATGAGGATCTATGTAAGTGGGAAGATGGGTGGGAGCAGTTGAATTGCTTGGAGACTTACTGATAAGAGTCAGAGGTGGATCTTCCTGCTCTTAAACCAGACCACGTTAAAATGTGACTGAAAGCTGATCTTGACTATCTTGTCCTTTTAGACATATTCTGGCCTCTTCTGTGTCACCATCAACCCTTACAAGTGGCTACCCATCTATGGGTCACGTGTGGCCCAGATGTACAAGGGCAAGAAGCGTACGGAGATGCCTCCTCACCTGTTCTCCATCTCTGACAATGCCTACCATGACATGCTTATGGGTGAGTGCTGAGAAGGTCCTCAAAGGTCCTTTAACGGTTGTAGGAATTGCCCATGTCTAGTTTAATGAAAAGAAGGACTAGGGTGACATGATAGCAGTCTTCCAATATTTGAGAGGTTGCCACAAAGAAGAGGGGGAGGGGTGTCAACCTATTCTCCAAAGCACCAGAAGGCAGCACAACGAGCAATGGATGGAAACTAATCAAGGAGAGAAGCAACTTAGAACTAGGTTCTAACTTCTAACTTCCTAACAGTGAGAACTATTAATCAGTGGAATGAGTTGCGTCCAGAAGTGCTCCATCACTGGAGGATTTTAAGAAGAGATTGGACAGCCGTCTGTCTGAAATGGTCTAGGGTCTCCTGCTTGAGCATGAGGTTGGACTAGAAGACCTCCAAGGTCCCTTCCAACTCCGTTATTCCATTATTCTGTCAGAGTCCTCTCTTTGTCGCTTGTTCCGTTTATGCAGACCGAGCGCGGCAGCCTGAATTTTATAATCAAACAAGAGCCACCGATCCTGCAAGGGTCCTAAGGCTCATGTAGTCCTATTCTTATTTTCAAAATCCCTGTGAAATTAATCACATTATGGATCTGGAAAGTACAGTCGGTTCCTTTGCCAGCAGCCTGTTGGGCAAGGTGCGATGAAGAATTGCAAGAGATAAAACTAACAGGGAGGCTTGCTTAGGCTTTGGCATTGCCCCACAGCATTATAGGTAATCTTCTCCACCCCTGCTTGCTGCTTCCCAAGAGTTTATTTTGATAATGGGCTATGGATCAATTCCATGGCATTTATTTATTTAATTAGTTTTATATACCGCCCTATTCCCGAAGGACTCAGGGCGGTTTTACAGGGCAAAATTGAAAAGACGATATAAAAGTTGAAATAGAAATAGAATTAAAATGAATTAAATTAATTAATAGCCCAACCAATTTAAGTTTGAAAACTTAAAACCCCTTCAGTCCAGGCCTGATAGATCGAAAAGCCAGGTTTTCAGGTCCCGGCGAAACGAACGAAGGTCGGGGGCGGTCCGGAGTTCCACAGGTAGATCATTCCATAGGGCAGGCGCGTCCACAGAGAACGCCCTCCCTCTGGGGATCACCCGCCGGCACTCCCTGACCGGCGGCACCCTAAGGAGGCCCTCCCCATGGGAGCGCACAGGACGATGGGAAGTTGATGCTGGCAATTTAGGGGGGAAAAAACAGATGACCCAGTGTTCTCTTTCTCCCTTCCTCCGTAGAACGTGAAAACCAGTCTATGCTCATCACGTAAGTGGCCATATTTTCTTTCTGTATATCCCCTACTAAAATATTCATAAGATGGCTTGGTTTTTAATGCTCTGCATACCGTACCAAGAAAAATAAAAGCATATCATATGAATAGGTGACCAAATTAATAATAAAAAAGTACAGCTCAAAACCAATTTCCTGTCAACAGAGGCTAACGAGAAAGCTTATCGTAAGTATCAAGAAGTGTTTCCAGAAGATGTTTTTTTTTCTGGGCTAGTAAGAAAGGGATACTGTAATTTCATTTAAGTCGTAAATGCTCCATCTTGAAGCCATTCCGAACTATTTTTCAGATGGCTGACCTATCTGGGTCCCATATATTCATACTCTACACTTATTTTTTTGATCGGTGAGTTCAAAGTATAATCAGTAAAAGTGTTTCTCTTAACCTCCCAACCACAACCCTGCAAGTTAGGCTGAGCTGAAAGTCTTGACTCACTCCAATTCTCCCAGTGAGGTCCAGAATTCGGAAAGATGCTTGTATATGTCTGTTTGTGGGATCCCGGATCTTCCTATTTCGAATCCAGCAAATTTTTTAAAATCCATTTCACTTGTGTGTGTGTGTGTGTGTGTGTGTGTGTGTGTGTTTTGCTAAGGAATCGAGAGATAAATTTGGGGCTGAATTGTGATCGTAAGTCAAGAACTACCTGTATTGATGTAGCTGTCTTCCTTTACCTGTAGTGGAGAATCTGGAGCTGGCAAGACTGAGAACACGAAGAAAGTCATCCAGTATTTTGCCAACATCGGGAGCACTGGCAAAGCCTCCGCTGATGGGAAGGTAAGTCCAACCAAGGTCTGTTATCCGGTCGCAGAGGAAACCACGGACCACGATGAAGTGGTTCTCCCAAAATAGCGCAACCTCTTTTAAGCGTTCCAGAATGTTTCTTGGTGAAGAGAAGATAATGGTGACGGTCTTTGTTTTGGGGACAGGGATCTCTGGAAGATCAAATCATCCAGGCCAACCCCGTCCTAGAAGCTTTTGGGAATGCCAAAACGACCAGGAACAATAACTCCTCTCGCTTTGTAAGTATCTGATCTTGAAACACTGCCTTGGCTTGTCCCCTTTTCTTTCCACGGATGGAATGTCATTTGAGCGACAGGGAGAAGAGCCACAGCCCAGACAAGGGTCAGATAAGAGGCTGATAAGCCCAGAGAAGGAAAGGGACATGGCAAACATTCCAGGAGGGAACTCTCCGTGAAAGAGACAGGGGGGGAGGGGAAAAAGGGTCTTCTCAGACCTGCAAAATTAGGTTCCTATAACCTTACCATAAAGTGGGCCTGGTACTTCTGAGTATACTTAGATAGGCAGCTGATGTCAACATACATACGAAAAGCATTGGCTATTTATTCTGGGTTGTTGTTTTTTTTTAATTAACCCAGGTTTTTGGTTTTTTTTAAAAAATAACACATTAAAATCAAGACTATTTCTTTATTTGAAGCTATTTTGTGGTTGCGAAAACAAGGCTCTGTTTTTTTTTCTCCTCTTATTCAGGGTAAATTCATACGAATTCATTTTGGCAGCACAGGAAAACTGGCTGGGGCTGATATTGAAAGCTGTAAGTATCAAATTTCTCTAGTGACAAATCTCCAGTTCTCAACCCGTGTCCATTTTAGCTGGCATGTATCAATAAATGTCTGTCTGTCTGTCTGTCTGTCTATCTGTCTGTCTATCTATCTATCTATCTATCTATCTATCTATCTATCTATCTATCTATCTATCTATCTATCTATCATCTAATCTACCTACCTACCTACCTATCTAATCTAATCTAATCTAATCTAATCTAATCTAATCTAATCTAATCTAATCTAATCATCTGTCTCCAGAGAAGATTTATTCCTGATTTCATCAGCCAATACTTTTTTAAATCAACGAAAAGTTCAGAAAATTTCAGCATTTTCTTTCCTTTGAATGGATAATAGCCTAATTCTTTTAAAAAGTGAAGTGGCTTCCCTTTGCATTCTAGACCTCCTGGAGAAGTCTAGGGTCATCTCTCAACAACCTGCCGAAAGAGGCTATCACATCTTCTACCAACTCTTGTCTAACAAGAAGCCTGACCTTGTTGGTATGGCATTTTCTCTGTCTGTGTGTGTGTGTGTGTGAGAGAGAGAGAGAGAGAGAGAGAGAGAGAGAAACAGACAGAGAGAGAGAGAGAGACAGACAGACACAGAGACAGAGAGAAACAGACAGAAAGATGGAGACAGACGGGGGGGAGAGAGAGAGACAGAGAGACGGAGTCAAACAGAGTAGGGGAGAGACAGAGAGAGATGAAGACAGAGAGAAACAGAGACCAAGATTGAGAAAGAGAGAGAGACATTTCTTTAAAACGTCTGGACATTCCTTTCAAGGCCATTTCTATAGCTTTCTACGCACGCCGACCAACAAAACCGCCCCATTCTAACATGCCTTTTGTCACCACAGAGAGCTTGCTATGCGTCCCGGATCCCAAGGAATACCAGTGGACAAGCCAAGGGGTCACTGTGGTGGACAACATGGATGATGGTGAAGAATTGCTCCTCACAGATGTAAGGCTTCCAAGGTGGTGCCTGGGACACCTTGGAAACGGGTGAAAATGTTCAGAATGACGCCATCTTGAATAGCTTAAAATCCCCCATGTGTCATGACTCCTTCTCTGCCAGGTGGCCTTTGACGTCCTGGGCTTCACCGGGGAGGAGAAGAACAGCGTGTACAAACTGACGGGGGGCATCATGCACTTCGGCAACATGAAGTTCAAGCAGAAGCCAAGGGAGGAACAGGCGGAAGTGGACACCGCGGAGGGTAATGGATAAACAGAGCAAGTCCTTGACTTACAAACAATCATTTACCGACCGTTCAAAGTTACAACAGCGCTGAAAAGTCACTTAGGGCCATTTTTCACACTGTTGCAGCATCCCCGTGGTCAGATGATCAAAAAAAAATCAGACGGTTCATATTTAGGACTGTCGCAGTGTCCTGGGGGGGGTGTGTCACGTGATCCCCTTTTGTGACCAGTCAACAGGGGAAGCCAGATTCATTTAACAACCATGTGACTAACTGAACCCGTGCTGTGACTGACTTGACAACTGTGGCAAGCAAGGCTGTAAAACGGGACAAAACTCACAACTCTCTCACTTAGCAACAGAAATTTGGGGCACTATTGTGGCCGTTTGTCAAGGACTACCTGTACGAAAGCAAAGGGTGTCTTGAGGTTCGCCATGAAGACAAAAATGAACGAACAACAACGTCAACATCTCCATTTTGGTCTTTTGACAGTGGCTGACAAAGTCGCCCACCTCATGAATATCAACTCCGGAGACCTTCAGAAGGGCATTACCAGACCCCGGGTGAAAGTGGGCAACGAGTTTGTGCAGAAGGGGCAAAATCTGGACCAATGTAACAACTCCGTTGGTGCCCTGGGCAAAGCCGTCTACGACAAGATGTTTAAGTGGCTGGTGATCAGGATCAACAAAACTCTGGACACCAAGATGCAGAGACAATTCTTCATCGGTGTCCTGGATATTGCCGGTTTTGAGATTTTTGAGGTACCAAGAAGCCATTATTATTATTATTATTATTATTATTATTATTATTATTATTATTATTATTATTATTATTATTATTATTTAGTATTACAAAAGATTTTTGGGACACTCCAAAAAACCTTGGCATGCGGAACAAAACACATCAGTGTCCTACCCATTCCGTTCCATTAACACCAAGGAGATGCCTTCCACATTTTCCAGCTTGCCATCAATAGCTTGACTTCTACTGCCCCTCAACCCTCCAGTCTACCTTGGTCTTTTGGGGGGGGGGGGGGTCAGGTGGGAAAGCAGATTTCTCCCCCCAAAAAAGCAGAGCAAAATTCCCTTCCGCTCCCTTGGCAAAGGACCACATTTACAATCGTTTGCAGCCTCCCTCAGTCCATGAGACCACTTTTTTTTTTTAACTGCAGTTTTGCTGAAAACTGGCAATTCCTTACGGTTTTTGGCAAGCAATGACCCATTTTACAACCGGGCTCCAATACGGCTGTAAAGCAAAACCCTCTTTTGTTCTACAGCCTGTAAAGCAAATGAGGAACAGTAAGTCTGGGAGTAGGAAGTTGTAAGTAACCTGTGTCCACCTGCTCCTCTTTGCAGTTCAACAGCTTCGAACAGCTGTGCATCAACTTCACCAACGAAAAGCTGCAACAGTTTTTCAACCACCACATGTTTGTGCTGGAGCAAGAAGAATACAAGCGAGAAGGCATTGACTGGGTCTTCATTGACTTCGGCCTCGATCTCCAGGCTTGCATTGAGCTTCTGGAAAAGGTAACCGTCTTCCAGAGAAGCGACCGGATGTTCTCCAGATACGTTGGAAGGCTGCTTTGAGCTGTTTCTTGCCATAGCTATTGTTTTTAATCCTGACCTTGGGCAATATGATTTTCCTTCCTTCCTTTATTTCATCCATTTATCATCTATTATTTATCTATCTTATTGCTATCTCTCTCTTGTCTATCTGTATCTGTCTTCTGTATCTATTCATCTATTTTTATTGGTCTACTGTATCTGCCTGCCTGCCTGCCTACCTATCATCTATATCTATCTACTATATCATCTATCATCTACTATCTGCTATATCTACTATCTGCTATCATCTATTCTATCATCTGTCTAGTCTGTATATCCATCTATCATCTATCTCTATCTACTATATCTACAATCTACTATCTATCATCTACTATGAGAACTAAGGAGAAACTTACAGACAGAACAATTAACCAGTGGAACCACCTGCCTCTAGAAGCTGTGGGTGCTCCAACACTGGAAGTTTTTAAGAGGAGACTGGACAGCCATTTGTCTGAAATGGTATAGGGTTTCCTGCCTTAGCAGGGGGTTGGACTAGATGACCTCCAAGGTACCTTCCAAATTTATTATTATTTATCTATCTGCTATATCTACTATCTTCTATCATCTATTCTATCATCTATCTACTATCATCTACTATCTAGTCTACCTACCATCTATCTATCTATCTATCTATCTATCTATCTATCTATCTATCTATCATCTATCTATCTATCTATCTATCTATCTATCTATCTATCTATCTAAGAGTGGTTACCATCTTTGGAATATTTTCTTCTGATCAAGAAGGATCAGGACCTACACGGAGTAAGATGGCATGTGATTTTTACTGCCAACCATCCAAAGCTTAGACTGTGAAAAACCAATAGCCTGAAATAAATAACAACGAACTCATTAATCCCCCCTTCCGCTTTCCCCCAACAGCCCATGGGCATCTTCTCCATCCTTGAAGAGCAGTGCGTGTTTCCCAAGGCGACCGATGCTACTTTCAAGGCTGCTCTTTATGATAACCATCTGGGCAAGTCCCCTAATTTCCTGAAGCCAAAAGGTGGGAAGGGCAAAGGGGCAGAAGCCCACTTTGAGCTGGTTCATTATGCTGGCACGGTGAGTACCAAGCAAGAAGAATCTCCAGGGTAATAACAGGACCTTGCATGGGTGAAGTTTGCTTCTGAAGGGTGTGGAGAATCTACTTATAGTTGCCCCAAAGGAGCTTTCCAAAAGGCAACTGGACTTTCTTGGGCTCAAGCAAGAAGAATCTCCAGGGTAATAACAGGACCTTGCATGGGTGAAGTTTGCTTCTGAAGGGTGTGGAGAATCTACTTATAGTTGCCCCAAAGGAGCTTTCCAAAAGGCAACAGGACTTCCTTGGGTTGAGCCCTTCCTTGCTCATCTTCTGCTAGTGGTGAAGGATAATGAGATGACTGCCCCCTTTAGTATAGTGGTGATTCCTTCACGCCTTCTTGTCCTTCCTTTTTTTCAATCCAGGTGGGCTACAATATCACTGGTTGGCTGGAGAAAAACAAGGACCCCCTGAATGAAACGGTGGTGGGCTTATTCCAGAAGTCGGCCATGCCCTTGCTCTGCACTCTTTTCAAAGAAGAAGAGGCCGCCGGTATGTAGCTCTTTGCGGCCCAGAATTGCAATCCCATCATCCTGTAAAACAGGGGTCTCAACTTGTGGACTTCAACTCCCAGAATTCCTCAGCCAGCATGAGGAATTCTGGGAGTTGAAGTCCACAAGTCTTTAAATGGACAAGGTTGGAGACTTTTGCTGAAGAATACTACATCATCTAAGTCACTTGGAGGAAGAAGATAAGCAGTGTATAAATTTAATCAACCAATCAGTAAAATGTACAGTGTATCAGCTTTAGGAACCATCCCAGGCCCCCCTGAGGGTAATTTTCTGAGTTCAATTCCCGCTTGAATCCGATAGAATAACATCTGGCTGTCTACGCATGAGAAGTCTCAATAAGGACAATATCATTCGTGTGGTGCCTCCTGGTGGTGAACATCACTGAAAAATATTTATTTGCGCATAGAAATAGGTAATAAATAAGAATAACATGCGGGAAACCATTACAGAAGAGAAAATGGTTTGCAGGTAAATCCGCAAACAAAAATATGTATGCCCAGTATATTTGGGGGTGTGTGTGTGACGTAGGGATAAATATTATCAAAAGTCTCTTGACATGGGTGGAAAGAAATGGAAAAATTCCTTTCAAGAAATCGTGGATGGAAACTAGTCAAGGAGAGAAGCAACCTGGATTTAAGGAGAAACTTCATTAACAGTGAGGACAATTAACCAGTGGAACGACTTGCCTCCAGAAGTTGTGGGTGCTCTAACACTGGAGGTTTTTGAGAAGAGACTAGAAAACCATTTGTCTAAAATGGTGTAGGGCAGACATGTCAAACACAAGGCTCGGGGGCCGGATCCGGCCCGTGAAGTGGTTTCATGCGGCCCGCAAAGCCATCCTGGAAACAGTGAGGGAACGGCCCCCACTGCCTTGGCCCTGGCCCAGAGACCCTCCTCCTGCCAGAGACCCTCAGATCTGTCCCACTCCTGCCCAGGCCCCCATAGGCACCCTTGATGCGAATGATGTAGAGCTGGCCACGCCCACCCAGTAAGCCATACGCACTCTAGCCACGCCCACCCAGTAGGCCACGCCCACACAGGCCATACCCACCCGGCCCCCTGAGGGCAACCGCAATGCTGATGCGGCCCTCAATGAAATTGAGTTTGACACCCCTGGTGTAGGGTCTCCTTCTTGCTTTCATCATCTGTTTTTCAATGCTGTCCTCAGCTACGGGAACCAAGAAGCAGAAAAGGGGGTCCTCCTTCATGACCGTCTCCAACTTCTACAGGGTAAGTGGCAAATTTTTGTATCTAACTTTTATGTATTGCCCTGTTCACCGCCCTGAGTCTCTTGAGAGAAGGGCGGTATATAAATTAAATTAATAAATAAAATAAATAAATAAATTCAGGCGGCTCCCGTTTCTGAAGGGGATCATATCTTACGAGGAGCATTCCATGCCTTCTCAATGCGTCCATCGGCTTGCTTGCACCAGTGTAGTTGTTACAACTGCTTCCCAGCTAAGTCCCGTGGATATCGATTAATCCATCTTCCTAACACTTTCCTTTCCTTCTCCGTGTGTTTCAGGAGCAACTCAACAAGCTGATGGCTACTCTGCACAGCACCTCCCCTCATTTTGTCCGCTGCATTGTGCCCAATGAGTTCAAGCAATCTGGTATGGGAGTCAAAGCCATCACTTGTCATCTCTTAAACAAGCAAAGTCCATTTTTCTTTTGGGGGGAAATGCCCTAAGTCACAGGTCTGCAACCCGCGGCTCCGGAGCCTCATGCGGCTCTTTCAGCCGTCTCCTGCGGCTCCCAGTCTTCTGCTATGTGTAGTCCCCCCCCCAAAAAAAAGTGGGACTAAAAAAGTTCAACCAATCCAAATATACAGGGTTGGTGCATATCTCGTCTTGGCTCCACTCTTCAGTCAAACCCTGTTCTGCGCATGTGTGCATGTACGCGCATGCGCACACAATTTTTGCGGCTCCCAGTTTTTCCTTTTCTGAGGGAACCGGTTCCAAGTGGCTCTTTCACTGTTTCAGGTTGCTGACCCCTGCCCTAAGTGCAGCTGGCTGACTTAAGGAAAGACATGGGTGCTTTGAAGGGCTGCGGATAGATGGGTTTGCTCTCAATCCCGCAGAATTGAAAGCAACTTTCTGGAACCGAATCCTAATTTTTTCACAGCTCTAGCGACAGCAATACCAAAAGATGACCTCTGCTATACCTTAGCTGTATGGCCAAACTGGAGAAAAGAGAAGAATTGATTCCGGTGCTAATAAAGGATCAAAAGATCCAGAGGCCAATACTTATATATCATATTTAACTATGCCTTGATTTACTTGACTTGATTTACTTGGATTCTGTGAGAATGAAGCCATGAAGCACAGTTCGCAAACTATGAAAGTTAGGGTCCCCTTCACACTCCAACCAAACTCCTTATGGCTTACCATGAGGTGAGATTGATAGTTTGGCTTTAGCCAGCCCTTGAGATTAGAAACCACGTTTAGGCTTGGTGTGATGTGCAAGACGTTAGCTAAGATGCCTGAGTCAGTCAATCATGATTAAACCAGGCATGTTTCAGCATAGTGTATACCAGATTGCACCTATGGTAAGGGCAGTGGAAAATTGGATTCCAGAACAAGCAGACAACACTCACAAAGACGAGAGAATCTAAGTCAAGATCCAGATAGAAAGGGCGAGATTGTTTCCACCTTGTTCACCAAGCTGAAGAAAGCTTGAGGAGCAAATTCCATGTCAATCATTGCCTTGCAGAACTTCTTGTGAAGGTTGCGGAAACATGGTCATCCTGCTTTGTGTCTCTACAGGCGTGGTGGACCCTCATCTGATCATGCATCAGTTGGCCTGCAACGGTGTCTTGGAAGGTATCCGTATCTGCCGGAAAGGTTTCCCCAACAGACTGCAGTACCCTGAGTTCAAACAAAGGTAATGAGGTTGACCCTTTCCTCCATCATTCTCTGGGTGTGTTGGGACCTTGTGTTCCCAAAGTCTCAGCAAGACCAACCAATGTCTGTTTTTGTCTTCTTGGATGTCAGATATCAGCTGCTGAATCCCAACGTCATTCCTCAAGGGTTTGTGGACAACAAGAAAGCCTCTGAACTTGTTCTGGCATCTCTTGACCTTGGGGAAAATGAGTACAAAATTGGACATACTAAGGTACCAGGAACGGTGTCTCGTTTCATTGGGGGGGGGGAGAAATTAGAATAGACAGCAAGAAAACACAATTGTGATGAAAGTCCCAGCAAGCAGCAGCATTTCATTGCTAGTTAGTTTGGAACGGATCTCTCTCTTCTCATCTTTCAACCTTCATGGACCCAAAAAAGTTTAGAGGCTGGTTCTTCTGGCTTGATCTTGTGAATGGACTTGTGTACATAGGTCCATTACTTTCACAGGTCTTCTTCCGCGCTGGAATCTTGGCCAAGTTGGAAGACATGAGGGATGATCGTTTGGCGAAGATCATGACAATGTTACAGAGCCGCACACGCGGTTTCCTAATGAGAATTGAGTTTAAGAAGATGCTGGAGAGAAGGTAAGGAAGTACATTTTCCCTTCCTTCCCTTAAGAAAGGATTGGATGGACGGACGGATGGAGAACTGACATAATAGCAGTGTTCCAATATCCAAAGGGATATCAAAGTCAACCTATTCTCCAAAGCACCTGAAGGCAGAACAAGAAGCAGCGGAGGCAAACTAATCAACCTAGAGATGAGGAGAAATGTCCTGACATCAATTAGTGAAACGCCTTGCCTCCAGAAGTTGTGGGTGCTTCATCACTGGAGATGTTTAAAAAGAGATTGGTCAACCATTTGTTTGAAATGGTAGAGGGTCTATTGCCTGAACAGGGAGTTGGACTAAAAGACCTCCAAGGTCCCTTCCAACTTTATTAATCTGTTATTATGAATGAATGAATGAATGAATGAATGAATGAATGAATGAATGAATGAATGAACGATGCATTACATTGAGTTCAACATTCTATCAGACCTGTTATCCGAATGAGAACTTTGCAATAAAAGATTCGTGACACGCTCTGGGAATTCCCAGTCTGCTTACCTATTTCAAATAGGTTGTCTTCTTCTGGTTTATTTCCAGCAGACGTTTTTATGCCCCAGCTTTTGAGAAACCACTCTTTTAGGCTTTAGAATTTCCTGCAGCCACAAATACAGAGATCTAAGTTCACGATGCTATTGGAGAAGCATGTTTTCTTCTTTCCTAACTTTAGTTTGTCTTTCTTTTCTTTTTTTTAACCAGGGTGGGCCTGACACTGATCCAGAGGAACGTTCGCAAGTTCTTACAGATGCGTTTTTGGGGATGGTGGAAACTATACAATAAGGTGAGGCGGTAGTGAAAACGAGAGAGGGGGTCACCACCCAAGGCTTCGGGATTGTATCGAAACAAAATGAGAGCTGTTGTTTTTAGTCAAGGGATGACTTTGGACAATAAGCAGCCAGGAGAGATGTTCTCCACCTGTTTATTCAACAAGAAGGGACATGGGGTAGAAGTGATATTTTGGGTGGATCCAGTCGATTACTGCCTCAAGCACAATTCCAGTCCTTGAGCCTTGTGGTGGAAAAGTGGTGGAGACCTACGCAACATAACTATGTTTAGAGATAGCCAGAGGGCTTTATCTTCTACCTTGGTTCCCACCTATAGGTGAAACCTCTGCTGAACGTAGCCCGCCAAGAGGAGGAGATGAAAGCAAAGGAGGAAGAGCTGAGGGAGGCCATGTCCAAGACTCAAGCTATGGTGGACCGCATCAAGGAGTTGGAGGAGAAGTTGGCTACCCTTAGCCAAGAGAAGAATGATTTGACCATCCAACTGCAGGCTGTGAGTCTACTGAATTCGTCCTCGAGGAAAGATGCACAACTTCCATTAGCTTGAGGGCCATCTCAAGCTTTGCAGGAGATGTTGAGGAGTGGGTTAGGGTTAGAGATTTTTGGGATGGTAGGCATTTTCACAGAATGGTTGCCATTGAGGGCACAACCATGTTTATGCTATTAAGGGTAATAGCCACTGATCTCTGTGAGTTCCATCAATTCTGTGGGGTCCTTGGTGCTCTTGAGGTTGGTGGGTTTCTTGCAGATGTTTCATTACTCAACTAGGTGACATCATCAGTACTAGAAGCGAGTGAGGTTTGCAGGATGGAGGGAGGAGGAGGAGGAGGAGGAGGAGGAGGTCTGTGGGATCCATGGTGCTCTCTGAGCTGGGTGGTTTCCTTGCAGATGTTTCATTACTCAACTAGATAACAGCGTCAGTGCTAGAAGTGTTATCCAGTTGGGTAATGAAACATCTGTAAGAAAACAACCAAGTTTAGAGAGTATGTAGGAATCCACAGTTCAACCCCGAGTTACAAATCTTCCATTTGCTCAGTTGCATCAACTCACCCAATCCCTTTTTTTCCCCCGAAGCCAGTGAGGCCGGTAGCCATCACCGCTATCTCCTGTAGAGGGTCAGTCAGTAAGAACGACAAAGAGAACTCCAATATTCTCTCCTCCTCTTTCAGGAACAAGAGAACCTCATGGATGCGGAAGAGCGCCTCACTCAAATGATGAAGGCCAAGATGGACCTGGAGAGCCAGATTTCTGACATGAAGGAACGCCTGGAGGAGGAGGAAAGCTCGGCTGCCTCCTTGAGTGCCAGCAAGCGCAAGTTGGAAGCAGAACTCAACGACCTCAAGCGAGACCTCGAGGGGTTGGAGACCACGTTGGCCAAGACTGAAAAGGAGAAACAAGTAAGCGTTTTGTCCTTTGGTGGTGGCTCTTTGAAGACATCTCTCGGGTTGTTCTTTGTGGGTTCTGGAATTGAGAATTGCCCGAAGACGTCACCCTTGCCACGTCTTATTCGTATATTAGATGGATCAGACTGTGTCTTCTTCCATCCTTCCCTTTCCCTCCTTCCTTTCTCCCTATCTTCTTCCTTTCCTTCCTTCCTTCCTTTCTTCCTCCCTCCCTATCCTCTTCCTTCTTTCCTTCCTTCCTCCTTCCCTCTCTTGCTTCCTTTCCTTCCTTCCTCTTTTCCTTCCTTCCTCCTTCCCTCCCTTCCTATCCCCTTCCTTCTTTCCTTCCTTCCTCCCTCTCTTGCTTCCTTTCCTTCCTTCCTCCCTCTCTTGCTTCCTTTCCTTCCTTCCTCTTTTCCTTCCTTCCTCCTTCCCTCCCTTCCTATCCCCTTCCTTCTTTCCTTCCTTCCTCCCTCTCTTGCTTCCTTTCCTTCCTTCCTCCCTCTCTTGCTTCCTTTCCTTCCTTCCTCTTTTCCTTCCTTCCTCCTTCCCTCCCTCCCTATCCCCTTCCTTCTTTCCTTCCTTCCTCCCTCCCTCTTCCTCTTCCTTCCTTCCCTTTTTTCCACCCCCTTCTCCTTCCTTCCTTCCTTCCCTCCCCCTCTCCTTCCTTCCTTCCTTCCTTCCTTCCTTCCTTCCTTTTCTTCTGGATAAAGGAAGGATAAAGTCCAGTAGAGAGAAAACGATTCCAACTTTGTCTCTTAGCTTGGTCATCTGCTGAGGGAAATGACCTGGTTCTGGGTTGTTCTGTAGGCATCTCTCTTGCTTCTTCCAAGGCTCTTGATCACAGAGTGCGGACCTTGACTGGCGACCTGCAAGCCCGAGATGACACGGTGGCCAAACTCCAAAAGGAGAAAAGGGCACTGGACGAGCTACACCAGGTGAGAAGGTGTACACCTCTTTTCGTTGACTCCCATAAGGTCTAGGTTCGTTGTATGGATTTTTATGGATCAGAACCTCGCCTTGTGGCCAAGGCAAAGATTTACTCTGTGCAAAGACACCGTACAGAGTCTCCTCGACTTACAACCACAATTGGGACTAAGGGATGCAATTATTGAACGGGGCAGGCCTGATTTTACGACCTTTTCGCGCCAGGGGCATTAAACGAATCCCCTGGTTGTTAAGCAAATAGGGCTTTGACCGTTGATTTTGGCTTGTCACAAGCCAGGAAAACTGCAAGTGGGGGTCACATGACCCCCAACAAGCTGCAACCTTCGTGAATACATGCCAGGTTGCCGACGCCCGAATTTTGATCGCGTGACCCTGGGGATGCTGCAATGGTCACTGATGTGTGGACCTGTCGTAAGTCACTGTCAAAGTGCCATTGCAACTTTGACTGGTTGCTAAACAAATAGATGTAAGTTGAAAAGTCCTTGTATAATGTCCCATCCCTGCTCCAGCTTTGATAACATAGAGCAAGGGTCCTCAACCTTGGCGACTTTAAGTCTTGTGGACTACATCTCCACAAGGCTTAAGTCTTGTGGACTACAAGTCTTGTGGACTACAACTCCCAGCAAAGCTGGCTGAGGAATTCTGGGAGTTGACGTCCACCAGTCTTAAAGTTGCCAAGGTTGAGGACCCCTGACATTGTTTGTCCTTGCAGTTTTCTTGGTCACCTTTTGGGATGTGGCGGTCATTTTAATGGTGGTAAAGGGGCATCTATGCACCCTGGCATCTTCTCCTCACGATGCTTCTCCTCCTTTGCAGAAAACCCTTGACGACCTTCAAGCAGAGGAAGACAAAGTGAACAACCTGACGAAAACCAACAGCAAGCTCAGCACTCAGATACACGAGGTCAGCCCTGACTTTTCCTTCTGTAGAGGTTGGAGCAGATTTTCAACCAAGGGCTTTTGATGGGGAGGTTGCAGTGGCCTTTAGGACTGGCAAGGGACCCGGGAAGTCTTCTAGTCCAACCCCCTGGGGCCCAAGGCAGGAGTCCTCATTCTATCCTGGACAACCTCTTCTTAAATACCTCTAGTGTTGGGAGCACCCACAACTTCTGAAGGCAAGCCAATCCACTGATTAATTGTTCTCATTGGTAGAAACTTTCTCCTTAGTTCCAGGTTGCTTCTCTCCTTGGTTAGTTTCCATCCGTTGCTTCTTGTTCTGCCTTCGGGTGCTTTGGAAAATAAGGGGACCCCCCTCGTCTCTGGGGCAGCCCCTTGGAAGACCGCTATCCTATCACCCCCTCATCCTGCTCTTCATTAAACTAGACGTACCTAGTTCCCTTAACTATTCACAATTATATGGTTTATTCTCCAAATCTTCTTATCATCTTTGCTGCTCTTCTCTGCACGCTTTCTCAGTACCTTTTTTTTTTTTTTTGCACCGTGGTGATTTTTTTGTATAGTTGTACGTTTCCTTGGTGGCATGGGTAAAGGTTTCCATTTTTGATTCCTTGGCTTGTCTTGACCAGATGGAGGACAACTGGGAACAGGAGAAGAAAATCCGTGCTGAGGTGGAGAAAGCTCGTCGCAAAGCGGAGGGTGACTTGAAGATGACCATCGAAAACCTGAACGAAATGGAGAGGTCTAAGTTAGATTTGGAAGAGGTGGTGAAGAAGTAAGTGGCAAGGTTCTCCTTTCCCATGAACCGTTGGCTTGTAAAAACAACAACAAAAAACCACTGGGCTGGGCCAGCACAGATAGGGTTAATGTCTGGAGTATTCTGGGAAATTAGTCCGACACTCCTGGAGGATACTAGACAGCCACTTGTCAGAAATGATATAGGGCAGGGGTAGGCAACCTTGGCTCTTTTATGACTCGTGGACTTCAACTCCCAGAATTCCTGAGCCAGCAATGCGGGAACTATGGCCCCTTCATGATTTGTGGACTTCAACTCCCAGAATTCCTGAGCCAGCAATGCGGGAACTATGGCCCCTTCATGATTTGTGGACTTCAACTTCCAGAATTCCTCAGCCAGCATGGGGGAAACTTTGGCCCCTTCATGACTCGTGGACTTCAACTCCCAGAATTCCTGAGACAGCAATGCGGGAACTATGGCCCCTTCATGATTTGTGGACTTCAACTTCCAGAATTCCTCAGCCAGCATGGGGGAAACTTTGGCCCCTTCATGACTCATGGACTTCAACTCCCAGAATTCCTGAGCCAGCCATGCTGAGGGGAAAGGGAGAGGTTTCCAAGCTAAGCCATGCCGGCTTAGGAATTCTGGGAGTTGAAGTCCACGAGTCATGAAGGGGCCAAAGTTGCCTACCCCTGGTATAAGGTCTTCTGCTTGAGCAGGGGTTGGACAAGATGACCTACAAGGTCCCTTCCAACTTTTTTATTATTCTATTGGGAAGTCTGGTCTAGATTACTACTGTTTTCTGGATGCGTCCGCACAAGCGAAGCTAAAAGGGATGGGTGGATATGCGTTTTGTGGCTCAGCAGGCTGTAAAAACTAACCTTAGCTTATTTGTTGGAGGGCAGCACTTTGTGGGAACATTCCAGTCATGGTTGGTTAACCTGAGCGCAAGCTTTAATATGATGGTTGAACTACACATCCACAGTCTTTGAATAAGCTTGATGCACCTTCTCTTCCAGGCGAGACTTAGAGATCAATTCTGTCAACTCCAAGTTGGAAGATGAGCAGGCTCTGAATTCCACCCTTCAGAGAAAATTGAAGGAACACCAGGTAGGGGAGAGAAAGACAAGACGGGCATGATTTGTCTCGTTCCGCACCACCTTTTTCTATAATCATCTTTAGCTAATAGTATCGTGTCCCTAAATAGTATCTTGTCCCTAAGTCTCATCCAGATTTGGCTACTTTAAGAGGACATCTTATTTATTTATTTTATTTATTTATTTATTTTAATTCCATTTATATCCCGCCCTTCTCCGAAGACTCAGGGCGGCTTACAAGCTTAGCAGTAGCCTTCATTCTATGTATATGCCTGCTTGTTAGGGCTTTCACACACACCCCCAAGCGGCATTATTACAAAGCTTAATTGCCCCCAACAATCTGGTTCCTCATTTTACCTACCTCGGAAGGATGGAAGGCTGAGTCAACCTTGTAATCTTAAGATTACAAAACTTCCACAAACTATCATAAGTCAGCTCAGTTCCTCAGGGCTCCCAGAGTAAGTTTGCCAAGGGACGGAGTTGATTTTGACCGTGAAAGAAAACATTTAGTAGATTATCTGGAGTCTTGTATGGTCCTTCACCATTTCCAGGGGCAGCTTCATATGGTCTGGTGTAGCTTTCCCCCTCACCAAGAAGGCAGGAAGGCATACAATTTTTGGTGGGTCTTAGCTCCCTAACTGGGGTATGCGGTGGCTGCTTTAAAGGGTCTCTTAGCAACCCTATCTCAACAATATTGCTTCCTATTTCATGGTACTTTTTTTGCTTCTAATAGGCTCGAATTGAAGAGTTGGAAGAAGAGCTGGAAGCAGAACGGTCCATCAGGGCGAAGGTAAATCTATTTCACCATTGTCAAAGAACTGGCCAATTTGGTTCCAGACGGGGATGGATGGATGGATGGATGGATGGATGGATGGAAGGAAGGAAGGAAGGAAGGAAGGAAGGAAAGAGAGGGAGGGGGGGAGGGAGGGAGGGAAAGAAAGAGGGAGGGAGGGAGAAAGAAAGAAAGGAGAGAGAGAGAAAGAAAGAAGGAAAGGAGGGAGAGAGGGAGGGAAAGAAAGAGGGAGGGAGAGAGAGAGAAAGAAAAAGAAAGAAAGAAAAGGGAGGGAGGGAGGAAGAAAAAGAAAAAGAAAGAAGAAAGAGAGAGAGAGAAAGAAAAAGAAAGAAAGAAAGAAGGAAGGAAAGAAAGAAGGAAAGAAAGAAAGAAAGAAAGAAAGAAAGAAAGAAAGAAAGAAAGAAAGAAAGAAAGAAAAAGAAAAGAGCTAAAATTCTACACTCTCTCTTACAGTCTCCCACATACGGCTGCTAGGGGAGATGAGCAGCATAAACATTTAATAAAATAAAATTAATTACTTCCTTTTAGATTGAGAAGCAACGCAATGATCTGTCCCGGGAACTGGAAGAGCTCACCGACAGACTTGAGGAAGCTGGAGGAGCTACCACAGCTCAGGTAACCATGAGCTGTGCCCATTTTACATGCCGGGAAACTAAGTCTCCAAAGAATGAATCCTCCACAGGACACCCAGCTCTCTCTCTCTTGTATGGTTTTCAAGTGCTGGAAGTAACGCTGTGCCAGACCGTGTTGGGGACGCCACATCAGAGCTGGGTTGATTATTTCAAAGGGATGGGGACTCTCACGTATCCCCTCACGCTCTCTCCTCTGCACCCAGATTGAGCAAAACCGCAAGCGGGAAGCCGAGCTGCTTAAACTTCGGCGAGAACTGGAAGAAGCCGCCTTGCAGAGCGAGGCCACCGCTTCCACCCTGCGCAAGAAGCACACCGACGCCATGGCCGAGATGACGGAACATCTCGAGAACCTACAAAGGGTCAAATCCAAGTTGGAGAAAGACAAGCAGGTCATGAAGGCCGAGATTGACGATCTCAGCAGCAGCATGGAAAATATCCAGAAATCCAAGGTAAGATTGAATGAAAAAAAGAGAATAAAATGAATCGTGCAAGGCTGCGAAGCCCCAACCTCATGACCGGATCCCCAACCGGCATCTTCTCTTTGTCGGTCCTAGTTATTTGCCATGGCTGAAGAGGCAAAATCAGAAACATAAGTAGATCTTTACTGACGCCTCTGATGGATTGAGCTACTGGATGCAGGACTGTGGTGGAATGTGGTCTGGATTCCCAGAAGGGAGGGGCTGGATTCCAGAGGATCAAGAGACAGAAAAGTTTAGATAGTCTGGTTGGGAGGAAGAAGCTCAAGTCAGCTCTTTCCCTAGAACTTCTGAGTATATATTTAATGAAGCAAGTAGTTACTTCTTGTTACTACTTGGCAAGATTCTGTCTATAGGTGAGGAACAATAAGGGAAATTGCTTAAAGGAACCTCAATGTGTCTTTCTTTGTTTCCGGGGTGTGGGCACTAACAAGTACTGGATCAATCAGTGGTGGAATTCAACCAGTTCGCACCAGTTCGGCAGAACCGGTAGCTAATTTTTTGTTGCCCAGGCCCAGATTGGACTTCCGGAAATGGCATCCACACAGAGAACCGGTTGTTCACCTATTTGAATCCCACCACTGGGATCAACTATTAGCTCCTTTTAGCAGATGCCAGTTCTATGGATTGCAGTTGCTTTGTTGAGCTGTAAGAAGGTAATCTGGATTGTTCTGAAGTGGCCTTCTTCTCCATATCTTCACAGATTAATGCCGAGTCTCACGTCCGCAGATTGGAGGACAACCTGTCTGAAGCCAATGCCCGAGTGGCTGAGATGGAAAGGAATCAAGCAGAAATCAACGCCGTCAGGAACAGACTCCAAGGTTAGCTTCCTTGGGCGATCCCCAGAGTCCCACTCTTTTATTTTGTTTCATTTTACTGAGTTATCAAACGTCTATGGAGATTCTCGGTCAACCAAGTCAGGGTTGTCCCAAAGGTACTTTTTTCAAGAGGCAGCTGGGCTTTCTTGTTTTCCATTGAAGACGTTTTGCATCTCATCCAAGAAGCTTCTTCAGCTCTGACTAGATGGTGGGGAGTGGAAGGATGTCTATTCCTTGCAGACAGCTGGTCATTTGCATTCTTTAGAGGGTCCTTGAGGCCACCTGTGTCATCAGGGTCACCTGAGGGGTGCAAATGGGTGGGGAGCCTTCCTTAGAATCCTGACAACACAGATAACCCTCCAGGTGGCCTCAATGACTGTATAAAAGAACGTAAATGACTTGAGTGAGCATCAGCCAACTAGTCATCGGTCAGATGGGTGGCAAAATCAATCAATCAATTACCCAGTTCCCCTCCTCCTTCCTCTTTTAACCCTTCCCCTGCAGCTGAGAACAACGATCTGAGCCGGGAGCATGAAGAAAGTCAGTCACGGCTCAATCAAGTCCTTCGGGTGAAGACATCCCTCACTTCCCAAGTGGACGACTTCAAGCGACAGCTGGATGAAGAGTCCAAGGCAAGTTCTTGGAGAGATGGGTCCATCTGCTTATTAAAATCCAAATAGTGGAAACCAAGCCCAGAGACCAATAAAAAGGGAGCTCCAAATTCATCTGGTTCCGAAGGTTGCGAATCAGAGCAGGCAAAGACCGCTCCCCGCCTTGTGTTGATGTTCCTCACTTGGGTTTTGGCCACAGATCCCAACATTCTGGAGAACCTTCTTCAGGATGCCGTAGGAGAAATTGGTTGCCCTAATTTTGGGGACATCTCCTGCAAAACAAAAACCCACAACAGACTTTGGCTTTTAGGAGGATAGTCAAAATCTGCCAGGAATTCAAAAATTAGCTATCCAAAAAGCTTTGCTCTTTTCTGATAATTTTTTTTAAAAAAGTCCCTCTTTATGATTTTCATCTGGTTGGGCCTGAGGGTTTTTACAAAAGAAACTATACTCAAAGAAAAGGAAATTTGGGGGAAATACATTAATCGGATACAGCTTTGGTGCATCCACAGGCCCGCAGTGCTGCAGTGGTCAGTCTGGCCAACACCAAGCATGACCTGGATTTGATCAAGGAGCAGCTGGAGGAAGAGCAAACCGGCAAAGCCGAGCTCCAGCGGTTGGTCTCCAAGCTCAACACTGAAGTTACAACCTGGAGGACCAAATACGAAACCGATGCTATTCAGAGAACAGAGGAGCTGGAGGAAACTAAGTGAGTAGGACGGTAGTGCGAAGCTGTAGGTCTGGAGCACCTAGCAAGCCGTTGTGGGATTCTGAGAAGTTTGGTGACATCTGGAAGGCTATCGTTGTTGATGTAAAACTCATCTCTTATCTGACACATCTTTTCTTGTCTTGGGGTCTTCTTGCAGGAGAAAACTGACTGCCCGTCTTCAGGAGGCAGAGGAAGTGGCCGAAACTGCACAAGCTCGGGTAGCCAGCATGGAGAAGTACAAGCAGAAACTCCAGATGGAAGTGGAGGATCTAACTTTGGATCTTGAAAAGGTCAAATAACAAGGTCTAAATTGATCTTCCCTGGGGGGTGAAGGTCTCTTCTTGGCCCCGAGCCTCAACTGACCGGGTTTGCGCAATTGCGGCATGGCAACGCCAAAGATACCAGATAAGGTTTATCATCATGGGTGAGCTCAGCAAAGAAATGGGTGGAAACGAGTAAACGAGGATATCCAGGGTAACCAAAGCTATCCTACAATCGCAAGTAGGCTGATCGTTAGATCTTTCTGACCTTGGACGGTGGGGAAGCCACCTTAAATGGATTTCCTCTCCTGGAGGGTTTAATAGGCTGTTTTGAGAGCGTGGTTTGTTTAAAACAGAATGGGAACAACAACAACTGGAATTGTTGTGCAGTCTTGGAGATGTGACTTTGGAGAGAGGTCTAGAAACAGCAAAACATGGATTCCGAAGGCTACGATTGCCCACCTCTTTATTTAATAGGACGACTAACCTTATCCTATTACCTAAAACCAAGTCACTAAGCTTAAACCGTTAGCCACAAATTGTAGGCACCCTTCTTATCGATAAACTATCCAGCCAAATTCAACAGTACCAAAGAGGGTAAGGTTGATTCCTTGTTAGAAAAACTGCCCACCTTGAAAAGATCTTCCCATCGCAATTATGAAGACCTAGTGACGAGGCTCGGAGTAGAAGCGAGTGGATCAGAGGTGGGGTGCGTGATGCTTGTCTTCTTCTCCTTCCCAGGCCAATGCAGCCTGCGCAGTCCTGGATAAGAAGCAACGGGCCTTCGACAAGATGCTGTCTGAATGGCAGCAGAAATGTGAGGAGCTTCAATTGGAGGTGGACAATTCCCAGAAGGAATGTCGCATGTACATGACGGAGAACTTCAAGCTCAAGACGGCCTATGAGGAAGCTCTGGAGCAGCTGGAATCCGTGAAGAAGGAAAACAAGACTCTTCAGGGTGAGTTCAGGTGGTCCTCAACATACAGCCCAACGGCATTGGAAAAAATGATTTACAATCAGTCCTCCCACTTACGGCCATCGCAACATCCCTGGCTGTCATGATGAAAATTTGGGCTGGCTTGGTGACCAGAATGTACTGAGGATGGTTGTCGTGTCCTAAGGTGACGTGGTTGCTGTTTGTAAGCTTCTCAGCTGGCTTCCAACAAGCTGGTCAGCTGGAATAAGTCTCATCTATCCGTTCATCTTTTTTTCACTCAGAGGAAATTAAGGATCTCATTGACCAGTTGGGTGAGGGAGGAAGAAGTGTCCATGAGCTGCAGAAGATGAAAAAGAAGTTGGAAATTGAGAAAGACGAGCTTCAGGTGGCCCTGGAAGAAGCTGAGTCTTCCCTGGAGGTAATGTTGAACATGTTAGCATCTTGCGTTCATTTAGTCATTCTGGCTCTTCTTTGTCATCCATGCATCCTTGTCTCAGAGAAGCGGGCCCAAAGGTTCAGACGCTCAAGGCAACGCAAAAGGTTACCTCACCACATGAAAAGAGCCCTGGGATTCCTGTCTGGGGAAACTGAGGCCATGGTTCTGCCTATCTGTTTGCTGACAGGTGGAAGAGAGCAAGCTGATCCGCATTCAGCTGGAGCTGGCCCAAGTCAAAGCAGACATTGACAGGAGGATCCATGAGAAGGAGGAGGAATTTGAAGCCACCAGGTTTGAAACCAAATTCTCCACAGGTTGGGAAGATTCCCCTCCCATCATCCTCACCTCCACAGCCTGAAAACTGGTGCCACAGTTCCCAACCTTCCCATAACGGTTGTGGGTTGTGGTGATAGAATTTGTGGTCCACCGCACCTGGCGCCACTTTATGATAGAGGGGCTGCATTCCAGAGGGCCAAGAGACAGCAAAGTTTAAATAGCTTGGTTGGGAGGGAGAGGGTCGTCAGCCCCTCCTTAGAAGACCTCGGAGGATAAGTAAGTACTTTGCTTTAATTTGGCAAGAGTCTGTCTATAGGTGGGGAACGATAAAGAAGAACGCTTAGAAGAACCTCAATGTATCTTACCGTACTTGGTTTTTGGAACCTGACGACGTTTTGCTCACCTCTGTAGGAAGAACCACCAACGGGCCATCGAGGCTCTGCAGTCTAGCCTGGAGCTGGAGGCCAAAGGGCGAGCCGAGGCCCTGCGGCTGAAAAAGAAGATGGAGACAGACCTGAATGAAATGGAGATTCAGCTGGACCATGCCAACAAGAACAACAGTGAGCTGGTCAAGACCTTGAAGAAACTCCAGCAACAGATCAAGGTGAATGAAGTTACAGGAAAGGGGGCCAGAAGAGAGCAGAGGAAAAGCAATAACTTCCGAGTCTTCTTCCTCCATATATCAGTTCCTTCTCCTGTTTTCCTCCCAATGCCCATGAGATAGGTTGATCTGACAGAACATCTGGTCCAAAGTTACCTAGGAAGCCTACGTGGATGAAAGTAGGCTAGAACCTGCTCCTCATCCAACCCTTTCACCCCTCCATTTCACTGGCTCTTCTTGAGAAGGTTCCCAATGTGGTTCATCAAGAACCAGGTTGAACATGTAGCCAGGCCTTCAGAGACAACAAAATGTAAAGCTACCCTAAACAACTCATATTTAGGCTACAACCCAGAAGGAACCTTGTTGAAGCCTTGTTGCAGAGCATGAATTAGTAAAAGTGTAGTAGGCATCCTGAAGTAGACACTTACAGGTTCCTTGAGGATGTCTCCTGTTCGTTTCCTTACTATACACGAGCTTGTTTTTAAGGCAGGTCCCCTTTGTCCCAAGTTCTAGTTTTCCCCTAGATAAAGGTGGACGTTTCAAAGCAGTGGCTAGATTTAAGATTCCATTCTGGACATCTTTCTTGGATTTCCAACCCCTTGTTAATCAGGATCGATCCCTGACGACTCAAGACAAAGCATGGCCTTTTGACACTTTTTCTGTCTCCAGGACATACAGATACAGATGGACGAAGATGCGCGCCAACACGAAGAGCTGAGGGAACAGTACAATCTTCAGGAACGCCGGCTCAGTCTTCTCCAGACGGAGTTGGAAGAGGTGCGCACCGGCCTGGAGGGCAGCGAACGCTCTCGCAAACTCATCGAGCAAGAATTGGTGGACGTCTCCGAAAGGCACAACGAACTCAATGTTCAGGTGAGTCAACAGCTATGGCCTCCATCTCCTATGGGGAAGAAGGAATAGGCAATGAAAAACAGACCATTGGCTCTGTTTTTTTGTGTGTTGTTGGGTTTTTTTAAAAATTTTAACCAGTGTTTTTTCAACCTGGGCAACCTTCAGATGTGTGCAAGGCTGGCGGGGGAATTCTGGGAGTTGAAGTCCACCCATCTGAAAGTTGCCAAGGGGGAGGAATACCGATTTAAATGATCCTATTGGGGAATGGGTAGTTAATTAAGATCTGGCCATTGTATGGAGAAGAGAGGAATTTCAATCTTATCTTGGGCAAGAAATAAGTATCACTTTGAACCATTATGTTTTAATCTACGTATTACACAAGTTCCCAAACTTCGCCACACCTCAAGTCACCCAATCTGGCCTTGTGAAGACATAACGTGGAACAAATCTTGTCAGTCAACAGCTGATTTACCAGCAGTTTCTCAGGTACTTAAGAGGTAAGGGCCAGCAGCCCCACAAGGAAACAAGGATAAACGACTTAGTAGCCAGCCGTCAACACCCTAATTAACAACTAAAAGCTACACACAACCAGGAACCGCATAAATCCAACATATAGGACAGCCCAGTGCACATATTCCTGGGAAGAGAGTGACGTGCTCCGAGGATGGGCTGCAGCATGAGCCCCAAAGCTTGGAAGAGTAAAGCTTTGGCCACGGTGACCAACCCAGATTGGATCCTCTAACGAACCTTAGATTAAGTTTGGACAGCTTTCCGACTTTCCCTACACAAACTTGGTCCCTCTTCCGGTTGGTGGCCGTCCTCCAGGAAGGTCTTGATCCATAGTTTCAGCTTCCCTGGTTTAACAGGTCCTGCTCTGGCCTCTTCCTTCTGCAGAACCAGAGCTTGCTGGTGATCAAACGCAAGCTAGAATCCGACCTCACGCGTATAAGCAACGAGCATGAAGAACTCATCAGTGAATTCCGAACGGCGGATGAGAAAGCAAAGAAAGCGATGACCGACGTGAGTTTGTGGTTCTGGGAATTGGGGGAAGCTTCCCTGGGGCGTTCCCTTGACTGACAGGACCTATTTATTTCCTTCTTATTGAATTTATTTGCGGGCCCATCTGACGATAAAATAACACCTTTTCAAAGGCGTGCTTTGCTCCTGGCAGTTGTCACGGAAGGCTAGGGCTTCGGTTGCACCGTCTGTCTAGGAAAGCAGGGATAGGCAACCTCTGGGCCTGCCCAACCTTTCTCTAAGCCCTTGCAAAATTTAAAATTTTATAACGTTCGGGTGGAATTCAGTCCCCCTCCAGTTGCTAACCCCCTTTCCTTTGCTGCCTCTCCAGGCCAGCCGCATGGCTGAAGAACTGCGTCAGGAACAGGATCACTCCATGCATCTGGAGAAGATCAAGAAGAACTACGAGGTCACCATCAAGGACCTGCAGGTCAAGATGGAAGAAGCTGAGCAACTGGCTTTGAAAGGTGGGAAACGCACCATCATGAAGCTGGAGACTCGGGTAAGAACTTTTTCCACTCCCCACCCCACCCCGTCCAATTACCAGTTCCTAAGCTTCCCACGTTCTTAGTGGCATTTGACCAAGGTCATAGTAGGACATAGAATCGTAAGAGTTGGCAGGAACGTTGGAAGTCTTCAAATCTAACCCCTTGCTCAAGGCAGAAGACCTTATACCATCCTGGAGAAGTGGTTTTTATGGGGAGATTGCAGGGGCCTTTTCATGAATTGTAAAATTGGAAGGGATCTAGTCCAACCCCCTAGCCAAGGCAGGAGTCCTTACTCTATCCTGGACAATTGGTTGTCCACTCTCTTCTTAAAAACCTCCAGTGATGGAGCACCCGGTGTTATGTATACAGGCACCTGCATAGCAACAGCCACCAGGGGGCGTTGGCCTGAACGGTTTCGGCAGGAAACCCAGTTTCGGCGGGAAACCTAGGGCCAACCCTATTGGCTGTCCGCTTACCTGGCCAGGTATTTAAGGAGGCCAGGTAACCCTCATTCCCCAGTTCGCTACCCCCCTCCAATAAAGAGCTGGACTCACACACCGGCTGGCGTCTCTTCCTTGCGTTGGACCCACTACACAATACCCACCTTGAAGGCAAGCCGTTCCACAGATTAATTGCTCTCACTGTCAGGAAACCTCTCCTTAGTTCTAGATTGGTTCTCTCCTTGGTTAGTTTCCACCCGTTGCTTCTTGTCCGGCCTTCAGGTGCTTTGGAGAATAGGTTGACCCCCCTCTTGTGGCCGCCCCTCAACTATTGAAAGATCCTATCATGTCACCTCTAGTCCTTCTCATCATTAGGTTAGACATACCTAGATCCTTCAGTCAATTATCATATGCTTTAGCCTCCAGAGTTATCATCGTTTTGGTTGCTCTCCTCTGCACACTTTCTAGAATCCTTTTTTTTTGGAGGGGGGTATCATAACAACCAGAACTGGATGCAGTATTCCACGTGTGGCCTCACCAGTGCAATATAAAGTGGCATGATTATGCCCGTCTTATGACCATTGCTTGCCCCCTTTGAAGTGGATCTCACAACCTTGGCCTCGGTTTCCCTTTTCAGATTAAGGAACTGGAGAACGAACTGGACTCCGAACAGAAGCGCCACGTGGAGACGGTGAAAGTGCTGCACAAGAACGAGCGGCGTCTGAAGGAGCTGGTCTTCCAGACGGAAGAGGACCACAAGACCAACCAGCGCATGCACGAACTGGTGGAAAAGCTGCAGACCAAGCTGAAGACCTACAAGAGACAAATTGAGGAGTCTGTACGTATTGTCACTTTTAAGCAAAGAGGTAGTCCTTTGACTCATGATTGGTCTCCCGCTTTCTGGCCCGGTGCCTTAACCCTTAGACTAAAACTCTACCTGTCAGTTGGGCAGCTAGATAAATTTGTTTAATAAATAAATAAATTAAAAGAAGACCTCATCTTCACTGCAGGAGGAGCAAGCCAACCAGAGCTTGGCCAGGTACCGGAAAACGGTGCACGAACTGGACGATGCTGAAGAGAGAGCAGGAATGGCGGAATCGGCCCTGAACAAACTCCGTACCAGGCACCGTCTCTCCACCGGCAAAGCGTTCACCTCCGTGGAGATCGTCCAGGTCTCCAAATCGTCCAGCTCCAAGTCAGCTGCCGAGGAATAAAACCCGCCCCTGTCCTCACAGCCGCCGGTAGGTACGGCATCACTGGGCCACAGTGGCAAGGAAGAAACCCCCATTGGCTGAGTTTGTGCGTAGGATGCTCTTGCACAAATCCTGATTCCAGGGTCCCAATTTTCAGGCTGAAGATCTCATGGAGCCAGCATCTTTTTATTATTATTATTATTATTATTATTATTATTATTATTATTATTATTATTATTATTATTATTATTATTATGGGGGGGCGCTCTGCTGTGTGGGACCTCAGCCACTGAAAAGGAGAGGATTGGAAGGAAGGAGAAAGTGGATGGGGAAGCGTGTTTTGGAGATTGTGGGAACGGCCATTTTTTGGCCTCTCAACCTTCAGTTTTCCCAAACATTTCTTATCGGCCTCTACGTGAATTACAGTGATGAGCACACTCTCCTGGTTCACACAGAATGGCATGTGGGAGGTTTGGGAAACACTATGATAAAGCTTTCACATATATCTTTTAGTATCTTGTTTTTGTAATGATCTCATAGGCACCTGAGTAGTTCTCACTATGTATCCAATTATCACTATGTATCCTATTTTCTAAGATTGATGGGGTTTATGTAATGTTGTATTTGGTATTCAGAAAGAGGAGGTGAATAAAAGTTCAGCGGGCAGTTGCTCAGGGAGTTTTTTGGAGAGATGAGGCTGCCTGGCTGGTTCAGAGCATCTCTATCGACCCGGGTCTGAATTCTTTTCTCTACTGGAGATCTCAGCAAGCACTTGAGCTGGGATATGTTCAACTAGACTAGACTCCAAACTCTTCCTCTCGTGAAGTTTCAGATTATCTATCAACCCCCCTACTAAATGTCTGTGGAGATTCTCAATCATGGTTGTCCCAAAGCTGTTTTTTTTCCCTAAAGCGCAACTGGGCTATCTTGCTTTTTTTTTCTTGGAAAACATTTCATTTCTCATCCAAAAAGCTTCTTCAGTTCTAACAATTAGAAGATTTTTTGGATGAGAAGCAAAACATTTTCAAAGAAAAATGCAAGAATGCCCAGTTCTTTTAGAAAAAGCAACTGGGATAACCCCCATATTACTTTTAACTTTACAGTATGGTTAAAAATCCTAGTAATAATAAAACAAACATCTTTGGCACTGTCCCTACTCGGACAATTGTAAAAGAGCACCTTACGTTGTACAATGGTAGCTTTAACATGATCAAACAAACACATCTGCCTATCCTAGGTCCTTGGGGAAGGACTCCGTGAAGTGGATAAAAATGCCAGATCCAGTCTAAACATCTGGCTGACTTGTGTGCCACCAACCAGAATAATATTGATCTTGGATAATCTTGCTGGCCCTTGGGAATTGAGACTGATCACTTGCAGGAACCTTTACCTAGACCAGGTGTAGGCAACCTTGGCTCTTTTAGGACTCGTGGACTTCAACTCCCAGAATTCCTGAGTCAGCCATGCTGAGGGGAAAGGGAGAGGTTTCCGAGCTGAGCCACGCTGACTCAGGAATTCTGGGAGTTGAAGTCCACGAGTCATGAGGAGGCCATAGTTCCCTCATGCTGGCTCAGGAATTCTGGGAATTGAAGTCCACGAGTCATAAAAGAGCCGAGGTTGCCTACCCCTGACCTAGACCGAAGCCCAACCTCCCAGCTTGGTTGTCCTTTCTGAGTTTGCTTTTGTCTCCCGTTTGGGCTGTTGGTTTGTGACCGACCTCGGCGCCTTCTTCTCTTCTGCTTTTCCTCTCTCTTTGCTCTGCTTTGCCCCAGCTAAATCGCCTTTCCTTTCTAGTCTGACAGGCTAAGCATCTCAGATGGCTGCACCCATGCTTGCTACCGTAGGGAGGACTGGACCAGCCTGGAGAGTTTTAAAAAGGCCTTTGCAAGGAAGTAAGAGAAGGCGAGCGGAAGGGAAGAGCGTCTTGATCCTTTGGGGAAGAAAAGGGATTGGCTAACCCTCTGTCAACCGTCTGATTTTCTTCGTCAAGAAGGCGATGGACCGTAGACACGTTCTCAAGAGTCAAAGGCATCTGTTCGGAATGCAGTTTTGCGTTTTCATGTCAAGGACGGAAAACGTTAGGAGAGTCCAGCTTGGGCTGCCTCTTGTAAATGCTACCCTACTTCATGTTTAGTGTGAATAAAGCTTCATCCTCTGGAAAAGAAATTTGGTGGAGTCCTTTCCTTTCCTGTCCTGTCCTTAAAAATAACTTAGCAATCAGTCCTCACAGTTATGACCATGGCACCAGCCCCATGGTCACATGATCAAAATTCACGCATTTAGCAACTAGCATGTATTTATGACAGTCACAAGGTCCCGGGGGCACGTGATCATGATGTATGACTTTCCCAGCCAGCTTCCAAGAAGCTAGATCAAGGGGAGAAGTTAGATTCGCTTAACGGTGTGATTTGTTTAACAACCACAGCAAGAGATTGTAAATCTGGATGCGATCCACTTAATAACTAACTCATCTAGCGACGGAAGCTCCGGTCCCAATTGCAGTTGTAAGTTGAGGACTGTGCAGCTGTAGGGAAGGGGGTTGAGACCCAACCCTTCCATTTTCACCTTTCCCCAGCAGCAAAATACCTTTGGAATAGTAAATGTTGTGTAATTTTTAACTGAACCAACATTTTAACTTTTTTTTCTAACACACATAGCCCAGAGCCAGCTGACAGGGCAACAATTCTTAGCATTAAAATTTATCATTTTTGTACCTAATTCTCCAGAGTCTCAATCCCAACACTATGCAACCCACGCTTGTCTATGGATAGATTCACACAACCGTTAAGCCAAATTTGATTTTTGGGGGGGCTTTCCTTTAGCACATTGTATGAATTTGCCAGTTGCTAACTCCTGGTTCACAATTTGAGTCAGTTACGCTTTGCTTAACAAACCGTGAGTAAAATGTGTGTAACCAACCCAGTCACTGCATATGCACAAAACACATGGAAGATATGCAGGAAGAAATTTAGGACCTCATTTACTTGGAAGTGTTTCAAAACTGCCAATGGTGCCTTAAAAGAGTTATGGAAGAAAGTTAATCTTGGGAGAAATCACATGTTGTTTTAAGCACCAAGAGGTTCTATTCAAAAGAAATAATCAATTGGTGAAATATCATTTCTATTCCACAAATAGGAAAGTGGAATTATTGTTTTGGGCGAGATCCTCGATTTCCAAGGAAAGTTTGCACGGGACGGCAGTTTCTCATGCTCTTCGGAAACAGAAAGCGGGCTGCAATCCCACTTTCCCAAAATTGCAAACAGCAAGAAAACCTGTTGGGAGAAAAAAAAAAAAACAGAAATCCGCAGTCTGCAAAAAAAAGACACGTTTCCTTCCCTGCACCCAGGCGTTTATCTGCGAGGGGAGAAACAACCCAGCCCCTTCTGCAAATATTGCTCCTGTGCCCGAGAATAGTTCACAAAGACTTTTTTAAATCTTGCTTTATTTGCTTTATTTTAATCTCGAGTCACCCTGCGTCTCCCCCATTCCCACGCCTTGGTCTGCTTCCCACCCGCGCAGGCGCATTACATCCTCCAAAAAAAAAATCTCTCTTTCCCCAGTCCGGCCTTTTTTTTTTTCCTTCCCCATCCCCTCCCGCCTCCTGGCGCAAGCGCAGTCAGGAAGCAACACTGCCTTCCGGCACGCCTCCCTCCCGAGCGCAGGCGCCAGAAACGCTCGTTGCCAGGGCGGAGAGAGGCACCGCCTCTCAGAGGTCAGAGGGCGAGGCCTCCGGTCCGACCGCGCAGGCGCGCGGCCGCCGGGTGGGAGAGGTTGCGCAGGCGCAGTGGCCTTGTCCCTGCTTGGCGACCGCGCCTTCCTGTCATTGCCGTCGGTCGCATCTCGAGGAGCGGAGCCGCGTTGACTGACCAGAGTCCGCGAGCCCCGCTTCCCTCAGGCCCGGCAGGTGAGCGAAGGCCGCGGGGAGGGGCGGATCTCCCAGGGGGCGAGGGGGGGGGCAGAAGTCTTCCTTACCGGAGCCCCCCCCTCAAATCAATTTCATTGAGTGGGACCAGAATGGGCTTTTAATAATAATAATAATAAAGGGGTTCGGTTTTAACATGAAATTATAATTCTGCTTGAGAAGGGGGGGTCCAAAATGGTGGTAGGGTGACCCCCCTCCCAAAAAGATGCCCAACTTTGTATGAGAGAGACCCTCCCCATCTCTCCAATACATATATATATATATATATATATATATATATATATATATATATATATATATATATATATATATATATATATATATATATATATATATATATATATATATATATATATATATATATATGGGTTTTTTCATGGGGAATCAAGCTAGAATGCTGCTCTGGGCTTTTAATCATAATAAAGGGGTTCGGTTTTAACATGAAATTATAATTCTGCTTGAGAAGGGGGGGTCCAAAATGGTGGTAGGGTGACCCCCCTCCCAAAAGGATGCCCAACTTTGTATGAGAGAGACCCTCACTATCTCTCCCCAAAAAATATATATGAGTTTTTTTCATGGGGAATCAGGCTAGAATGGTGTTCCTGGCTTTTGATCATCATAATAAAGGGGTTTGGTTTTAATACGAAATTATAATTCTGCTTGACAAGGGGGGGTCCAAAATCGTGGTAGGGCGACCCCTCCCTCCCAAAAAGATGCCCAACTTTGTATGAGAGAGACCCTCCCCATCTCTCCAATATATATAATCTCAGATAAAGGGTATGACTGACTGATGAGAACATAAAGAGTTCGAAATGATCATCTCAGCCTCCCAAATTCTTTATTAGCAATTTGAATAATTTGTGTGTGTGTGTGTGTGTGTGTGTGTGTAGTTTTTTCATGGGGAATCAGGCTAAAGGATGTTCCTGGCTTTTAATAATAACAACAACAACAAACAAACAACAACAACAACAAAACAACAACAACAACAACAATAATAATAATAATAATAATAATAATAATAATAATAATAATAATAATAATAATAATGGGTTTGGAGACTGGATGGTGTTTTTAATATGAAGTTATAATTCTGCGTGACAAGGGTGGTTGGGCCAAAACCGTGGTAGGGCGACCCCCACCCTCCCAAAAGGATGCCCAGATTTGTGTGAGAGAGACCCTCCCCATCGCCCCCCCCCCAAAAAAGAGCTTTTTTATGGGGATGAGGCTTGAAAGTTGCTCTTGGCTTTTAAATCGTAGGGCCCGAAGGAACAATGGATGTGAGTCTCTCTCCCCCCCCCCCCGCCGCCCATTAATGCAGTGAATGGTTTCACTGGGATGGGATTCTCTGGGCGATAACTGAGATTAAAAACTCAGTGATGAAAAAGCCAGGGATGAGATTGTAGGATTCTTCTTTAACATTCTTGCAATTCCATTAGAATAGCATAGGACTGGCAATTCTGGAATCTGCTCCCCGCCCCCTTGTTTTTTTTTCCTTTTTCTTTTAATAATTGGGCTGTAATCAGTTTTAGCAAATGTTACCATTGCTACAGGCAGTCCTTGACTTACAACAGTTCATTTAGCGACTGAAGTTACGACAGCATTGAAAAAAGGGACTTGGGAGAATCCTCGTCATGTGATCAAAATTCAGATTCTTGGCCGACTCACATTTACGATGGCCGCAGTGTCCCGGGGTCACGTGATTTCCCCTTTTGCAACCTGACAAGCAGAGTCAGTGGGGAAGTCACGTTCATTTGACGACCGTGTTACTAATTGGAACAGCTGCAGTGATTCATTTGCCAACGGTGGCCAGAAAGATCGTAAAGTGTGGCAAAACTCATCTTGCTTAGGAACAGAAATTTTGGGCTCAACTGGTTGTAAGTCAAGGACTACCTACATACATCCTACGGATTCTTTAAAAGGAGAACTTTTTTTTAAATCTGTGCAACTGTAAGTAAGTGGGACTTGCCTTTTGGAATGCTCCCTCTCCTCCCAAACCTCAAACTGGCATCTTCAGCCTCGATTTTCAAATCCTGAGAAATAGGAGGGTGGATGTCCAGTGCATCTGAAAAGCAATAGCAATGCAATGTGTTTGTCATAGTGTTGTGTTACGAGTTGTAACGAGTGATATATCTTGTCAAGATAGATCCCTGCCCATGGAAGCTGAGTCTTGTAAGTAAACAAGAGTTACAACTCTGCAACAGGATCTACAAAAGGGCTTGGCCAGAAAAGGACACACCTGTAGTATTCTTGCCCTTCGCCTATGTAGAAAGTTGGCTGGCAAAAAAAAAAATAATTTGCTGGTTTTGTACGATAAGGGGGAAGGTGGATTCCGTTTGCTCCACCTTGTAGTAGAGAAATACAGGGTTACAGAAGAGGGGGAGGACTTAGCTGTGTTCTCTATGACCTTGAGGCCAAATTCTTAGAGACTAGATAGAAATGTGTCTCCTGTTTTGATCTGAAGGACTCGTAAGGCGATTGAAATGGAAATAAATGTAAAATAATGTGAGTGTGTTTGCACAAATGCCTAGGCTACTGAACAAACCCTTTCTTAGCGTTGTGTAATGCTTTGAACCATGAACTAATCAAAGGGGCATGGTCTGTGCAGCTTCCTGTCTGGGGGAGCAAGTAGGTTGTCACTTTGGATAGTCATTCGGTGACTACCTGTTTTATTGTTACGCTGCCCTGATTTATGGACCCATTCCAGTGTACAAGAGTCACGCTTTTATTGTATATATTAAGATGACTCAGCTCGCTTATATTTTCAGCTGTGATTCAACTCAGTGGACATCTTGGGGCTATGACACCCAGTTCTCTTTCTCTGCTTTTCTGATTGTGATCTTGTGCAGGCAGAGTTCTCCTTGCTTTCTCAGTCCAGATTTAAACCAGCCACTTGAATATATTTTATTGTTGCAGCGCCTCTCAAGTTAGCTGCGTTTATGGTTTGATATGCAAACGCCGGCTGATTGTTGGCTTATCTTTGTTCAGACTTTTAAGATCCTCCTGTCAGCATGTCCCTACACCAATTCTTACTTGAGCCAATCACCTGCCATGCCTGGAACCGAGATCGAACGCGTGAGTGTCATCCTCGCTTTTTAAACCGTGATTTCAATAAATATTTACTTGATATTCTGCTGAAAAGGTAGCGCTGCTAGTAACTAAGGTGACGTCCTTAGATGCTTCATTACCAAACTAGGTGACATAGTCAATGCGTAGCCCTGATGATGTCACCTAGTTTGGTAACGAAACGTTTGCAAGAAGGCCACCAAACTCACACAGGACCAACGACGGCACAACTGAGGTTCTGTTTAAGCTTGTTTTGAGGGACGGTTTGGATACAAAGCAGAGTTGGGAAGATAAGAGGGAAGGGACGCGGTGGCTCAGTGGGTTAGGACGCTGAGCTTGTCGATCAGAAGGTCGGCAGTCTGGCGGGTCAAATCCCGAGTGCCGTGTCCCAGCTTCTGCCAACCTAGCAGTTCGAAAGCACGTAAAAATGCAAGTAGAAAAATAGGGACCACTCCGGTGGGAAGGTAACAGCGTTCCGTGCGCCTTTGGCGTCTAGTCATGCCGGCCACATGACCACGGAGACGTCCTCGGACAAGCGCTGGCTCTTCGGCTATGAAACGGAGATGAGCACCGGCCCCTAGAGTCGGAAACGACTAGCACATATGTGCGGGGGAACCTTTACCTTTTACCTTTATAGGAGGGCTGTTTAACCTCTTCACTCTCCTGCTTTCCTCTTCAAACACCTCAGGTTATTTTATTTTATTTTATTTTATTTTTTTGCACGCTTCTGATGTAAAGACAGATCCAAAAGCTGGGAAGCTCTCCTCTCCATCTTTCACTGCTAACAGATTTTTCACCGCTCAAGTTTATTCATCAGTGTAATGCACTTTTTTACCCGTGCGGTAATTCCTGTCACCAAGACATTTTCCGTTGAATTGATCTTTGTCTTCAGTTTCTGTTTTAACATCTTTGGCTTCTTACCGTTGTGTTTCCATTTTATATTCACTTCCGTGCGCCTTATACATATTAGATTAAGCCTTTTCATTTGGGAAAATTTTCTAAGAAAAACATATTTGATGAACAATGTTTTCTAAATAGCTATCTATCTATCTATCTATCATCTATCGATCATCTATCTATCTATCTATCATCTATCTATCATCTATCTATCTATCAATCTATCTATCTATCATCTACCTATATTGTCTCTTTCTCATATCTATCTATCTATCTATCTATCTATCTATCTATCTATCTATCTATCTATCTATCTATTATCTATCTGTCTATCTATCTATCTATTATCTATCTGTCTATCTATCTATCTATCTATCATCTATCTATCTATCTATCTATCATCTATCCATCTATCATCTATCTATCTATCTATCTATCATCTATCTATCTATCAATCTATCTATCTATCTATCTATCATCTATATCTATCTATCATCTATCTATCATCTATCTATCTATCATCTATCTATCATCTATCTATCTATCTATCATCTATCTATCTATCTATCATCTATCCATCTATCATCTATCTATCTATCTATCATCTATCTATCTATCTATCATCTATCTATCTATCTATCTATTTTCTGTCTGTCTATCTATCTATGTGTTTTTTATCTATCTAGTTTTTTTCTAATGCAAATCCAACGGTTCTCTTGCCAGAGATTGCCATTAGCCCGAATAACCACGAAGTTCACATTTATAAGAAGAATGGGAACCAATGGGTGAAAGCTCATGAGCTGAAAGAACACAATGGACACATCACTGGTAAGAGCAGCATCAGCTCCGACAGCTTCTGTCTTGTGGAGGGGGAAAAAAAAATCTCCACAGTCCCTCCCTCCTCTATTCTGTTAAAGTCGACCTGAGATGCCCCTGGGAGAGATCCCAACCCCAAACGGTTTTGGAACGGTGGACTCCAGAGGTTGAGGAGCTTGCCCTTCTTTCAGGTTGGCCTTTGAAAACAGCCCCTTCTCTCACTAACAGGTATCGACTGGGCCCCCAAGAGCGACCGGATTGTCACTTGCGGTGCTGACCGCAACGCTTACGTCTGGAGTCAGAAGGACGGCGTCTGGAAGCCGACCCTGGTCATCCTCCGGATTAACCGGGCAGCCACCTTCGTGAAATGGTCCCCTCTGGAGAACAAATTTGCCGTCGGAAGCGGCGCACGGCTGATCTCCGTCTGCTACTTTGAATCGGAAAACGATTGGTGAGCGGGTTGATCTCTTGCGCCATAAACCTTGCCTGGAAAATAACTTAACAACTTAACGACTTAATGACTTAACGACGCTTTGTTGAGTGACCGGTTACATGACCTCTGGTCGTTTCCCCCCCCCCCACGTGTAGCATTTGCAGCGTCCCGGTGATCGCGCGATCAAAGCTCAGGGGTGTGGCAACCGGCTCGTATTTGTGACGGTTGCAGAGTCACCTGATCCCTTTTGCGACCTTCCGATCAGCAAAGTCAGAAAAATGATGCCAGAGGTCCTTTTCCTGTTTCCTAGGTGGGTGAGCAAGCACATCAAGAAGCCCATTCGCTCCACCGTCCTTAGTCTAGATTGGCACCCGAATAACGTCTTGCTGGCAGCTGGATCCTGTGACTTTAAATGCAGGTGAGAACACCTTTATGAAATGGATTGGCAGTCTTTGGATATTTGCCCCAAAGAAGAGGGGGTGGGGGGGTCAACCTGTCCTCCAAAGCCCCTGAAGGCAGGACAAGAAGCAACGGATGGAAACTAATCAAGGAGTGGAGCAACCTAGAACCAAGGAGAAAATTCCTGGCAGGTTGCAAAAGGCAGGAAGATCCGCAACGTTTCCCCTCAAGTACAAACTTGGCTTTCGCCTCCCGCAGGGTCTTCTCAGCCTACATTAAGGAAGTGGATGAGAAGCCGGCCAGCACACCGTGGGGCTCCAAAATGCCATTTGGGCAGCTGATGGCTGAATTCGGAGGCACCGGCAGTGGCGGTTGGGTCCATAGTGTCAGTTTCTCAGCCAGCGGGAACCGTCTCGCCTGGGTCAGCCACGATAGCACCGTGTCTGTTGCAGACGCCTCGAAAAATATGATGTAAGTAACTGCTGCAGGGTTAATGCCTTCCGGTCTGTTTTGCCTGCCCGTTGAAAGGGTTCCCCCCAATTCAGAAGAAGAAGAAGTACATTTCGCCTCTCGCATCCAGCTTACACCCCAGACAATAGCGATGATATTTAGGCTTAAAATATGGTCCCGTAGTGCTTTACAGCACTCGCTGGATGATTTACCGTGTTAGGATATTGCCCCCAACAATCTGGGTCCCCATTTTTACCAACCTTGAAGGAGAGAAGGTCTGCCTTGAGCCCCATCGGGATCGAACTCCAGGCTTTGGGCAGAGTTGGCTTGCAATACAGCATTCTAACGGAGGGAGGGAGGGAGGGAGGAAGGAAGGAAGGTAGATAGCAATAGCAGTTAGACTTATATACCGCTTCACAGTGCTTTACAGCCATCTCTTGAGTGGTTTATAGAGTCAGCCTATTGCCCCCAACAATCTGGGTCCTCATTTTTTACCAACCTCAGAAGGAGAGAAGGTTGAATCTGCCTTGAGCCCCATCGGGATCGAACTCCAGGCTGTGGGTAGAGTTGGCTTGCAATCTTGCACTTTAACTACTGCACCACCAGCGCTCGGGAATTGAGGTGTGGGGTCTGCTGGATTCCTGGATTGCGATTGGCCAGAAGTAGCGCCCTAATCGACAAGCCGATCCTTTTCTTTTGCAGCGCAAGCAGTGGAAAAGCTTCCAGTGCGATGCTGCATTCTTAACAATCTGCCTTGTCTTTAGGCTCTCTCAACTGAAAACTGAGTTTCTCCCCTTGCTGAGCGTATCCTTTGTCTCGGAGAACAGCGTGGTGGCTGCCGTAAGTGTCTTTGCTTCCTTGGGGAAGCTCTTGAGAGTTGAAGTCCCCACGTCTCCCGAGTGGTGTCGGGCTTGAGAAAGGCCAATCCGAAGCAGGGGTGCGCTGTTTCCTTCCAGGGCCACGATTGCTGCCCGATGCTTTTCAACTGTGACGACCGCGGCGCCCTCAACTTTGTCTCGAAGCTCGACATTCCTAAGCAGAGCATCCAGCGCAACGTTTCCGCCATGGAGCGTTTCCGCAACATGGACAAGAGAGCCACTACGGAAGACCACCACGCTACACTGGAGACGTTGCACCAGAACAGCATTACGTGAGTGACTGTAGGGTATATCTGACAGTTACACAGATTGCTCTTTAGTTTAGCAAGAGCTCTGTCGGTAGCAATAGCACGTAGACCACGGGCCTTCAAACGTGGCCCTTTTATGACTTGTGGACTTCAACTCCCAGAATTCCTCAGCCAGGCACTGCTGAACTAGGAAATCAGTCACTAGCTGCTGACATATGTTTCATGGAAGATCTGAATTGGAAGGTTGAATGGATGTGCAGTTCACCTCAAGAAGTTTTCCATATTGCTCCCCCCTCCGACTTAGATTGCATCCTGCTATTTCTTCCATGTAGCCATCACGGTCTGTTTACCAATTTATTCATCAAAACCCTAACCCCTCCCATTTCCCCTAAGCGACTGGGCGGTTTGCGAAGCCCATAATAAAACAGTTCGAAACCGTGACTCAAAAGCCTAGTTAAAAACAAAATGAAAACAGCTTTCCAATTTCTTCTGAGTCTTAATGACACTCCCATTCTCCCCCTCCTCCTCCTCCTCCTCCTTGCAGTCAAGTGTCTATTTATGAAGTGGACAAGCAAGATTGTCGCAAGTTTTGCACCACTGGTATCGACGGAGCGATGACCATCTGGGACTTCAAGGTATGTTTGGCTGCCCACCTTATCCTTGATGGATTATACCAGCCAATTGTAGGATTGTCATAATGCAGGCCAGCTCCTGCGTTAGCCAGGTCATTGTGAAAGGAGAAGCAGAGACAGGGTGGAGTCAGGAGAGGAATCAGCCTAGAATTATTTATTTATTATTTATTAATTGAATTTATATACCTCCCTATTCCCGAAGGACTCAGGGTGGTTCACAGGGCAAGTTAAAAACAATACAAAAAGAGAGAATAAAATTAAATTAAATTAATACAAGCCCACAAAATTAAGATAACATTAAAATTGAAATTTAAAATTAAGAATGGTTACCTTCCCAGGAATGGTCAAAATCAGATCCCTCTTGAACTCCATTAACTTCCCAAGCTCCAATTTAGGGCTGACTCGATTCTTGCGCATAAGCCGTCTTAACTGGAACTTCACACGTCGTCCTGATTCTTTGTGACAAACGGCAATAGCATTAGAAACCCGTGCATACTATTACTGAACTCTAGAGACGTTCTTCTGTCGTTCAGTTTATTATTTTGTTAGATGCTCCAGCTGCTAATCAACTTGGGGTCTTGGGATAGAGTAGATCTAGCGAGCTCCAGAAACCGAATTATTTTACAAAGAAAAGTGAGCTTGGTTGGTGAGTTTTGATACAAGCAGTCCTCAACTTACGAGCCATTGCTTAGTGACTGTTCAAAGCCAGGACGCATCGCCCCAGGATTACTTACGACCCAGATTTGAAGTTCTGACTCTCCTCTGCAGTCACGCGATCCCATGTTGGCCGTTGGGCAACCCACTCGGATTTGCAGCATCCCAGGGTCACATGACGACAATTTTAGGAAGTTTTGTTTTTTTGCAGTTTCCGGCAGAAAAAACACCCATTGCAGACAATGGATTTGCTTAATGCAGGGGTCTTCAAACTTGGCCCTTTTATGACTTGTGGGCTTCAACTCCCCGAATTCCTCAGCTAGGTTTGAAGACCCCTGGCTTAATGACCGGCCGCAGAAAGGGTCATAAAATCAGTCATGGCCATGTGGCCAGCATGACTTAACAAGCATAATTCCAGGCTCAAGTCACAAGTGATAAGGCTATCTCTATTGCATTCTAGATTCCAGCTGGATTCGATTGTCAGAGTGAATAACCTGTTTCATTTCTCCCCCCCTCCTTTGTCTAGACATTAGAGTCTTCCATCCAGGGTCTACGGATAATGTAGAACGGATTCTTTGTTCTCTAGCAAGACAAACTGCTCTGAAGCCTGCACAGACTTGAAAAGACAGGGTGAAGATGGATCAAACACTTTTTTTTTTAAGCACTGAAAAATGACGACTTGGTGAAATATTTTTTCCCCCCTATTCCTTCCCCCAAATTCTGGTGAAATGTATTGATCTGCAAATCAGCTGTGACCGTGGTATATATTTGGGTGTGTGGGTTGTTGTTGTTGTTACTGTTGTTTAATTGTCCTTATTTGTTTTTTCATGCCCTTCTTTACCAAAGCTGCTCCTTAAAATAGTTTATTGCAGGAAGTATGAAAGACTAACTTAAAAAGGGGGAGTTCTATGTTCAGCTTTGTCTGCTAGAAAAAATAATAATAATGATAATAATAAAAACTAAGAACAAACAAACATCTACTTTGTCTGTTATTTTGGCCACGTCGTGTGGGGGAATTTACTGGAGAAAGCAATTAAGTTTGGAAGAGTTAGCGGGAAAAGAACAGGGCGGGTAGGCACCACTTAAGCAGATACCAGCCAAAGCGTAGAAAAACTCTTTAAGAAGCACAGGTAGTCCTCGACTTTACGACCACAATCCCTGAAGCCGGAATTTATTTTGTGAACTGAGACATCGGTGGGGTAAGTTTTGCCTCCTTTTGCGAACTTTCTCGTCACCGTTGTTAAGTGAATCACGGCGGCTGGTAAATTAGTAACCCGGTTGTTAAGTGAATGTAGCTTCCCCATTGACTTTGCTTGTCAGGAGGTCGCCAAAGGGGATCGCGTGACACACACCCCGGGACACCGCAAAGGTCATCAGTATGAACCAGTGGCCAATCCTCTGAATTTTTGATCCCATGATCCTGAGCATGTTACAAAAGCCATAACTGAAAAGACAGCCAGAAGTCGCATTTTTCAATGCCGTGGTAACTTTGAACGCTCGCTAAACAAAGCTGTAAGTTGAGGACCCCCTGTAATGCAGGATGGGAAGAGGCCTGCCCCACAGAAGGGTCACGGGTCAGACACAACTCAATGGGTGGCCTCAGCAGCATCAACCTGGAGAACAAAGCCTGAAAAAAAACAACCTGCATAGTTAACCATCCACTTCCATCCTCTCTTGTGCTTCTCCTTTTAACGTGTTCCTAAAAAAGGCCTTCATAGTCTAATCAAGGGACGCGGTGGCTCAGTGGGTTAGGACGCTGAGCTCGTCGATCAGAAGGTCGGCAGTGTGGTGGGTCGAATCTCGAGTGCCGCGTTACAGAGTGAGCGCCTGTTACTCGTCCCAGCTTCTGCCAACCTAGCAGTTCGAAAGCACGTAAAAAAATGCAAGTAGAAAAATAGGGACCACTCCGGTGGGAAGGTAACAGCGTTCCGTGTGCCTTTGGCGTCCAGTCATGCCGGCCACATGACCACGGAGACGTCCTCGGACGAGCGCTGGCTCTTCGGCTTTGAAACGGAGATGAGCGCCGGCCCCTAGAGTCGGAAACGACTAGCACGCGTGTGCGGGGGAACCTTTTACCTTTTTTAGTCTAATCAGGATTGGGGGGGCTCTTTTCTGCTGTTGTAATGGAAATAACGCGCGTGCACGCGCACGCACATTCGCAAACCCACACAACACTCTTAGAGTGTCACTTGGGTATTAGGGAGAAGTAACAGGTTTGAAATACGCAGACTCTTTTAAGGAAATTTGGAGATTTAAAACAAGAGGCAGAATGGCTGCGGGAACTGGGTTTGGCCAGTCCAGAGGAAAGGAGGAGTAGGGGAAACATGATGGCAGCATTCCAGTATTTGAGGGGCTGCCACAAAGAAGAGGGGTGGGGGTGGGGTGGGGTGTCAACTTCTTTTCCAAAGCACCAGAAGGCGAGCCAATGGGAACTACGCGAGGAGAGAAGAATGGAGGAGAAACTTCCTAACAGTGAGGACAATCCACCCGTGGAACTGCTTGCCACCAGAAACGGTGGGCGCTCCATCATTGGAGGTTTTCAAGGAAGAGACGGGACAGCCACTTGTGGGAATTGGTGTAGGGTCTCCTGCTTGAGCAGTGGGCTGGACTATAAGACCTCTGAGGTCCCTTCCAGCTCTATGTCTTCAGCAGGTCCCTTTGTCCTAGACCAGGGGTCGGCAACCTCGGCTCTTTTATGACTCGTGGACTTCAACTCCCAGAATTCCTGAGCCAGCTGTGCTGGCTCAGGAATTCTGGGAGTTGAAGTCCACGAGTCATAAAAGAGCCGAGGTTGCCGACCCCTGTCCTAGACTCAACTTTATCGCTGGAGTTTCTTTACTCCCTTTCACCCTTCTGCCCCTACCCCACTCACGGGCGACCCAAGGATTTATTTCTGGCTTGAAGGGCTGCAGCGCAGATCTCGGATTAGGTCACGGTTTTTCCCCCTTTGCCATGTGGTGACGTGCCATTAAGCCGCCCCTTATAAAACAACCACCCTGTGAGGTGGGCTGGGCGGAGTGATTGGTCCAAAGTCACCCAAGCTGGCTTTTTGTGCCTAAGGCGGGACTAGAACTCGCCGTCTCCCGGTGATCGCCCGGGAGTTATACCCGGCTGACATTCTCACTTAAGGCGGGAACTGGATGGTTGTCCCAAACTCGCACCACCACCTTGTGTGCCTAACGTGGGATTGGAACTCGCAGCCGCCGGTTCCAGGCCAGCTTTCCGAAACATTTCATTTTTTGAAAAATGATTTTTGCAGCCCTACCTGCCTGGTGAAGCCTTAAGGAGGCATTAGCCCACTGCCTTGGTGGAGTAGTGGGCTAATGCCTCCTTAAGTAACACCAGCTGCCTGCAATTAGTGCAGGTTCGAATCCCACCAGGCTCAAGGTTGACTCAGCCTTCCATCCTTCCGAGGTAGGTAAAATGAGGACCCAGATTGTTGGGGGCAATTAAGCTGACTTTGTAATAATGCCGCTTGGGGTGTGTGTGAAAGCCCTAATAAGCAGGCATATACATAGAATGAAGGCTACTGCTAAGCACATTGATTTGTGCTTTAGATTGTAAGCCGCCCTGAGTCTTCGGAGAAGGGCGGGATATAAATGGATTTTTTTTAAAAAAAGGCTTCCTGCATCATTGAAGCTGCAAGTTTGCTCCTCCTTCACTACACAGAAGGCATTACACACACCCACACACACACACACCCAGAGAGAGAATTTTCCAAGCCCCAAGCAAGGAAGTGGTTAAGTTTCTCACCGCCCTGGAGGGAAGTCTGACTTTCAAGCCGTGCCTCTAAAACGTCTTCATTTCCTCCTAAGCTCGCTGGGCAGAAGGCTGTTCATGTGGACTGCCCAGAGTCCGTGAACAGCTGCTTTTGCTCTCCTCCCAACTGGAACAAGCCCACCTCGAGATCTTCCAGATCTTCCATCCAAGGTGGGTCCCTGAGATGCTCTTTCAGGAAAGAAGAGGGTCTCCGTCCGTCGTCTTCTTCTTCTCCCTGGCTAACTTTCCTCCGAAGCGATGGCTGGGGTCCAAATTTGGGAGTGGAAAACTGGTTGGCCTCTCCTTTCTCTCCACCCCACTTTCCTGTCCCATCCACCACCTCCTCCTCCTCCCTCCTCCTTTCCCCTTGGACGTCATTCCTTTTCCATTTCTCCTGGCAATACTTTCAGGAAGTTCTTTCTTTCTTTCTTTCTTTCTTTCTTTCTTTCTTTCTTTCTTTCTTTCTTTCTTTCTTTCTTTCTTTCTTTCTTTCTTTCTTTCTTCTCTCTCTCTCTCTCTCTCTCTCTCTCTCTCTCTCTCTCTCTTTCTTTCTTTCTTTCTTTTTCCACCCACTGAGCTTTTTCATCAGGGAGTGGTTGGCTGCCCGTTGTGTATTCCATCGAGAGAACTCCTCAAAAGCCCAGAATTGAGGTTCCTCTGAATAACTGTCTGCAGATTAAGCCACATTTCTCCTCTGAAGTGTGCTTAGATCTCCAGCAAGTTTGTTCAACAGGTAGAGTGAGGGGTTTTTTTGTCCTTTTCATATATATAGTAATATATATACAGAGAGAGAAAGGGATCTATCTACTGTATCTATCTATCTATCTGTCTATCTCTCTATCCATCTCTATCTTATCTAACTTTATCCATCTCCATCTCTATCTATCTATCTATCTATCTATCTATCTATCTATCTATCTATCTATCTATCATCTATCTATCTATCTATCTATCTATCTATCTATCTATCATCTATCTATCATCTATCTATCTATCTATCTATCTATCATCTATCTATCTATCATCTATCTATCTATCTATCTATCTATCTATCTAAGTCTATCTATCTATCTATCTATCTATCTATCTATCTATCTATCTATCTATCTATCTATCTATCAAGGGGGGTCTAGCGCGTGGGGCAGAAGGTTTTGGATCCAGATTTCACCACAGCTTTAGGACACTTGTGGGAGATGCAAGACAAAATTATTATTATTTTTTTCATCCAAGGAAGCAGACTGTTATTTTTAGATATATATATATATATTTTCCGCGCAGGGTCCTGCAAGATTACTAAGTAGACGTTAGCTATTTGGGACGAATGAAAAAGAGCTGAATTCCTCTTCATCCTGCGTGCGTGTTAGAGTTTGGAATTGGCTAAGGGTCAAATTCAGATGAAGTGACCGTCTCGTTTATGGAGCCTTAAATCTCAGCAATTTCTAATGAGCTCACGGATAACCTGAGGCTCCTAGGCTACCTTCCCATGCAGAAATACGGCTAGAAGTGGCGAGTAACCTCAGAGGGATGAATAACCCATCACCCCCAACCCTCCTTTTTACGCCCCTCCCTCTCACCCACCCATTCAACCAATCCTAACTGACCTTCACACTATCGTGTTCAGGCATGAAAAAAGCAGAGGTAAGTTGATAAGTAGGCTTAATAAAGAAAACCAAAATAAACCAGAAACGAACAGACAGGAGAAAAAACAAAAAGAAAAAAAAACAAAACAAGGGAAGGCGTTAAACTTTGCCTTCCTTCCATTTTCATCCTTGCTACCAAATGTGAGTTCTCAGCCATCAAAAAGATTTGCTTCCTGCCCCTCCTGTGGCAAGAGAGTAAATGACTTGGAGGAAGAAGAAGAAAAAAAGACAGGAAAAGGGCAATATTTCTTAACCCTGACTAATTTGGCAATACCATATAAGGCCAAAAGCAGCCTCGGAGGGAGAGAGAGAGACGGATGTCGGCAGCAGTCCCCAAGGTTGAAATTTCCTCCTTTGGCTCAGCCTGATGGTTTTCAATTCTGCTTTTTATTTATTTATTTATTTTTTTATTTTATTTTTATTGAAAAGTTGTAAAATACATTTTATCTTTAGCAATCCCCCCTCCCCCTCCCCTACCTATCCCTCCCTACCCCTCCCCCCCCTTTCTCCCCTCCCCCCCCCACTTCCCAGAGCTATGTACAGGGTATAAAAACAAAGAACAATCATAAACATCCATATGCTACCAACCATAAATTCTTAAATCTATCACTCTCTAGCTCATATAAGATAACTACAAACAATACTAATATTTCATATAAAAAAAAAAGGAAAATAGAAAGGAAGACTTATTCAAATGCTAAATGAAACTTTTTAGTCCCATATTTGTTCTGGATATATTCAATCCATTTTTTCCACTCCATAATATAGCGTTCTTGCGAATGATCTTTCAAATAAGCCGAGATCTTTGCCATTTCTGCCAGGTCGGAAACCTTTAAAGTCCATTCTTCTATAGTCGGCAGTTCCTCCTTCTTCCAATACTGACCTATTTTTCAATTCTGCTTTTTAACCAAAGCAGCCAAGTAGCTTGACCAACACGTTTTGCAGAATAATCACAGAGCGTAGAAGCAGCCAACTATAGAGCTCCCCGAAACAGAGATTAAAAGATAACAAGCCTAATCAAGGTGGTTGGTCTCCTTTTTTTTTTTTAGAGCCACCAGATCTTCAAGGCAACAAAGTCATCACGGCTTGTTTGTGGACAGGTGGTTGTCAGAAACAGCACAGCTTTCAAACTGGGCGAATCAGTGATCTCCCGGCTAGGAGCCTTTGCAGCCTTTTCTCCCTTTGGCATGTTCAGCTTTCTTGGTTGGGTTTATTAGTCCTTGACTTATGACCACAATTGGAACTAGACTTTCCGTCGCTAAGCAAGATGGCTGTAAAATCAGATCCACCCGTGAAGGTCTAATTAAGCTGATTTATTGCGACTCACGCCTATGCACAGGAATATTCTTCACTAAGCAGTCCATACCAGCTAGGAGTTAGATCAGAATTCAAGGGAGGTTGGACTTGTTTTGTGGCTACGTAGAGATTCTAGACTGATGCCTCTTTTGACTCTGCCCCCAGGTTCTGCTACTCCTTCCCCTACGTTCTCCCAGCTAGCCTCCTCCATCCATGAGAAACCTGAATTATTTAGGCAGAGGTTTGTTCTCGATGCTTGCTGCTTGGCTCCTGGACACTTCGCCCAACACCCTCTGAAGATGTTACCTAGTTTGGTAAAGAAATGTCCAGGAGCGAAGCACCAAGCTCAGAGGACAAGCCTCTGCCTCAATAATTTAGCTTTCTACAACCCAAGCTATGCATATTCTCTACAATTTCTAAAGCTAAGCTGTTTTTTCTTTCTTTCTGGGCAGGTTAAAAAGCCATGGCTTATCAAAGCTTCCTGCTGGAACCCATCACCTGTCATGCCTGGAACAAGGACCGAAGCCGTAAGCCTACCTTTCTCAAAGGCTGCCAGATCCCCAGAGATTCAGCTCCCGAACTCAACAATTTTGCCTTAACTTTACAGGAGAAATAATAACAATAAAGTTGGAAGGGACCTCGGAGGCCATCTAGTCCACACAAATTTGTGGAGGTTCTAGAAGTCGCCTAGTCCATCCATGTGGATCCATGGGGGTCCTAGAAGTAATCTAGCCCATCCACGTGGATCTGTGGGGGTCCTAGAAGTAATCTAGCCTATCCATGTGGATCTGTGGGGGTCCTAGAAGTAATCTAGACCATCCATTGGGATCCATAGTCATCCATGTGGATCCATGGGGGTTCTAGAAGTTGTCTAGCCTATCCATGTGGATCCGTAGGGGTCCTAGAAGTAATCTAGACCATCCACGTGGATCTGTGGGGTCCTAGAAGTCATCTAGCCCGTCCACAGGGATCCATAGGGGTTATAGAAGTCATCTAGCCTATCCATGTGGGTCCGTGGGGGTCCTAGAAGTCATCTAGCCCACCCATGGGGATCCCCAGGGGTTCTAGAGGTCATCTAGCCCATCCATCCTTATATCCACGTAAGATCTGCAAGCGCAGAATCCCTCACAAGGGGCACAGGGAGCGAGAGGCATTCTTTGTGCCACAGCAGCTAGAAAGCCTCGCCTCTCTTCTGCCCACTTCTTCATCCCTTGGAATTTCCACCCCATTCATTCCACACCGAGAGAACAAGACTGCTTTCTCTTCTGCGTAGCTGAATTGGGGATATTCTAGCCATCGGACAATAAAGAGCCATTGATCTGGAAATGCTTTTTTTTTTGTTTTTGGAGTGTTTCTTTTTTGTGCTGTTGAAAAAACAACACAAAAACCTAATGTTAGGACGAAGCTGAGTTTTTATGCGTTCCCTGTTGTTGTTGTTGTTTTGTCTGTTTCTTTCTGGTTTGTTTGCTTTGGTGGTTTGATAAAATGGGCCAGGATGTCTTGATGTTGATGCAATATTCCCCAAGCCGGTTTCGCAGTTTTGGGTTCTCTCCTTTCCCACAGAACTTGCCATCTCCCCCAACAATCACGAAGTCCACATCTACAAGAAAAACGGGTCCAAGTGGGACAAGATCCATGAGTTGAAGGAACACAACGGACAAGTGACAGGTGAGGGCAACTAAGTCCCCGCTAGCTTAAAGGAGCTGAGGGAAAGAAGGATGCTGCTTCTGGCGCTGGACACCTTGCCCAACTAGATCTTCTGGGAGTGGTAGTCACATACCTGCAGGGGATTAGAGCAAAAGTGAGAGGCCAATGAGGTATTTAAATCAGAAGAGAACACATCTTTTTGGAACCCCTTTTCCCATCCCTTTTTTAATGGCCACAAACTAGATCACCACAACCCAACCCTCAGACCCTGAAGCCAATAGGACAAAACTGTGAAGAGCAACACCCACCCCTGGCTTCAACTGATCTCCTTGACAGGCATTGACTGGGCCCCCGACAGCAACCGGATTGTGAGCTGCGGGACAGACCGCAACGCCTACGTCTGGACCCTGAAGAACGACGTTTGGAAGCCCACCCTGGTCATCCTCCGGATCAACCGGGCTGCCTGTTGTGTTAAGTGGTCCCCGAAAGAGAACAAGTTTGCGGTGGGCAGCGGCTCCCGGAGGATCTCCATCTGCTACTTTGAGCAAGAAAACGATTGGTGCGTCTTGGCAAAGGCAAGGGGGAGGGCGGTCTGGGGTTGTCTGGGACGTGGCTCAAGGTCCGAAAGACAAACAAACTCTAGAAAAGAGCTGTCCAACTTTGGCAACTGGGCAACTCCCAGAATTCTCCAGCCAATTCTGAGAGTTGAAGTCCAAAAGTTTTAGACGTTGCCAAAGCTGGATAACCCTAAAAAGTGTGTGTATGTGTGTGTGTGTGGGGGGGGGGGGAAATAGTTACTTAAATTCTTCAGATGCAACCAACATGAGCAAAACGGTTGGAGATGAATCTACGAATCAAGGTGAATAAGGCTGAGAATTTCCCCCCTCCCTCTCTGACTTCTGCCAGGTGGGTCTGTAAGCACATCAAGAAGCCAATTCGATCCACAATACTCTGCCTGGACTGGCACCCCAACAATGTTCTCCTGGCAGCGGGATCCTGCGACTTCAAGTGCAGGTAAGCCTTCTTCTGGCTTGGCTCGTTTCCCAATTGAGCTTACGAACGGTTTCAACATTCCCATCTGGGTGGGATTGTGAAACCAGGGCGATGGTGGTGCTGTTAAGACAGCGATGGTTTACGTCACCGCATCTGATGGTGTGCCGTCAAGTTTATCCAAACACAAAACACAGAAATATGGAGAAAAATGAAAACAGTAGGAAAGCCGGGAGGAGAAAGGGAAGAGGGGAAAAAAAAAGTGTAAGGAAAAAAAAAAAGAGCATTGACCCCCCCCAACTCTTTTTAGTGTAGCAGAATAAGGTAATTCCAAGATCAGAGTCTTACTTCTACATAGTAATGTGTTCTCGTCATTTTTATAACGACAAACCTATCGAATTAGTAAAGCCCCAAATTGAAGTTTCGTTTTTCCCATCTCAAGCACAGCGTTCAAAAGGGGTTTCCAAGGAGAAACTCAAATGAATTATATCTTTTTTCTTGAATCAAAGCAGTCCGCTTAGCTACCTCTGCTGACTCCGCCAACTTTTGCAGTCTTTCGTCCATTCCATTTTTGTGCATAGAGTATTCTTGCTGCTGTCAGCATGTATAACATCGAAGTTTCCAATTTTTTTCCCCCCTCCAAGTTCTTTGTCCAACGGAAAAGTCTCTGGTTTTATAGGCGTGGATTGTTGGCGACTGCTCTAGATAATGTTCATCAGAACAATCTGTCCCATATGATTGTGGTAGATGTAATGTAAATATGCGTATGAAGTCTTCTTCTCCACCTGTTGCATACTAGTCGAGGTGAGGGCGGATCTAGCTGAAATAGCTCCTTCTCCGTTGAGTGTTGGAGAGCCAGGTGCATTCTTTCCCTCCTTAACATCATCTGCTTTATTTTCCTACTTTTGCTCTCCAGGATCTTCTCGGCCTACATTAAAGAGGTGGAAGAACGGCCAGCCCCTACTCCTTGGGGATCCAAGATGACATTTGGGGAGCTCATGTTTGAGTCGAAGAGTAGCTCCAGCTGGGTCCACAGCATCTGCTTTTCAGAGAGTGGCAACCGTTTAGCCTGGGTGGGCCATGACAGCACCATCTGCTTGGTGGATGCCAACAAGAAAATGGCGTAAGTAGGATGGGGTGAGAATGTGGGGAAGAGATCTGAGGGAGGTTGATGGATTGTCACGGGAAGAACCTTGAGAAACAGGAGAAGGAAGAAGAAGAACAAAGATGATCAGGGGACTGGGGGCTAAAACGTATAAGGAACGGCTGCTGGAATTGGGTACGTCTAGTTTAATGAAGAGGAGGAGGAGGGGGGACATGATAGCAGTCTTCCAGTATCTCAGGGGCTGCCCCAAAGAAGAGGCAGTCAAGCTGTTCTCCAAAGGACCTGAAGGCAGGACAAGAAGCCACGGATGGAAACTCATCAAGGAGAGAAGCAACCTGGAACTAAGGAGAAATTTCCCGACAGTTAGAACAATTAACCAGTGGAACAACCTGCCTCCAGAAGCGGTGAATGCTCCAACACTGGAAGTTGTTAAGAAGAGATTGAACAACCATTTGTCTGAAATGGTATAGGGCTTCATGCCTGAGCAGGAGGGTTGGACTAGAAGACCTCCAAGGTCCCTTCTAACTCTGTTATTCTGTTAAGAGCCACAATTAGGACAATAGTCGGATAAGAGAAAGCTGGGACAGAAATGTAATTTGAGAAAGCATTGCAAGACTCTTTTATTAAAACCTTATATTTTTAAAGTTGCATTAGCTTGCATGCTTGTTTGGTCTATGAGTTTGGTCTATTTTGGAGAATTGGCATGGGTGGATCAAAAAAAAGTCACACGGAAGATGTAGAGTTTGGAACATTTGATGTGTGGTGCTTTATTTGAAATCAGTCAATCCCTGAGTGGAGTTTTCACATTCATGTTTGAAACGAATATTAAGGATCAGTCTGAAGCTTTGTTTTTCTCCTCAGTGTAGCCTGCCTTTTTATGGAGAGTCTTCCCCTCCTGGCTGTGACCTTCATCACCGAGAACAGTCTTGTGGCTGCGGTAAGTCATAGGCTTTCTCTTTGATTGGGTGATTTTCCCACCAGAGATTTTCATGTAGAGCAATGTGTGCCTCATTTGGGGAAACGGCTAAGTGATCGTCCTTGCTACGTGGATAATGTCATTTTAAGGTTTAGCCAGTAGATGGCACCATACCACATATGAATGGATCTGCAAAAGGTACAGTCCAGTAAAGGAGAATTTTTGTAGCTCTGGGTTGAAATGGGGGATCCTTGGTGGTCTCTGAGATTGGATGTTTTCTTGCAGATGTTTCATTACCCAGCTAGGTAACGTCATCAGTGCTGGAATGGAGTGGGAGAGGAGGAAGAGGAGGAGAAGGAGCGGGGGGAACTGTGGGGTCCTTGATGTTCTCTGAGCTGGGTTGTTTTCTTGCAGACTTTTCATGACCCAAACTAGATAACATCATCTGACAGAATATGTCCTCTTTGTTGAAAAGCAGCCTTGCCACCTTCTTCTGAGATACGTTCTTGACTTCTCTTTTTCCAGGGACATGACTGTTACCCAATGTTGTTCGTGTACGATGAACAGCAGGGCGCACTGAACTACGGAGGGAAAATGGACATCCCCAAACAGAGTTCCCAACGGGGACTCACCGCTAGGGAGCGCTTTCAAAACCTGGACAAGAAAGCCAGCTCTGATACCAAGGCTTCTCTGGACACAATCCACAAGAACAGCATCAGGCAAGTCTGCTTGTAAAACTCCTCTTTCCTTTATAACAGGGAGTCTCCGAACCTGGCAAGTTTTCAGACATGTGGACTTCAACTCCCAGAATTCCTCAGCTGGCAGAAGTCCACAAGTCTTAAAGTTGCCAGGTTTGGAGACCGCTTTGTAAGATATGGATGGGTTGACCGAATTGGCGTCAATTGTTAGCAAGTACGTAGGTTTTCTGCAAGAGGATCTGTGCCCAAGCTGATCCTTCCGCTGTTTCAACGGCGATGCATTCCCCACTGATGTAATTGACCCTGTCCACTTTGCTGCTGTTTATCTTATTTCTCTTCATTCTTCTCTCATTTTGTGGCACTGTAGATTTTCTAGAAGATACAGACATACCTTCTAAGTTCACGATCTGATCAGGGTGGCTACAAGCCACCTTCATTCAAATGAAGGAAACCACTTCAAACTGCTTTGTAAAGCTTTTCTTAAAAAACAAAACAAAAAAACGCTCATTGCCTTTCACCGGTGAGCCCTGGTTCCATCTTCCTTAAAACTCCCTGGAGCCATAATCAAAATTCAACATCCTTGATCAGCTTAGCGAATTTCGCAACCTTTTCTGTTGGAGGGAATCGGTAGCCCTTTTTTCTGTCATCGCTGTGAATTTAGGATTCGGGAAACTGTATTAAAAACTTGAAAGCCCAACCAGAATTAACTTGAGAGCGTGTGTGTGTGTGTGTGTGTGTGTGTGTGTGTGTGTGTGTGGAGGATTCTATGACCTAGACTGGACCAAAACTTTGCCGTAGCACCAACTAAAAATTGAGAAATTAAATATCTCCATTTCTAACTTCCGAGAATGACTCGGCTTGGCGGGAGAACTTGGTACGCAAGGATCCATGGTCAATCTCCGACGTCTCCTAGAAGACGACTTTAGGAAATGTTGGGTTGTTGTTTTTTGATTCCCCCAAAGCTCCTTTGGACTCTCCCAGTCCTTCAATCGCAATTCCCAACGATTGCGGCATGAATGTTGGACTCAATTCTTACATGCAACTACGAAGCCCACTTTCTGAAGAGTTGGACTTTCAGAAGGTCAAGCTACTCCCTTATTCCTGGACCCACCACCCATGGGCGATTGTTGCCTGTCGCTCTCCAGCTGGTAGGGTTTTCTGCTCCGGTTGAGAAGACTCAACTCAGGGATTCCTCTCTTCTCTTCCAGCCAAATCTCTGTGGTTGCTGGCGGGAAGGGCAGCTGCTCCAAATTTTGTACCACCGGAATGGATGGCGGTATGAGCATATGGGACGTCAAGGTAAGCAGTGAGGGCTGGAGGGGGTTAGCCCGTGCCATCCAGGTGGAATTGATGCAGAGGAACAAGGAATGTTAGAATAGAATAATAAAGAGATGGAGGGCACCTTGGATGTCTTCTAGTCCAGCCCCTTGCTCAGGCAGGAAACCCTATACAAATGTTTTTCCAGTCTCTCCTTTAAAACCTCCAGTGTTGGAGCATCCACAACTTCTGGAGACAGGTTGTTCCACTGGTTAATTGTCCTCACTGTTAGGAAGTTTCTCCTTAGTTCCATGTTGCTTCTCTCCTTGATTAGCTTCCATCCGTTGCTTCTTGTCCTGCCTTCAGGGGCTTTGGAGAATAGCTTGACTCCCTCTTCTTTGGGGCATCCCCTGAGATATTGGGACGCTGCTTGCCATCATGTCACCCCTGGTCCTTCTTTTCACGTTTAGACATTTTAATGCTTAAAGGTGAAGTTGGCCTGCTGCAAAGCCCCACCACCACCACCACCAAAAAACAGAGCATCTGGCTCCAGCACCATCTGCCTTTCTAAGGTCCCAGAAGCATCCTTAAAAATTCAAAACCCTGGTTTAAGCTGCAATACAGCCCTGGATTTAAAGCAGGGTTTCTCGACCGGGACCACTTTTAATGGTTCACTTCGTTTCAATGGGAAGGAGCTGTGTCCGGTTTTCACGAGAGGTTTCTCCCTTTCACATTGCAAGAAACAAAACCTTATCCTCCCGCTAAAAAAGCAAAACAAAAGAAAAACAACAATCTGAGGACCCAGATTGTTGGGGGCAATTAAGCTGACTTTGTAATAATGCCGCTTGGGGTGTGTGTGTGAAAGCCCTAACAAGCAGGCATATACATAGAATGAAGGCTACTGCTAAGCTTGTAAGCCGCCCTGAGTCTTCGGAGAAGGGCGGGATATAAATGGAATTAAAAAAAACACACACACCAGGGTTCGATGGAAATTTGGAAAAAAAAAAATTGAGGCAGGAAAAGGAGTTGAGTTTTTCAGGGGGAAACAGAAGACCAGAAGTTTTTTTCACTCCAGGTTTTTCCTTCCCACTTGAGGCAAAGAAAAAAGGGGCGGGAAACAGATGTTAACAGATTTATGGAATTGTGAATCCAGGGTGAAATCACCCTGGATCTTGGGGGGATCCATTTCTGATCCTGAGCAAACAGCTCACCGGATTGTAAGCCCGTTTCTTTTGTGTTTCAGACCTTGGAGGCTGCAATGAAAGGGCTCCGCATCAAATAAGCCAATGAAGAAAATTCCTGCCTGCCGAGAAAAATCAATCGAGGCGTAATCCGTTCCTGCTTTTCGGAACCTTTTGAGAGACACTTCCAGATGCTACAAACTCAGCTTTTTTGAAGCCTTCTGGGCAGGAACCCAGAGGGGTTAAAAAAAATTAAAATAAAATACCTGCAATTAAAAACAAACTCTAAAATCTGAATCATGGTTTTTTTTTTCCCCTGCAGTCAAGCCTGCGTCTCTCAGAATTGACAGGTAGTCCTCAACTTACATCCGCAACGGAGCCCAAAATTTCCGTTGCCATGTGAAATATTTGTTAAATGAGTTTTGCCCCGTTTTGCAACCTTATCACACTTCTTAAGCGAAGCACTGCATTTAAGTTAGTAAGACGGTTGTCGATCTGCCTTCCCCCTTGGCTTTGCTCGTCAGGTCGCAAAAGGGAGACCCGTCGGGACACACTGCAACCGTCACAAGTACATGCCAGTTGCTAAGCTTCTGAATTTTGATCACGTGACCGTGGGGATGCTGCCAACGGTCCTAAGCGTGAAAAACTATCCTAAGTCGTGTTTTTTCCCCCCAGCACCGTTGTAACTTTAAGGTAAAGGTAAAGGTTCCCCCCGCACATGCATGCTAGTCGTTTCCGACTCTAGGGGCCGGTGCTCATCTCCGTTTCAAAGCCAAAGAGCCAGCGCTTGTCCGAGGACATCTCCGTGGTCATGTGGCCGGCATGACTGGATGCCAAAGGCGCACGGAACGCTGTTACCTTCCCACCGGAGTGGTCCCTGTTTTTCTACTTGCATTTTTACGTGCTTTCGAACTGCTAGGTTGGCAGAAGCTGGGACGAGTAACAGGTGCTCACTCTGCTACGCGGCACTCGGGACTCGACCCGCCAAACTGCCGACCTTCTGATTGACAAGCTCAGCGTCCTAACCCACTGAGCCACCGCGTCCCTAAAGTTGTAACTTTGAACAGTCATTAAATGAACTAAGTCGAGGACTGCTTATACTGCCTCACCTCTGACCCCCATTAGCAGGATTTCAAATTTTGGAATTTCCCAGTGGGACCTTGGGAAGTGAAGTCCATGCAGCTTGGAGGACACACACACACACACACACACACCCAGATTGAGGAAATTTCCCAGAGGGACCCTGGGAAGTGAAGTCCGTGCGGCTTGGAGGACACAAACACATCCAGATTGAGGGAATTTCCCAGTGGGACCCTGGGAAGTGAAGTCTGTGCGGCTTGGAGGACACGGACACACACACACACACAGATTGAGGAAATTTCCCAGTGGGACCCTGGGAAGTGAAGTCCGTGCGGCTTGGAGGAGACCCCCACACCCACACCCAGATTGAGGTTACCCACCCGGAGGAAAATGGGACTTAAAACCGTTTCTCAGGGGGCAATGTTCCAACGCTGTCCTGGGGTGTGTGCGTGTTTAAAGGCACTAGACCAGCCTGTTACGATAATTTAAACTTTATTCAGCCAAATATACAGGTTTCTTTTCTTTTTTTTCCCCCCTCTCTTGCCTGCCTCTATTCCAGAAAGATGCACAATTCCCCAAGCTGCTGTTGTCTGGATTTCGTTTTGCCCAGGTTATTTCAAAAGAAGAAGAAGAAAAAAGTCATTACTTACTCCCAGAGAAGAAGGAAATGAAAAGGACGGCTTTTTTTAAAAAAACAAAAAAACAAAATACAACAGGTTGGAAAAGAGAAAAGTAAATAGCCGGAGGGCTGGGGCCAAGGCTTCCACACCTCCCCACCCCCCCAATTGTTCATTTCCCTGGACTCTTCTGCCGTCCAGGCTCGTGCCGAAACACTCTGCGTTTTCCCCCCTCCCCCCAATATAATTTTTGGAAATGCATCTACGGGGGTCCAAGCTACTCAAACCACCCTAACCCCCCCAGCCTATTTCCCTGAAAGCTAGCTGAAGCAATGCACCCCTCCCCAGCAAATCTTCCGCCTCCCTTTGCCTCCCACCCGAAATCAAAACACGTCAAACCGTTCAGCCGGGGGCAGTTTTGTTTTGTTTCCTCCTCCCCCCTCCTGAAAACGGTCACTTTAATGCAACCGTTGGCGTTCTCACGACTCTGCACCAAAGGTTAGGAGTTCCCGGTTCTCCTGCCCTCCCCTGCCGCTTTTCCTCCCTCCCTCGCTTGCCTGCGTGCCCACCCACCCCGCCCACCCACCCCCCCAAAAAAAAGGGGAAGAAAAAAAAAAGTAATCCCGTGGAATTTCTGTGCCCGGATGAAGACAGACACGGAGCGGTCAGTTTCTCTTCAGAGGTGACGGTGACGCCGCCATCGCTGGGGCTGCCCTCCTCCTCCTCCTCCCGGCCGCCTCTCTGGGAAAGGACGCTGCAGCGAGTCCAAAGGGTGCCAGGCTGGGCACAGTCCCGGGATTCCCCTCCTCTTGGGTGGCCGGCCTTTACTTGTTGAGGGACAGCGACTGCATCCGTTTGCCTGCCAGGGCTGCGTCGTCTTTAGCTGGGGAGGGAGGAAGAACAGCTGAATCCTCCCATCTCCTTCTTTCTTCCCTCCCTCCCTCCCTTCTCATTTCCATCTCCTTCTTTCCTTCCTTCCTTCCTCCCTCCCTCATCTCCATCTTCCCTCCTTCTCATTTCCATCTTTCCTCCTTCCCTCCTTCTCATTTCCATCCCCTCCTTCCCTCCCTTCTCATTTCCATTTCCTTCTTTCCTTCCTTCTCATTTCCATCTCCTTCTTCCCTCCTTCCCTCCCTTCTCATTTCCATTTCCTTCTTTCCTTCCTTCTCATTTCCATCTCCTTCTTCCCTCCTTCCCTCCCTTCTCATTTCCATTTCCTTCTTTCGTTTCTTCCTCCGTTCTCATTTACATCTTTCCTCCTTCCCTCCCTTCTCATTTCCATTTCCTTCTTTCCTTCCTTCTCATTTCCATTTCCTTCTTTCCTTCCTTCCTCCGTTCTCATTTACATCTTTCCTCCTTCCTTCCCTCCCTTCTCATTTCCATCTCCTTCTTTCCTTCTCATTTCCATCTCCTTCCTTCCTCCCTTCCTTCCCTCACCTCTCCTCTCTTCTTCCTTCTTCTTGGCTGCCTCTTCCCTCTGTTTCCGGATAATGGCTAGCCGGGCGAGGTCGGCCTTTGCCTGTTCTGTTTTCCCCGCCAGGTGCATCTTCATGTACCTTTCCTTTGCTTTCTGTTTTTCAATCTCTTCTCTGAGAGAGGAAAAAAAAGGGTGTGGGGGGGAAGGATTAGCACAACGTCCAGGTGAACGTGGCGTGACATTGGAGGTTCAACAGAGGGAACCAAACAGATCGCATTTCAGCCCTGCTGCCTGGCCACAGAGCAATTTTTAAAGCCGGGGGAGGGGGGAGGAGGGAAAATACAGGGAGTCCTCGACTTACGACAATTCATTTAGTGAACGTCCAGACTTACAACTGGAAAAGTGACTTAGGACCCAGATTTTGGGGTGCAATTAAGCTGACTTTGTAATAATGCCGCTTGGGGTGTGTGTGTGAAAGCCCTAATAAGCAGGCATATACATAGAATGAAGGCTACTGCTAAGCTTGTAAGCCGCCCTGAGTCTTCGGAGAAGGGCGGGATATAAATGGAATTATAATAAATAAAATAAATAAAAATTTTCACCATTAGGACCTTTGCAGCATCCCCTGTGATCACGCGATCAAAATTCAGACGCTTGGCCACCGGTTCACACTTATGACCGTCGCTGTGTCCCGAGGTCGCAAGATCCCCCCCCCCTTTTTTGTGACCTTTGGACCAGCAAAGTCAAAGGGCGAAGCCGGATTCACTTAACCACCGGGTTACTAACTAATATGAAGTGCAGGGGTTCGCTTAGCGACCGTGGCACAAAAGGTCGTAAAGCGGGGCAAATCTCACGTAACGTCTCGCTTAAACGACGCGGTGGTCGTTAAAGTCAAGGACTGCTTTGCATTTGACCGCAAGGCTTCCTACGGGCTACGTTTCCCTTTCAAGTCAGTGTAGTGCTTTTTTTTTTTTTATAGCCCTGCCACTTTCAAAGGCGAGGACTTCAACTCCCAGAATCCCCCAGGCAGCTCTGCTCTGGCCAAGGCTGACAAACGCTGATGTGAAGAAGGAAACCAGAGTGCAATTTGTGCTACCGTCTTTCCCTGTTTTCCAAGGGATTTAAAAACACACACACACAAAAAACCCCTCATCATCTGAAACCCCTTCCCAAACCTTTGGCTAATTCCTGGAGGTTCTGCAAAGAGGCCAGCAAGGCCGGGACTGCCCCCCCACGCCCCGCCCCCCCACGCCTACCTGAGCGGGAAGGAGATGGCTTACCGTTCTCTCCGCGACAATTCCCGCGGGCTCTCCAAATCGAGCTGAGTGACTTTTTTAGCGGTTTGCACCACGCGGTTGGGGTTTTCGATGTCGATCATGCCTTCCACTCCTTTGTGCTTTGGCTGGAACGGAAAGGTGCAACAAGAGAGCCGGTTGGGACCTCTTTGTGGGAGGCCGTGGGGTGATGAGTGGGGCGGGGGGGTGGGTGGGTAGGGGGGTGGAGGAAAGAGGAGTGGCCCAGGGATAAGAGAGGTCATGTCTGGCAGCTGCATAGCGGGGGAAAGGAAGGAAAGATGGAGGGAGGGGACGGACGGGGAGGATGGGAAGGAAGAAGGAAGGAGAGGAGAGGAGAGGAAGGAGGAAGGGGAAGAAGGGAAGGAAGAAGGAATGAAAAAGGGAGGAAGGGAAGGGAAGGAAGAAGGAAGGGAAGGAGAGGAGAGGAAGGAGGGAGGGGAGGAAAGAAAAAGAGAGGAAGCAAAGGAAGAAGGAAGGGAAAGAGGAGGGAGGAGGAAGGAAAAAGGGAGGAAGGGAAGGGAAGGAAGGAAGAAGGGAAGGAGAGGAGGAAGAAGAGGAAGGGAAAAGGAAGGAAGGGGAGGAGAGGAGGAACAAGGAAGGGGAGGAAGGAAAAAGGGAGGAAGGGAAGGAAGGGAAAGAGGGAGGAGGAAGGAAAAAAGGAGGAAGGGAAGGAAGAAGGAAGGGGAGGGAGGAAGGAGGAAGGAAAAAGGGAGGAAGGGAAGGAGAGGAAGGAAAAAGGAAGGAAGGGGAGGAGAGGAAGTAAAAAGGAAGGGAAGGGAAGGAGAGGGAGGAAGGAAAAAGGGAGGAAGGGAAGGAAGAAGGGAGGGAAGGAGAGGGAGGAAGGAAGAAGGAAGGAAGGGAAGGAGAGGCAGTCAGAAACAATCTGCCCCAACTTCTCAGGCGGGAGGAAAGAGACGTGGGAAAACACCTCCTTGCAAGGGTCTGTTAAGCCGCTCATCTGCCCCCTTTCCAGGCTGGCCCACCTAGCAAGGCTGGCTTTAAGCCAAAGGATCCCGGGCTGCGACGAGGGCGCAAAAGGCAGCCTGCTACGTGTGTAGAAGAGTCGGACTGGCTGACTCAAAGCCAGCAGCAGCTCCTCGCTCTTCTCTACCTGATAGTCTTCGCCTTCCTCTTCCTCGCTCTCATCCGAGTCTAGAGACTTCTCCTTCTTCTTGGGCTCGCCAGAGGCCCCGGGGCCTCCTTCCTCTTCCTCCTCTTCCGCTTCCTGCGCAAAGGAGAAGCATCAGCAAAGCAGAACAGCGGCAGGGGAAGATTACGCCGGGACCAGCACGGCCCGGAGTGACTTGGCTTCACTCAACGGGGGAGCTGGCTTTCGGCCCGTTACTCACTCTCTCTCTCTGCCTGGCGTGCTGGGGACGCCGTGAGGACGACGAGGGCGGGCGCTACTTCTCAGCCTAAGCTACCTCGCTATCACCGCAATTGGGGGGCCATATTTCCAGCCGGGACACCCACAAAACTGATCCCGACGTTACCACAACGTTTGTGCTGGCCGTTAATGAACCACCCCAGTCATGAAGCAACCGCCACCGTCGCGAAGCAACCGCCACCGTCGTGAGCGCAAACCCATTCTTCTGAAAAGGCAATTTTCTCGGAAACCAGCCAAAAAAAAAATGCTAAAAAATTGTGGCCACGTGACTGGAGGAAGCTACAGCGGGTTGCAAAGGGCAAACTGGCATGCCAAATGCTTGAAATGGAACCGTGGCAAGAACAGTTGTAAAAAGGGGCAAAACTCACTTAACGGAGGTCTCGTTTAGCAAGGAAAATGTTGGGCTCAGCTGTGGTCGATAAGTTGAGGACTATCTGTACCATGGGTGGGGAAAACCCTCAAATCCAGCTTTGCTTCTTCGGTAACCACTTGGCTTTAGTAAAGTATACCTTTGGCTAAACGTGGGCTTAAGAGTCTTGCTTTCTAACTGACACAGGCCAGAATAATAACAACAACAACAACAATAATAATATCGCTGTACCAGGAGATGCCAGGAAAAAAAAGAAGAGAAGAAAAAGAACTGAAAAAAATTATGAAATACCGCGACCGGGCCATCGAAACTGTGCGGTTATGGACGAAACGGGTAACAGTGATACCCATGGTCATCGGGGCACTGGGAACTAGGTCCCAAAACTTTGCAAAATACATCAAGAAATTGCAGCTTCTTGCTGGTAGCTGCAAAGCTACAAAAAACTGCGCTTACTCGGAACATCTTACATTTTAAGGAGATACCTGGTTGATACCCAGGATGCTGGCAGCAACCTGTGTCAACCCTTAGTGCCAGTCAATCTGAGTGTTCAGTTGACTGAGTTTCATGTTTATGATGGAAGGGACCTTGGAGGTCATCTAGTCCAACCCCCTGCTCAGGCAGGAAACCCTATATCATTTCAGACAAATGGCTGGCCAGTCTCTTCTTAAAAACTTCCAGCGTTGGAGCATTCACATCTTCTGGAGGCAGGTTAATAATAATAATAATAATAATAATAATAATAATAATAATAATAATAATAATAATAATAATAATAAGAAGAAGAAGAAGAAGAAGAAGTAGTAGTAGTAGTAGTAGTAGTTGGAAGGGACCTTGGAGGTCATCTAGTCCAACCCCCTGCTCAGGCAGGAAACCCTATATCATTTCAGACAAATGGCTGGCCAGTCTCTTCTTAAAAACTTCCAGTGTTGGAGCATTCACATCTTCTGGAGGCAGGTTAATAATAATAACAACAACAACAACAAGAAGTTGGAAGGGACCTTGGAGGTCACCTAGTCCAACCCCCTGCTCAGGCAGGAAACCCTATATCATTTCAGACAAATGGCTGTCCAGTCTCTTCTTAGCTGGGCTCCCGGCCCAGTACTTCAAAAGCTCAGCTCCTTACCCTGGCCTTCTGTTTCTCAGCTTGCAGCTGGGCATCAATCTCTTCTGGGCTCGTGTACTGCCGTGCTCGGCCTTTATGGCCCCCTTTTTTACCTGCAAGTAAAAAGTGGCTTTAAGGTTACTTCCCCCGTCTTCCTCCTCTAAGCGGTCCGGCTTCCATTGGCAGACAGGCTTAGACTCCCATCGGGGGAAGCAGCTAGTTTCCAGGATAAGACAGTCTTCTCCCACATCAGCACCCTCCCCCCGCCCTCCCATACACACCATGGAAAGGCCTGGGAAAGGGGGAGGGGGGGGGAAGGCTGTTTCCAGAAACGGATACACGAAAGAAAAGCAAGGAAATATTGTTGAAGGACCCATCCGGGGGTGGCAGTGGGGGAAAAGGCTTTTTGGATTCCCTAGGGACCAATCCCCGCCCATCCTCTTGCTTTCGATCCTGCTCAAGGTTGGCTTAGCCTTCCATCCTTCCGAGGTCGGTAAAATGAGGACCCAGATTGTTAGAGGTAGAGGTTCCCCCGCACACGCGTGCTAGTCGTTTCCAACTCTAGGGGCCGGTGCTCATCTCCGTTTCAAAGCCAAAGAGCCAGTGCTTGTCCGAGGACGTCTCCGTGGTCATGTGGCCGGCATGACTAGACGCCAAAGGCGCACGGAACGCTGTTACCTTCCCACCATAGTGGTCCCTATTTTTCAACTTGCATTTTTACGTGATTTCGAACTGCTAGGTTGGCAGAAGCTGGGACGCGTAACAGGCGCTCCCTCTGCTACGCGGCACTTGGGATTCGACCCGCCAAACTGCTGACCTTCTGATCGACGAGCTCAGCGTCCTAACCCACTGAGCCACCGCGTCCCTTTTTGTTAGGGGGAGTAAATAACAAGTTAATGACTCTGTAAACTGCTTAGAGAGTCAGGCTGTAAAGCACTGTGAAGCAGCATGTAAGTCTAAGTGCTACTGCTCTTTTAGGAAATCTACAACCCAGGAGAAGACCCCCCTCTGCCTAAGGACCAGGAAAAAAAGGGGGGAAGATGAAAAAATAACTATAAAGGAGAATATTTGCAGCTCAGGATTGAAATGAGGGCTCCTTGGTTATCTCCGAGCTTGGTTGCTTTCTTGCAGATGTTTCATTACCAGACTAGGTAACCTCATCAGTGGCAGAAGGGAGTGGAAAAGAAGGAGAAGGGGTGGGGGTGGGAGGACTGTGGGGTCCTTGGTGCTCTCTGAGCTTGGTGGTTTTCTTACCGATGTTTCGTTAAACTGGTTAACGTGACCGTGGAGAAATAGAAGATTTTAACAAGAGGAGAAGGCCAAAAGACTTCCCAAAGTGGGTAGTTCTTTGGAAGGTGCTTTCTCTGGTCCAAGGGGTGGGTGGGTGGGAAATTTCCTCGGCTGTGGGGTATAAACTAAGACCAGAGTACCCTTACTCAACCCATCCCATCCTGCTTCCCCATGTGGAAAGGGTGGCTGCCAGTGAACCCCCCTCCCAGATTCCCATCATATTGGGGATGGGGGTGGGAGAGAGAGGAGAGACAGGAAGGAAAGTTGGGGAAAAGCAGGGGGGTTTCTCCCTCTCTTTCTCCCCTACTCGGGCTAATTAAGCCCCCCCATTTCACACTAATTAAGCCCCGCCCCGACTAGACTTATGACATTACTTAATCCCTCCACCCAGATTTGGCTCTCATGGAGCAACCCCCCCACGTGACATTAATTAAGCCCCACTCCCTGATTGGACTCGCAAGGGGACCCCCCCTTCCTTCTAATTTGGCACTAATTAATTCCCCCACCCGCTGATTTGGCTCTCCTGGAGCCCCCCCCCACCCCGACACTAATTAAGCCCCACTCCCTGATTGGACTCGCAGGGGGATCCCCCCCACCCCCTCTAATTTGGCACTAATTAATCCCCCCCACAAGCTGATTTGGCTCTCCTGGAGGCCCCCCCACCCCCTGACTTGACCCTCATTTGTGCCCCCACCTCCTAAAAGGAAGAATCTCGGGGGTGGGGGGCTTTCGGCGGTGGGGGCAGCCCTTGAATGATATCCGAACCAAATCCCCCCCCCATTTTAGGATTTCTTTCGTTTATGTTTTTTTTTTAAAGGAGAGGAATTAGCAGGAAAGGCCCCGAAACGCCTCCAAGGCATCCCGGCCCTTCCAGCCAGAGGTGGTGGTGGTGGGGGGGGGGGGTTGCAATGCCCATGGGTCCCGGCCGGGGACGATGGGGGTTGTAGTCCAGCCGCTTGAGGAGCTGGGCCTTCCCCGGAACGAGCCTCCGGCGGGCGGCCTGGCGCTCACCTCCTTTGGGCATAGCGAGGTCGGGCAACGATGGCGGCTCCGACGGCGAGCGAGTCCTCCGGCTTCTCCTCCCGCCCCCCCTACGCGCCGCGCTTCGCCCCGAGCTGGGAGCGACCCGGAAACGGAAGTGGGGCCGGCGTCGGCCTCCTCGTCGTCGTCGTCGTCGTCGCGGCCCGCCTGCCTCCAGGCTGTCTTGCCCACCGCCTGATGAAAAACGGAGCGAGCTTTAGGGTCGGCGGTGGGGATGAAAGCATCGGCGTCTTTCACTCTTGACCCTCTCCGGAAAAAACAAAAATGGTCGGCTGGCTCGAGGGTTTCTCTGGAAGGCGTCTCGCCTGAATTCTGGCGCCGGGCCAATCAGGCGACCTCTCTGGACAGAAGGGGAGACGAGGAGAAGCCCCCTCTGGGAAGCGACGGCGGGAAGGAAGGGCTGCCGGTGACGTCACTGCGGCGCGACGGGAGCTGCGGAGAGGCGGAAGAGCGCCGCGGAGGAGGGAAGCAGCGCCCCGAAAGCGTAAGTGCCCCCCCCGGTCGGGCCGGAAGGGGGGAACGCGGAGTCCCCAAACCGCGGACCGCGAGGCCCCGCCTCTCTCCGGGAGGGGGCACCTTTAAAGTCTCCCTGCGTGGCAAGGCAGAAACCCACCGGGAGAGTCTCTTGCTGGAAGGAGACTCACCGGTGGGACTTCTGCCTGGGCTGCCCCTGGGATAGACCGGCGAGCCTGCTGTTGCTGCTCGGAGAGGGGAAGGAAGCCTGAGCTGGGGGGGCAGAGCCTCGAAAAGGAGAAGAACCTGCGCCTTCTTTCCCCCCCTCGAAATCACGCAGGAACCTTTCCCCCCCCCAGAGCTTTGCTTTCTGCGGGTTTTTATTTATTTTTATTTTAATCCCATTTATACCCCGCCCTTCTCCGAAGACTCTGGGCGGCTTACAAGCTTAGCAGTAGCCTTCATTCTATGTATATGCCTGCTTATTAGGGCTTTCACACACATACACCCAAGCGGCATTATTACAAAGTCAGCTTAATTGCCCCCAACAATCTGGGTCCTCATTTTACCTACCTCGGAAGGATGGAAGGCTGAGTCAACCTTGAGCCTGGTGGGACTCGAACCTGCACTCATTGCAGGCAGCTGGTTGCACTGACCGCTCTTTGCCAGAAGCCATGCGTTCCGTAGAGCGCGGGCAGTCCTTGCTTAGCGACCGCGCCGTTGGGAGAAGGGCTGGCGGCAGTGAATGCGCCCGTTTTGTTTCTTTTAATATTTTTTAATTTTTTTTAATATTGACGGAAAGTAATCAAGAGAGGAGCAGCCTAGAACTAAGGAGAAACTTCCTGACGGTTAATTAATCAGTGGAACGACCTGCCTCGAGAAGCTGTGAATGCTGCAAGTTTTTAAGAAGAGAGAGGGTCTCCTTCTTAAGCAGGGGGCTGGACTAGAAGACCTCCAAGGTCCCTTCCAACTCTTAACGCGTTATTATTACCCATATAAACCAAAGCTCTTTTGGGGTCTCCTTCTTAAGCAGGGGGCTGGACTAGAAGACCTCCAAGGTCCCTTCCAACTCTTAACGCGTTATTATTACCCATATAAACCAAAGCTCTTTTGGGGTCTCCTTCTTAAGCAGGGGGCTGGACTAGAAGACCTCCAAGGTCCCTTCCAACTCTTTACACGTTATTATTACCCATATAAGCCAAAGCTCTTTTGGGGTTCCATTTTTTTTAAGTGGGAAGGGCCCTTGAGGGGAAAAAAAGTTTAAGAAACACTGTTAGGTTTTAGTTTTTATCAACTGGGTATAAATATCTCAATGTCCTATGTCTCCTACTGACATTTTCACACACATACACACCGGTTTCATTTGGTGTCTTCCTCATCAGACTATACATACATCTTGAATATGTTTCTTCTGCAGGTTTTTTTCCTTCTTTGAAGAGATGCCCAAGGTGAAAAGGAGCAGAAAACCTCCTCCAGATGGCTGGGAATTGATTGAGCCAACCTTAGATGAGCTGGATCAAAAAATGAGAGAAGGTGACTGACAGACAGACAGAGGGGGGGCTGGCTTAACTGCAAACGTTACAGAAAAATGGGGGGGAAAAGTATGTGAGAATGAGAAAGTAATGTACAGTCTGTGCCATTTCTCTCTCAGCTGAGACCGAACCACATGAAGGAAAAAGAAAGGTGGAATCTCTTTGGCCCATCTTCAGAATTCATCATCAGAAAACACGCTATATTTTTGATCTCTTCTATAAAAGGAAAGCCATTAGTCGAGGTAAGACAGTGGGCTCTTTGATCTCACCTCGAGAAGATAAACCTGTGTCTTTTTGTTGTTTGTGTGTGTGTGTGTGTGGGGGGGAATAGTCAGCCCTTTGAGGTAGGCCAAGTCAAGACTTCAAAGATTACTGGAACTCTTATTGTGCGGTATAACAGAATCTTGAAAGCCTGCAAGAGTTTCTCTGCATGCCTTCTTAATATCAAAAAAAGGTGGGATGACATTGAGTTTCTTTTTCACTTCTGCTTATGCAGGAGAGACAGTCTGTGGATGGAGTCAAGCGAGGAATCAGCCTAGAGTCCCTACATTCCCACAAGCTTAGTCCAACTCCTTGATTCCTGTTAAACTCATGTCTAACATTAGTTTAATGCTGTTAGCTGAATAAATTCTTGTCAATAGGTATGAGCAATAAACCAGCTTAACTGGAACTTCTTCTTTGTGCCCAATAGCTTAGGTGACATTTACTGAACTAGCTGGTATTTACTGAATTCCTTCTTCAAGGCCATTTCCATACCCCTTTACCAGTGTTCACCTATTTCCAAATTCTAGCTCATTTAATCAGAGGGATGTACTCACTCTTTCATCTATCTCTGCCCTGTATAGAATTATATGAATATTGTATCAGAGAAGGCTACGCAGACAAAAACTTGATTGCAAAATGGAAGAAACAAGGCTACGAAAACCTCTGCTGCTTGCGCTGCATTCAGACGCGCGATACCAATTTTGGAACCAACTGCATTTGTAGAGTGCCCAAAAGTAAACTGGAAGTGGTAAGGAACGCTGTTTTTAAGTCGTTTGGAGCCATTCTTTTAGTATCCACTTTCTTCTCCCCTCGTATGTGTACTCAGAAGCCCAATCATGTATAAAACATAGCTTATGAAATTCCCGTCCTGTAAAAAATACCCCTGCTCTAAAATCAAGTTTTTTCTTCAAATCACCGATTCCTCTTTTTTTCTATTTCTTGTATTACTTTACGGTACTTTTCCACTCACCTGTTGGTTTCGTTCTACAGGGGAGAATAATTGAGTGTACTCACTGTGGCTGCCGGGGCTGCTCTGGATGAAACGTTCTTCGGAAGCAACCCCAACTTTTGAAAGATTTTAAGTGACTTGTTACCATCGAGGACTGCTCATAAGAACTATTTCCCCCCCCCCACAATAAACCTGTTGTGAGATGATTCCCTTTGCCTCCCGCAACAGAATAACTCTGTAAATGCATTTGATGTTTTGATGTCCTGCGTTGTCATTGTATTTTAAAATAAAGTCTTGCCTGTTTCTCCCAAATGATCAAGCACCAGTGTCAGATTTTGTAATTATTTTCGTGCACTAGTTCTAGCAATAATAGGCTAAATTAAGTATCCTCTAGTGCAGACATGTCAAACACAAGGCCTGGGGGGGGGGCAGATCCGGCCCGCAAAGTGGTTTCATGCGGTCCGCGAAGCCATCCTGGAAACAGTGAGGGAATGGCTCCCACTGCCTTGGCCCTGGCCCAGAGACCCTCCTCCTGCCAGAGACCCTCAGATCTGTCCCACTCCTGCCCAGGCCCCCATAGGCACCCTTGATGCAAACGATGTAGTTGGTCACGCCCACCCAGTAGGCCACGCCCACCCGGCCCCCTGAGGGCAACCGCAATGCTGATGCGGCCCTCAATGAAATTGAGTTTGACACCCTTGCTCTAGTGATTTGAAAATATTGCGGGTCACTAATACATAACTATCATTAGTAAACATAGGATTCCTGGAATTCAACACCCATTTCAAGCAAAGAAAACGGAGCTGAAGCAAAATTTTATACACTGCCATGTTAAATAATTGTCCCATTTTAATTGTATGACTAGTTGTATGGATACTGCGGGATAGTAAAAGGATAGAAAATATCCCTTACTTTGGGACTCTTTACCGAAGCCCAATTTTATATAGTTGCCAAAAGTGTATTTATATAGTCTCTCTTGTTTTCTCCCATCACTGTTCCCAGAAGTTGTTGGGTAGGAAATATTTGCAGCAAATGTTGCTCAGTACTGCTTGTACTTTCAAACATCCCATTTTTAGGTTTCTAAATATTTTCCTTTGAAGAGTTATAACCGTGATTTCTCAACCTGGGTGACTTGAAGATGTGCGGACTTCAGCTCCCAGAATTCTCCATGCTAGCTAATAAAATGGCTTAGAAAGAGATGGCTACAAAACAAATGCCGCTTGGGTGTGTGTGTGTGTGAAAGCCCTAATAAGCAGGCATATACATAGAATGAAGGCTACTGCTAAGCTTGTAAGCCGCCCTGAGTCTTCGGAGAAGGGTGGGATATAAATGGAATTAAAATAAAATAAATAAATAAATACAACCTTTCCTTTAGAGCACAAACAGGATTTAATCACCTCCAAGAAGAATTGGTAAGATAAACGTGTTATTAGACAGTATATTGCCGAGAGATTTGTCCCAGATAAATTTGGGTTGTAATGGTATATACACCTAGGGGTGCATTTAAGCTTCATGTGAACAGATACGTACAGAATTAAGCAATGTACAAAATTTGCCGGCATCCCATCATGAATGGTCAATATTTGCTTTATTTCAGCACCTGACTGCCTTGATCCTGTTCCGGCCTGGCGCCACTTTTGCTTTGTGTCAAATTCTTATATTGGTATTTTGACCAAGGGTGCGGTGTTTCTTCCCCGGCCATCCACTTAAGCCAACGGAAGTAGAAAGCTCGGAAGCCATCAATTTTCTCCAGATAATGATCCTTTTTCTGGTACTGCCAGAAGAAAACAAATGCAAGTTATTAAAAGCGTACCTTGCATCAGAATCAGAATAAGAGTCTTCGCAGGCGGGATGACATGAGGCTATTCCACATCCAATTCTTCCTAAATTCTTGGGCAAAGACAAGTTTGAGGCTTATGGGCCTGCCTTTGATTTCAACCTCTCCCAGCTACTGGAATGAGGTCTCCTTGGATTCAAGTTTTACTCCCGGAAATTTCATGGACAATATTCTGTGTTGTTAGAATAGACCATGGGTAGGCAACCTCGGCTCTTTTATGACTCATGGACTTCAACTCCCAGAATTCCTGAGTCAGCTGTGTTCCAAGGTCATGTGATTCCCCCCTTGTTTTGCAACCTTTTGACAAAGCAAAATCAATGGGGAAGCCAGATTCACTTCACAACTTAACGAAGGCTTCACTTAGCAACAGAAATTTTGAGGTTAACTGCGGTCGTTGAGGACAACCTGTATTAGAACTGACAATGATAAGCCCTCAAGTCAGCATTGCTTAATTATATGGACAAAAGCATGAATGGGGTTTTCTTTGGAGGTGAAGCTTAAAGTGAACATTTAACTAAAATCTTGCCTTAGTTTCAATATCCATAGCAATTTAATGCCTTCCAAACCTGTTACGTAAAGTTTTCAAGCTTCTAATGTTTTAGGCCTGGCTTAAATCGGCTCAAGGCAAGTTTAAAATAACCGGAAAGCAGAGGATTAACCTTACCTTATCAAAATTAGGAGGGTACTGGGCTGCAAACTCCAGCATGTTAATAATGACTTCATTCGGAGCAACCTGATTCCTGCTCATGTCTTTAAGGATCTCGATGAGGTAAGTATAATTCAGTCGCTTCACGGCTGCGTTTATCAGGGCTCCGTAGATCTGCACGTTGGGTTTTATTCCAGATTGCTGAAACGAAGCCACAAAAAGAGCCGAAACATTTTGAAACAGGCAAGTTGTGAAGAAGGAACATACCTCTCCCTCTTTCTTCGAGTCCAAGACTAAAGCTACGGCTAAAAAAATTTTAACGCAGAAAATTCATGCCTTGAGATTCTGAATTTCAGGTAACGTCTGCTGAAAAGGGCTAATGCCTCAGAGGTGGATTGTTTTGTACCTTCATGTCTGAGAGTAACTGCATTCCTTCCTTCCGTTTGCGGCAGGCAATGGCCAGGTTACAAAATGTGTACAGGTCTGGCGAAAGTCCGTTTTGCAACATTAAAGGCAGCAGGCTCTGTAAGTTGAGAAGAGGTTAAGCGTGGTTGTATACATTCTCCAAAATATGCAAGAACTCCAGATGAAGCTGACATTTCTAACATATCATTGTAGCCTTGTCCTAAAAATAAAGCAGGAAGGAGTGTCTGTTTACAAAGACAGCCAGTTTGGCCTAGTGGTTACAGCAGGGGTCTTCAAACTTGGCAGCTTTGAGACTTGTGGACTTCAACTCCCAGGATTCCTCAGCCAACCCTGTCTGGCTGAGGAATCCTGGGAGTTGAAGTCCACAAGTCTCAAAGCTGCCAGGTTTGAAGACCTCTGGGTTATGGCATCAGGCTAGCAACCAGGGGAGGCTGTGATTTCTAGGCCAACAACTTTCTTTCCGCCCAACCACCTCAGAGGATTGTTGTTGTGGAGAAAAATAAGAGGACAATGTATTGCATATTTTTGCCACTTTCAATTACTTATAAAGTAATTTACGAGGGATTATTTTTTAAAAAATCTAATTAATTAAAAGTCTCTAAAAAGCTGAATTTGGCTAACGCAGCGCTCCCATAATAAGCGATCCACACCCAGAAATGGATGGTTTTACCTTTGCTGCCTCCAGATCAGCTTTCTTGCTCCTTTTTCTGATCAACGTATTAAAAAAAGCCACATCTGGTTTTACGTGGTTCTCCTCCATGACGGCCAACAAGGACGATTCGGACGGGCTGTCGAGTTCCACGTTTTCGGCTAGCAATACGAACGTCCTAATGTTCCCCGCCACCTTGTCGTCCTTCATTTTCTGCAAGAAACCTTCCATGTTTCCCATCAGAGCCAGCCGATCGGAGGGGGTGGTCACCGTCCCTAAGGAAATCACCTGTGGGGCTGGGCTCCGCCAATCCAGCAAGTTAGGCAGGGGAACGGCAGGCTCCGAGAAAGTGTTTCCAGCTGTTGATTCCGGAACCAACTGGTTCCTAGCAGAACTCCAGTCAATATCGCGGTCTGGTAAATCGGAGTCATCGCTGGACTCCGGCTTTGCGCTGTCCTTGGCATCCTCTGGGTTTCTGCTAGGCGTCTCAGTTTTCGGACCGTTTCCTGGGAACATGTTTTTTTCCAGAGCTTCGACCTCCAGTAACATTAAAGCCGGAGCGTTGCTTTTTTTTCTTCTCTGACCCTTTGTGCTTTGCTCTCTGCCAGAATTCAGCCTCAGGAGAGCTGGGCGTTCCTCCGAGGGTCTTAGTAACAATTTAGAAGCCACCTCAGTGTCACCAATGCCACAGTATTTGGCAGCGCTTAGCATCAAATTGTAAGTGTACAGGTCAGGTTTGAGGTTGAGCTTTAGCATCTGCTGCCAAACCTGTTTAAAAAACAAAACAGTACCGATCATTAACCAATGTCAGTGACGGCGAACCTTTCAGAGACCGAGTGCCCAAACTGCAACCCAAAACCCACTTATTTATCGCTGGGTGCCAGGTGGGCATGGCTGTGGTGGTCATGGAAGATTGGGAGGGTGTGGTCACCTCAATGTCGCTCGTGGGGAGGGACAGCTGTGGGGGGCGGCTGGTTGAAGAGGGAGAGTTGCCACCTCTGAGGCATGGTGTGGGTGCCCACAGGGAGGGCTCTGAGTGCCGCCTCTGGCACCCGTGCCACAGGTTCGCCACCACTGACCTACGTACATCCATTCTAAGTCAGAGTTTCCCAACTCGGACATCTTTAAAAGGGGTGGACTTCAACTCCCAGAATTCCCCAGTCAGCATGCACCGGGGAGGGCAGGAAGAGCTTGGTTCGTACCCACCCTTGGAAGGGAGCAAAAAATCAGGAAACAGACCTGCAAAGCGTAGCGGAACCCGTTCTCTTTGTCGCTGATACACCCCATGAGCAGGACGTTGAAAGTATCCGTGGTGATTTGATGGCCATTTCCCACCATTTCCTGAGGAGAAGTAAGGATTCCATCATTACTCTTCGGTGTAAACAAAAGATCAGCTGTTCTGTGATCCAAATAAGGCATTTCCAGGGAACAGATCTTTAGAAATTTGCCCTCGCTTTTTTTTTTTTAAAGTAAGGATGTATTTGTTGGCTGTAACTGGCTTCACCAACTGTAATAAACCACCGCACACTATGTCTGGTTTTAGCTTAGTATGTTGCATGAATCAGGGTTATTTTGTAAACCTGATTAAGTTTATTTATTTATTTATTTATTTATTAATGGGATTTATATCCCGCCCTATCTCCCGAGGGACTCAGGGCGGCTAACAACAAAACATATAATAAGTACAGAAATTAAGATAAAAATAAAATTAAAAGTGGTTTTACTGCAACACGTGAATCCTGACATAATTTAAATCATGGGAAGACCAGAAAAATTCAGCCTGTTTCTAAAACCCCAGCATCCATTTCTTTGCATACATGCAAGCAGGAATTTCTGCTCTGGTTTATACAGGCTATTCCAAAGTGGGTGAAACAACAACGAACTCCAAAGGATAAATTTCGTAACAGCTGCAACCTCAGCAATTCCCCTTATGCTTCTTTTCAAAATCTGTGGAACAGGATTACGATTTATTTATACCCAGGGTCAGGCAGCATATAAATTATTCTGGCGATTTTATGTTATATTTTGAATACGAGGTTTCTAAGGCAGCGGATAGGTGCAGTTTTGCAAACAAATTATAAATGTACACCAACGGATCCCTTTTCTTCTTTTTACCTTTAATACATCCAAGCACAGGTGGAGATCTGAACACAGAGCACAGCACTTCAGCAAAGCGCGGTAGGCAATTGGATTCAGCTCTATGCCTTTTTGCCTCAGTTCCTGTCGCAACTTAAGGGCGCTCTGCAGACCGCTGTCTTTCCAGGGTGTCTCTGCGCAGGCGTTGAACAGGGCGGTGTACGTGGCAACCGTAGGTGTCAGAGCTCGCTTTTTCATCTGCCTCCCAAGAGAGTAACAAGATAAAACAGCTTTACAAAGGGAACGACTAAGGCAGGGGTGTCAAACTCAATTTCATTGAGGGCCGCATCAGCATTGCGGTTGCCCTCAGGGGGCCGGGTGGGTGTGGCCTGGGTGGGCGTGGCCTACTGGGTGGGCGTGGCTAGAGTGCGTATGGCCTACTGGGTGGGCGTGTCCAGCTCTGCATCGTTCCCATCAAGGGTGCCTATGGGGGCCTGGGCAGGAGTGGGACAGATCTGGGGGTCTCTGGGCCAGGGCCAAGGCAGCGGGGGCCGTTCCTTCACTGTTTCCAGGATGGCTTCACGGGCCGCATGAAACCACTTTGCGGGCCGGATCCGGCCCCTGGGCCTTGTGTTTGACATGTCTGGACTAAGGCAATCTGTCCCCTTTGCTATTATACATCATTTAGAACAGATGCTTTCCAAGTATTTACGAGCACCGTTTACATTCGTAAACTTATAAATGGCTGCCGTGAGGAAACATGGAAAAAGACTTCCTCCGCAGATCGAAAAGAAGAGCATAAAACAAATAACTTGACGTCTAACCGCAGGAATAAAACAAATGCGGTGTTTGCCAGCAAATTGGGAGCGTTGTTTAGGAAAGGTCAGAGGGAGCTTCGTGCAAAAGGACACATCATTTAGGTTTCTGATTGAAGGGGAGCTCTCTAATCACAGATTTAACCCAGCCGTTGTTTTTTTTCTTGTTAATTTAAATCTTGTCCAAAAAAATTCCCTTTGGAAGAAACTTAGCTTGGGGTACTTACATCGTTGTAGAGCCTTAAGGCTTTCTTCAGGTACCCAACCCTGCTGCATCCACCAATCAGCACCGTGTAGTTGAACTCCTCAGGCTGCAGATGTTCTTCCTTCAGCATCTGTACTTCAAAGAGCTGAAGAGCCTCAGCCAGCTACAGAGAAGAGGGTTAGGAAGGTGGTTAACTGCGAAACCCCACAAAGCTGAACAGGATTCAAGCACTGCAAACTACCAAAACCGCATCGATGCAAAAAAAAAAATTGAGGTAAATACAGGGAGTCCTCGCTTAACAACTGATTGCTTAGCAACCATTCGAGGTTACGACGGACCAGCTGAAAAACTTACAATCCAGTTGCCGAGTTCCAATGGCTGCACGCACGCACACACACACACATACAGACACCTGTGGCCATATGACTACATTTTGGGCACGAAACAGAGGAGGGGGAAGGAGTATTAGAAATGCTTTTGTCAGCTTGAGTTACTTATAAAATCATAAAGGCAGGATAAAAGTATAATAAATAAACAGATCTTCCTTGCAGGCCATTCATTATGCCTTCCGTACCCATCTTTCTAAAAAAAAAAAAGGCAGAACAACACAGCCAAGGTAATGACCTTATTTTTCTTTATCAGTGCTTTGCACTGCAAAAAATACCAGTACGGGGTATTTCTTAGACCTCTTCTGGGTTTTATTTCTAGCTCTTCTTCGTCGTCGTCGTCCTCTTGTTCTTTGGTTTGGAGCCGTACGTTGTGAAACTCAGCCGAAGGTGCCCGGGAAAAGGGCTTGGGAGGATATTTCTGAGTTAACAACCCAAAGCTTTCATCAGCATCAAATTCCTCCTCTTCCTTCTCCTCCTCTTTACAAAGGGCTTCTGACGATCTCATCATCTCCTCCAAATCTCTGTTGTGTAATTTACAGACTGGCTGGGATGTGCTAATCAGCCTCCGGTCCAGAAGTTCTATGGATTGTAGGCTTGGAGGCCACATCCGTTTTTTTCCAGGAATCTCTCTTAAACGGTGCACGGAACAAAGCCAAGGACAGACAGACCCTCTTTGGGTAAATATTGCAGAGAAGCCACGGCACATCATACTTCCCCCCCCACACACTTGTTTTTTTTCTTGTCTCCAGATGAAAAAGGTGAAATCCAGATCCAAGGAATTAGGATTGCCGTTTAAAAATGTCGCCTGCTTTCCCGGGAACATGATCCAAAGCAGCAAGGATACATTTTGCATGAGCCATCCTACAAATAATTTAAAAAAGGTTTACATTAAAACCTTTAAAAGCATTTAAATCCTATTTTTATCCAGCTTCTTCTCAAGGCCTTGACAGCCAGGCTCAAACCCAGGGGAGTCTTCAAACTTGGCCCTTTTACGACTCGTGGACTTCAACTCCCAGAATTCCCCAGCCAGCCATGCTCTATCTCAGGGGCCTTCAAACGTGGCGCTTTTATGACTTGTGGACTTCAACTCCCAGAATTCCTCAGCCTGGCACGGTGGCTGAGGAATTCTGGGAGTTGGAAGTCCACAAGTCATAAAAGGGCCAAATTTGACGACCCCTCCCTCAAACCCGTCCCCAGTCCCGAGGCAACCGGGGAGGCTTTTGAGCCTGTCCCTCGCGCCGCCTTTCCCTCTATCGCGGACACAGCAGCCTACCTTGCAGGGTTGTTGTTGAAACGGGGGGGGGGAGAGACAAGAAAGGAGGGAGAAGCGCCAGGCAGGAGCTCCTGAAGGAAAGACGGAACAGAAATTAGATAAATAAATATGGAATAACGAGTTTGGGTATATATATTATAATTTGAAAAAGGGGCGCAGCGAGGCCTCAAGTCGCCTCCCCGCGCCTCGCCCAGCGCGGTTCTGTCCTCCTCTCGCTTTCCACGCCCACTAGAGGGCGGAGCTTCTCCTCAGGGAGGGCTTGTGCATGGATAGGCCGGTTCACGCCCCCCCTCCCATCTTTCCCCTTTCCGTCGGTCAATCAGAACGGAGCTTCTTTGGATTGGACCGCGACGGGGGACGGGGAGGAGGAGGAGGTGGTGGTGTTGGAAGGCAAAGCCCGCCTCGCTCCCCCATTGGCCCAACGCGCGAGAGGGGCGACGCGACGCGACGCGAGTCCCAGCCTGCCTTGCGCGCGGGGCTGCGTCCCGATTGGCCCGTCGGGCGGCGCGCGCCTCCTCCTCCTCCTCCCCCTCCCCCCTCCCTTTGCCGCGCTTCGGCCGCTTTTCTTCGCCCCTTCAGCGCCGCTTCCCGGCGGAGTCGAGGCGGCCCCGGCGGAGGCCGCTGCGCTTTTCGCCTCCTCGGCCGGCCTCTGCCGGCCCTCCGCCGCCGCCGCCATGCAGGAGCTCATCGCCAACGTGGACCACATCAAGTTCGACTTGGAGATCGCGGTGGAGCAGCAGCTGGGCGCGCAGCCGCTGCCCTTCCCGGGCATGGACAGTACGTGAGGGGGGGAGGCCCGGCCAGAGGCCTTCCCTCTCGCCCCCCCTGGATCCCCGGGCTTTTTCTTCCCCTCACCCGGATGGGTTGGACGCCTTGGCTGGCTCCTCACGCTGGCAGGCCTGGCCCTGGAGCAGGGGCTCTTCCCACTTGGGGACTTCGACTCCCAGAATTCCTCAGCCAGCATGCCTGGCTGAGGAATTCTGGGAGTTGTAGTCCACCGAGGAGGGGGGGTCTTCCGACTTGGCCCTTTGGTGACTTGTGGACTTCGACTCCCAGAATTCCTCAGCCAGCCTGCCTGGCTGAGGAATTCTGGGAGTTGTAGTCCACCAACGAGGGGGGGGGTGTCTTCCGACTTGGCCCTTTGGTGACTTTTGGACTTCGACTCCCAGAATTCCTCAGCCAGGCAAGCTGGCTGAGGAATTCTGGGAGTCGAAGTCCAAAAGTCACCAAAGGGCCAAACTGGAAGACCCCTGCCCTAGAGGAAGAAGGGAGGAGGAGGGAAGAGGAAGAAGCTGAAGAAGGCGGGGAGTCGAGCAGGAATGGGGGGCTTTTGTGGAATTTCCGTTGGGTTCCTTTTTCCGTGGTTTATTGCTTTGTTGCGGACCCTCTGGAATGAATTGCCCCCGGAGCTGCAGGCGACCCCTGACCTTCGGTCCTTCCGCCGTGACCTGAAGACTAATAATGCCGCTTGGGGTGTGTGTGTGTGTGAAAGCCCTAATAAGCAGGCATATACACAGAATGAAGGCTACTGCTAAGCTTGTAAGCCGCCCTGAGTCTTCGGAGAAGGGCGGGATATAAATGGAATTAAAATAAAAATAAAAAAATGAATAAAGACGCGGTTGTTCCAACAAGCGGGCCTGGACTGATTACGGTTTTAATTAGCTTTTTACTGGGTTTTAAATTGTCACATAATTATTGTATTTATTGTTTAATTCTTTTTTAAATTTTCTATTTTATGTTTTTAACTTTTATTGTTGTGCACCGCCCGGAGTCCTTAGGGAGAAGGGCAGCATATAAATTTAATAAAATAAATAAATTAAACTCTAACTGCGATATTGTGCCTCTTTCTTCACAGAGTCTGGTGCTGCTGTCTGTGATTTTTTTTTAAAGGCAGCTTGTGGGAAAGGTAAGCTGTGACTGCGGATATATTAGAAGAGTGAAAAGAGAGGGGAGGAATGAAACAATCATAATCTGTTTTACACTCACCTTGTGAATCTTTAAGTAGCTTTTAGTCGGTCGGTGCATAAGTATTTACATAATGCTTTATAGAGAATGTAGATAAAAGGCAGCCCTCTCCCGAGGTGTGTATAAGAGGGCTCTCTATCAGATAAATTAACAGAAGACAATAATACGCTATATATATAGCCAGTTTTCAAGTTACAGAAATTCCTCACGTTTTATGGGGAGGAGAAATTGCCCAAGAAAAGTTTTTTTTCCCCATCACCTACATTCCGAGCCTCATTTTTTAAATCTTGGTTTACCCACTGAGCTGTCAGAATAAAAATTGTATGTCAAGATGTCATAGGATATGTTAAGACTTAAAATGTTGTGTAACTCTTGGTCATTATATTAGCCTAGAAGGCTCTACTGGAGGGAGGCTGAATTTACCGAATAAATTTTTTTTTAAAAAAAATAAGTAGCTTAGGTATTCCCTTTTAGCCTTGGTGTTTTATGTCTGCAAATTAAAGAAACATTATAGCTTAGAGCGGACATGTCAAACTCACGACGTCATGTGACATCACATGACGTATCGGAGCTTTTTCCCCATTGCCGGCAATGGAGTGGCCGTGGTTTTGTTGCGATGCATCCGGCCCGTGGGCCGGCAGTTTGACACCCCTGGCTTAGAGGCATCTTGTCTTGATTCCTCACCATATTTCATATCTCTTTTTTGTATTTCACGGCAGGGGGGATGTGTCCGTTCCGGCACATCAGCGGTGAGAAGACAGTAGTTTGTAAACACTGGTTACGGGGCCTGTGCAAAAAAGGGGACCAGTGTGAATTCTTGCACGAGTATGACATGACCAAGATGCCAGAATGTTACTTTTATTCAAAATACGGTAAGGGGAAAATGTAATAACGAATTACTGCTTTTTAATCTTGACTTTTGCAGGGGGGATGTGTTCTGTAGTGTACCACAGTGGAATCCATTGCATCCATTCTGGCAAACCTTAATGGTGATGAGTTTTATAATCTCAGGTTGCCGTGACTTGAGATGTCAATGGAAGAAATGAGACATGTGTTGTTTTGCAAGTGGTCAGTTGACTGTTGCTGTACTGTGACATTTTGACTACTGTAGGTATCTTGAATGTTAATAGAACAAATGATTGATGTGCAGTCGTGCACTGACAGCATCCTTGCTTTCGCTTCTTAATGTTTAAATTTCCAGTTTCTTTACACTCCTGCTCTGGTAATGTGTATGTGTGCAAGTTTAGCACATTGAATGTTATATTTCAAAAGGCTGGTAATGAAAGGTGTAGGACGCTTGACTTTCTTCATACTTTGCAACTGTTCTTGAAATTGCGTTGATGACCTGGTGGGCTAAAGCTGGTGATTGTCTGTTGCAGGGGAATGCAGCAACAAGGAGTGTCCATTCTTGCATATCGACCCAGAATCTAAAATCAAAGACTGCCCTTGGTATGACCGAGGTTTTTGTAAACACGGTAGGTATTCGACTTGTGACTGTCGATAGCTGTGCTGCCTTTCATGCAGACCTCTTTGAGCAACGAGGCCAAGCTTGCAGAAACCTCTGAATTGACATTTGACGCCTTGAAAACCTATCTTCACTTTTTGAAGCAAAGCTTACTTGTAGTTGAGAGAGAATTGTCTGAATTTGGGGCACTCCTGCTGTTTTGAAAACTGAAGAACTGTTCGCCTTTGAGGTGGGAAAGGTTTTCTTGCCCAATCCTTCTACAATCCTTACATTTTATGTTGTAGGTCCTCTCTGCAGACACAGACACACACGGCGTGTTATTTGTGTAAATTACCTGGTAGGCTTCTGTCCAGAAGGCCCTGCGTGCAAATTCATGCAGTGAGTATTTTCCAGATCTGTCCTAAAGTTCTCCACCTGATTTTATTAAGCAACATAGGTGTGTACTTTTCAAAATTCTTCCCTAAGGTTCTTGACCTAAGGGTCAAGCTTACCTGTCCCTGTTCGCCCTCTTCAATGCTTAGCTAATTACTCCAGTTTCTGTATCTGTAAAGCAACGCACAGCGTGAAAAAAAAGGTCACATTTTCTAGAGGGTATTATTTCTGAAGTTAAGCTTAAAATACCCCCGGGAGAAATAAGATTCTAATAGCTGATTTCTTTTTTTTATCTGTTTATTGGTCTCCCTATCTTTCCATACGCTTATGTCCTTTTTCTTTTGAAAAACAGTCCTCGGTTCGAACTTCCGATGGGAACCACAGAGCAGCCTCCACTGCCGCCACCGACGCAGCCGCAACAAAAAGTAAGCCATCCTGCTTTTTTCAGCGGCTTCGGCAGGCCACTCTTAAAGGTTGAAGATTCACCACCTTAGAGAGAGCTGGGTCTGCTTGAATAATTAAATTGTGTGCATTTGCTGATGCTAGAGATGCTTCTCCCGTTATAGTGGTACTGAGGAAGGATTTGCGGAGGGGGAGAGAAATGGACCACTGACATTCAGAGAGGAAGAGGAGGAGTAATTTTATTTTGTGCTTTTAATTAAGGGCACTACAAGCATAGGCTAAAACCACAGCTAAGTACTACAATCAAATTGCCTTAGGATTCTAACACCGTACAGGAAGACACTGTTATTATTCTCCTCTAAGGGAATAGAACATTGGGAATGCTTAACATAGCCACAATGTCTTGTCTCGAGCTTTTGAGGTAGAGATTAAAAGTCCCACCATCATCAGTTAAATGCTGCTTTTTTGGCAGTCTGATCACCTGGTGAATCCAGGACAGCAGACTTAGGGGGAAGATCGAAAGGATCCCCAAAGTTTCCCTAACACTGTAAGCTTGTCACGAGGTACTTCTAAAAAGGTGTGGATTACGTTTGGCGCCATAGGTGCACTTCTGGGTCAACGCTCTTGGAGATTCTCGTGGGATATTAGTAAGCTGCCGCTAAGTTGCTTCCCTATTGACTGGGCTCCTTTCCCTTTTCAGCAAAACAACACGCCGTTGCAAAGGTCATCCTCTCTTATCCAGCTGACAAGTCAGAACTCTTCTCCCAACCAGCAGAGAACCCCACAGGTCATTGGGGTCATGCAGTCCCAAAACAACAGCATCGGGAACAGAGGCCCACGGCCCCTGGAACAAGTCACCTGTTATAAGGTAAGGCAAGCTGCCAAGGCTGAGTTGTAGTAGGGAATGAGCTGTGTAGGGGGAGTGGGGAGGCTGACTGGTGCAGCCCCACTGGCCAATCCTCAGTTGTAGAGGTGAGACGATAATACACGTGTTGTCACTGTTTGCACATTGGATATTCCCGAGTCTGGATAGATTTCTACTTCTGCGAAATCCAAAAAATCTGTAGGATTGTAACCTAACAGAGATAATGGGGAATGAAGGCTAATAACAGAATGGAGGTAGCTTGAAATCATCAACGGATCTTGGTGGAACCGTGTGGCATGCCACAGCTGTCTCTAGTAGTTACCGCAGTGCCAAATTTAGCCATATGTTTTCATGCCCGCATACATGTATACTGTCTGCAGAGAGCGGGATATGAAACAGCAAGTCCATTGGTTTGCACGATCAGAATATTATTTTGAAAGAGGCAGGTGTGGATGTTTCTAACTGGACTTTCAGAGCGGGCTATTTGGGGGGGGGGAAGCATTTATCCAATTGTGAATATTCAAATTAAAGGATTCGTTAAAATCTCCCAGTTATATGTACTTTAAGCAACAATGTTTTTGTCTTCTTCTTAGTGTGGTGAAAAAGGACATTATGCCAACAGATGTACCAAAGGACACTTGGCCTTCCTTAGTGGGCAATGAATCAGTGGACCTTACAGCGTTTTTACATATACCTTTACGAGCCGAATGATCTCGTAATATCATCTTGAATGACTGAACCATCTTTTTTTATACCTGCACCAAAGGACTGGCCAGTGAAAGGAATACTTGATCTGCAACTACTTTTTTTTTTTTGTATTTCCTTGTTTTAAGGCTAGAACTTAATGCCTCTTGTTCACAGCTTGAAGAAGCAAACTTAATCCACAAGCCTTCTAAAATATAAAAAACATTTGGGATAGGGATTTTTGGTTCAAAAGGGTGGAGCTACTCCTTTGAAAGTGTTTAGCCTGTTCTCTCAACAGTCCTTGGCTATGGCAGAAGATGATAAACGTGTGTGAGAGTGATTGCCCAGCTGTACTTTGTTCTGCATCTTTGTGTTTCTTGTCTGGGCTGGGCCGAAGGCTAATTCAAGATGGAATTGTTCATCAGGAGAAGAGGGGGGCCAGTTTGAATTTGTCTACATCTATAGCTTGTATCTTTTTTTAAAAAACACACACACACAAAAACAAAAGTTCTTTTTATCATGGCTAGTGGCTGAACAAATGCAGGCAGAAAACTCTAAATTACATGCAAACTACATGCCGCCACAATGCAATTTTCATTTGCAGAGCACACTAAAAATGATCAAAAAGTTCCCTAAGAACATTCTGACGTTCAAAATTCTTAAATCAATCGAAAGCTTAAAAAAAGCAAGAAAAAAAAACCTGTTTTAGAAGTAAGCTGCAGTTCTCTATAAAAACCCGTTTTTTAAAAAGATCCCTGCTGCAGAATATTTTGTCATGTCATTAAGTTGGTTTGGGAGACTGTTATGAATATATACTGTAAGTCCAGTCACAAAACTGAATTGTTCTAAGAATATGAATTAGTGTGTATTTTCTAGGCGTTCCAGATACAAAGCTTAGCATTTTTTTAATTGAGGGAAAAAAACCCTGCCATTTAAAAAATAAAATAAAAAAAAATAACATTTCAGATCTTGAAGCTAGTATTAGTAGCTTCCCATATTTACTAGTTTCATAATTTTTAAAAAGGTATTTTGTATCCTCACTCATCTGTCTTCTAGTGTTTGAAATAAGTTCTCCCAGACACAGATTGAATTATTTTATTATTAACTTTGTAAGACAAATACAGAGGTCAGTTGCCTGTGGTTGATTGACTGATCACACAGCAAGAGAACTTGTATTCTTGTCGGTGTGGGGGGAAAATCTTAATGATATTTTCTCCAGCGTTCTTCCTCTAAATAATGAAAACCAGCTTTGGTTAGATTGCAGTTTTCTTTAAAATACTCAGACAGACAGCCCTTGAACACAGCTAAAAACGTTGCCATTCCACCCACTCATTACACAGAACCGTGGCACACCGTGTGAACATTGTGTAATTAAAAAAAACAAACATTTTACTTACTGAGGCGATCATACACTAAATAGTAGCTGAAAACCACGTAAGCGGTTAATATCATGGCAGGACCACTTATGCCACATCTCTTAGGCTCCCAGTATTTTGCATAGAACCTGTCGTGACCTAATCAAAATAGAAAGCCACCTTAGAAGTCATTAATAATAAAAACTTGGAAGGGGGGGAGAGGAAGAAAATACACCTTTTGTGGCAACGAAAATATAGGCAGTCCTTGACTTACAACAATTTGTTCAGTGACTGTTCAAAGTTACGATGGCACTGAACGTAGTGACTTATGACTGTTTTTCATACTTGCAACCTTTTTAGCATCTCCACGGTCATGCGATTTACATTCAGAGGCTTGGTAACTGACTCCTATTTATGAGGGTTGCAGCATCCTAAGGTCATGCGATGCCCTTTTGGGACCTTCTGACAAGCAGAGTCAATGGGGAAGCCTAACAACTGCAGTGATTCACTTAAAAACTGCAAGAAAGGTCGTAAAATGGGTCAAAACTCACTCAACAAATGTCTCACTTAACAGAAATTTTGGGCTTTGTTGTTGTCGTATATGAAGGACTACCTGTGATGGGCAAAAAAAGGTCAACCTGTAGCCACAGTTAGGGAACTTTTTTTTTTTTTTACCAGGAAGTGATTCCCACTAAACTCAGCAGGCTAAATGAGATTTTGGGGCTGTAGCACCACAACTTAATTCCTTTTTTCTTTTCCCCAATTACCAGAACGTTGTACGACTTAAATCTTTCTCAACGATTCAACCAGCAGTAACTGATCAAATGTACAGACCACATTAAAAATGCCAATTTAGAGGCAAGGGAGCTCAAATTCAGAGTTACCACAAAGATGGAGCAAGCTTACAACTCAACCTGAGGCTGCAGAATTCAATGGATTTTTTTTTTAGCAGCGAGTCCCTATTCTGATCAATTCCCCATCTTTTCATATCGTTTTACTGACAAGCCAAATCGCTTCCACGAAGTTAGCAGACTTGACTAGCCGCATATATTCTAGCCACAGCATTATCGATGCAAATGTAATAATGCAATTCTGAAATTGAACAATGCAGTTCTGAAAGGCTGCTTTTCGTGGAAATTCCAATGTACCTCTCTTGTAAATTCCTAAGGGATAGTGCTCACCCACCACCCCACGCCCCCCTCCCCCAAGTAAGGTTTTTCCAAATACTAACCTCTCTTGCATGATTGCAGAAATGCTCTGGGAGTATAGTTGAGGGATGCTAACCAGGTGGGCAGCTGACCCAGTTTCACATCCAGGAGCCTCAAATTTTTAATAGGTACTAAAAAAAAAAAAGAATGCAAAACATGGGAAGAGGAATGCCACATTTAAAGAATTATCCTCAGGAGATCCATGTAACTCAGGATTGTCTCCCGGCTTAAGTCACTCACAAGCAGAACAAAACATTCCCTTTTCGTTATAATTAACCTTTCTTATTACATTATCCTGAGATGGAAATTAAGTCAACAAAGCCTTGCAGAGGACGTGGGTGGCATAGAATTTTTTTAAAAAATAAAATATACGTCGAGCCCGGTTCTGTTTGCACCATGTAAAAGTAGCATATTTAAGTACTTAAGAAAAAATAGATTTATATCCTTTTTAGGGGGGGCGGGGGGCCAGCTTAACCTCCTCCTCTCCACCCCAAGCCATTGCAGGAGAACTTTATTTTTCTTTTTAAGAAATCAAAATAAAAAAACACAATATTTTTATATATTTTAAGGAAAAATCCCACTTTTTTCCCAACTTATTGCAAGCCACATTTTCCCCCCTCTGCATTTATGGGGCATTTGGGATGGGGGAAAAAAACAAAGCTTCCCCTATTGCCTTTCTGCATGGCACGCTATGCCCCCCCCCCCGGACCAGCACTGGACTCCAAAGCCCATCAGCCTCAGCCGGCGGGGCCTCATGGCTGCTAAGGTCCCAAACGTCTCCGGGTTGCTTTCTCCCGCTTTATCCGGGCGGAAAGAGGCGACTTTTAGACCTCAAGGGAGCCCTGGGGGTGGGGTGGGGGGGTCACCTTGGCCTCTCCCGCCCCCGAGGAAGACTCACCGGGTGTTTCCGCCATCTTGCGGCTGCTAAAGAAGCCCTCCGCAAAGGCTGCTGGGAAGAGACCGAACGCGCAGGCGCGAGACCGCGGCTGGGGGCGGGGGAAAAAGGTCGTTCTCTCTTCAGGGACCTGCTGGGCGGTGCTAGGCGAGGGGGCGGGGCTTCCGCAGCTGGAGAGGGCGGGGCGAGGGTGGCTGCAAAGGTGTTTTTTTTTTCTCCCTCCTCCTCCCCCCCCCTTCCCGTTCGCTTTTTAACAGCAGCGTTAATTTAATAGCGTCTTTAAACTTAAACCCCTTTAAATGCTTTAATTTGAGAGCCTCGGTTATAGCTCTTTGCGTTCTCTTCCTCCGCCAGGCAATTTCCCCTTCCCCCTTTTTAACCTTGGTGGGTTTTGTCCCTGTGGGTTGATAATGTCCATATTTTTATCCCCTTTTTGGGGTCTGGGTTGGGTTGCTCAATATTAAGGCGCCCAGATTTTAATTAATAATAATAATAATAATAATAATAATAATAATAATAATAATAATAATAATAATAATAATAATAATAAGAAGAAGAAGAAGAAGAAGAAGAAGAAGAAGAAGAAGTAGTAGTAGTAGTAGTAGTAGTTGGAAGGGACCTTGGAGGTCATCTAGTCCAACCCCCTGCTAAGGCAGGAAACCTTATACCATTTCAGGCAAATGGCTGTCCAGTCTCTTCTTAAAAACTTCCAGTGTTGGAGCATTCACAACTTCTGGAGGCAGGTAGTTCCACTGGTTAGTTGTTCTCACTGTTAGGAAATGAATGCCTCTTTAGTTCTAGGTTGCTTCTCTCCTTGACGAGTTTCCATCCGTTGCTTCTTGTTCTGCCTTCGGGTGCTTTGGAGAATAGCTTGACTCCCTCTTCTTTGGGGCAGCCCCTGAGATATTGGAAGACTGCTATCATGTCACCCCTCACCCCTCCTTGCTTGCAAAAAAATCTGTCAGCCACTAGATACTGACCCAAGAGATACTGAAAGCCTAATTTTGCTGCCATCTATCAGTTGCCTCTAGTTAGTGCTAACAGCCCAGATAAGGAACTCTAATTATCCCCAATCCACGTCTACAGAATAGAGGCAGGTCATTTTTTTTATTCTTTCCATGGGGCTGCCGTGAAAATGACACGAATGTGTGCACGAAGCATCACGGAGTCCCAACTTCTCTCCGCATAGGAAGTGGAAAATGAATTGCAATCATGCACAAATAATTCTTGACTTATGACCACTCGTTTAGTAACGGTTCAGTGTTATGAAAGTGCTGAAAAAAGTGACTTATGACTGGTCCTTTCACTGATAACTGTTGCACTATCCCTGCAGTCAGAAGATCAAAATAGGGCTTTTGGCAAACTGGCGTGACAGTTGTGTGTGTGGGGGTCCCTTGGGGTCATGTGATCATCATTTGTGACTTTCCCAGCCAGCTTCTGACCAGCAAAGTCAATGGGAGAAGCTGGATTATGATAAGATAAGTTAGGATAGGATAGGATAGGATAGGATAGGATAGGATAACCTTTATTGTCATTTTTTACTGTGGGCACAACAACACACATCAAAAATGAAATTTAGTTGCCCACTCTCAAAGTGAACACATACATGACACACACCTAAACATACTGTATACAACATATGTATAGACCTACACCCCTACATATACATAACATATAAATAATTTGCTTAACTGTGGTGAGTCACCTAACAACTGCAGCAAAAATGTCATAAAATTGGATGTCACTCGCTTAATGACCACCTCACTTACTGACAGACTTTCCCGACCCTGTTTTAGTCATAAATCAAGGACTCCCTGTAATTTCACAAGCAGCCGTTTCAGAGAAGACCAGAAGGTGTCAGTCTTGTTTAGCAGAGCAATCTCTATTCAGAGATAATTGTCCTATTGCATGAATAATCAACCATCTATTCCAGGGGTCTTCAGACTCAGCCCTTTTATGACTCGTGGACTTCAACTCCCAGAATTCCTCAGCCAGCGTGCCTGGCTGAGGAATTCTGGGAGTTGAACTCCACGTGTCATAAAAAGGTCGAGTTTGAAGACCCCTGATGTATTCCTTTGAAAAAGGCTGATCAGAGGCTGTTAGTACAAGGGTTAAGAGCCTACGCATCTGAGTTTGACTGAACTGTGATTCCCAACAGAATTGGCTGTCCAGTAAGGATTCTGGGGGCTGTAGTTTCAACCTCCAGAGAGTTCAAAATCTGCCCAATAAATAAGACTTTACCTGGTCTGAGAGACTCCTTAGATTGGCAATTGCTTCTAAGTTGAGACATTAATGCAGTGTTTCTTAGCCTTAGCAATTTTAAGCTAGGTGGGCTTCAACTCCTAGCATGCTGTCTGGTGATTTCTGGGCGTTGAAGCCCATCCATCTTAAAGTCGCTAAGGTTGAGAAGCAGCGGATGAGATTCCCAGAAATAAAACGGGCCAACTCTCTTGAACCTGTCCTTGTACAGCTGTAGGAGAACGGTTAGGGTGTTCAAGTCCATCTGTCTTTCAAGCCAAAAAAGATAACGTGCTATCAAGGTCACACCCTTCCTGATTGTAACCTCCTGGACCATTAAAATACTGGACCCCTGTAAAGCTGGACCATCAGAAAGGCTGAACAACAACAACAACAACAAAACTCGAGGTCTTTGAAGCATAGAACATTATTAAGAATAACCTGGACTGCAAACCTTCCCACACAATTAATTCAATACACTATGAAGTAGAACTAAACAGTTTCCAGTATCTCAGGGGCTGCCCCAAAGAAGAGGGAGTCAAGCTATTCTCCACAGCCCCTGAAGGCAGGACAAGAAGCAATGGATGGAAACTAACCAAGGAGAGAAGCAACCTAGAACTAAGGAGAAATCTCCTGACAGTTAGAACAATTAACCAGTGGAACAACCTGCCTCCAGAAGTTGTGGGTGCTCCAACACTGGAAGCTTTTAAGAAAAGACTGGACAGGCATTTGTCTGACATGGTATAGGGTCTCCTTCCTGAGCAGAGGGCAGGACTAGAAGACCTTCAAGGTCCCTTCCAACTCTATTATTATACTATTATTATTATTATTTCTCTGGGAACATTAATCGTGTAAGTTAAAGCTTATATATTTGAGACATAATGCTTTGATTCAAGGATAGTCGCCTTCACATTATGTCTCAAATATATAAGCTTTAACTTACATGATTAATGTTCCCGGAGAGATAATAATAATAATAATAATAATAATAATAATAATAATAATAATAATAATAATAATAATAATAATATAATGGCAGATATTTCTCCTGGGTCTATAAGCAGGTGTCTACAAGGACTCGAAGAAGCAGCTGCTAAGATCAACCATTGCCCTTGTCCTTCAAGTCAAAAAGAAGTGATGGAAAGAATAACAACAAAAAGCATGACTTCCATCAGGCCTGGCCAGCCTCTCACCCTGACTTGTGTGCACTCTAGCTTCTTCCTCTCTTCCCAGAATCCTCTGGGGGTCTTTTTGCAAAGAACTTGAAAATATAGGGTTAGAGGTTGTCCAGAAACGCAGAAACACACGGGCTTAACTGCAAATCTATCTCTTTCACCCTGAAATGTCACCCTGAGTCTCAGTTGTTTGGAGGTCACCAGGCAGAAGAAATGTTGAGACTGAAGAGATCTTTCGAGGCATCTTCAAACCCACAATCCCCAGGGTGTTATGAAAGAGTCTTGAAGCGAAGAGCGGTCCCCGTCTTGCAAAGATGGACGGTCCTTTGTAGGATTCTTCCTCTGTAGGCAGGAAAGTTGTCTTCTTTTTTCCTCTGTTCTCGAGGCTGGCTCGAGGCATAATTTTACATTAATTCATCTTCCTTTCAGAGGAAGCGTCTCCGTGGCCTGAAAATATATAGCTATTTTTCAGGCGGACCCACTTCTGAGCGGCTATGTTTAGCAGCATCTATTTCCGTTGGATGGCGGAGAAACGCTAAAAAAAATAAAAATAAAATAAAGACAAACCTATGGGTTTAATGCAATTCTGCTTCGTCTGCTGGCTGCCTTTGTTTCGGGTCCTCAGACCCTTGCGGCAGGTTAGTAGCCTTAAGAAAAGAGAGTGGTCAGGCAGAGAATGGAGGAAGTCAAGCTCAAACTGCCGACAATAGCAGAGGCTTGGGGTGCGTAGCAGAATTCCATTAGAGGGAGACTGGGGTTGTCGTCGTGTTTCAAAGCAGAAGGCTTAAGCTTAATCATTCAGATTTCATTCATGGCCATCCTGCAGTCTGAAGATTGCAACTGTTTTTGTCCTTCACCTTTGAAGAGTACATAAGGCTTCCTACAGGGAGGGACTTAACTCCAGATCAGCCACCTTTATAAAAGGCGGGTGGCTCCTTCCTTCCTTCCTTCCTTCCTTCCTTCCTTCCTTCCTTCCTTCCTTCCTTCCTTCCTTCCCTCCCTCCCTCCTTCCTTCCTTTCTTTTTCCCTTCTTTCCTTCCTTCCTTCCTTCCTCCCTCCCTCCTTCCTCCATCTCACCCTCCCTCTCTTCTTCCTTCATTCCTCCCTCCCTCCCTCCCTCCCTCTCTCCTTCCTTCCTTTCTCCTTTCTCCTTTCTTTCTCTTTTCTTTCTTTTCCTTCCTCCCTCCCTCCCTCCTTCCTTCCTCCATCTCACCCTCCCTCTCTTCTTCCTTCTTTCCTCCCTCCATCCCTTCCTATCTCCTTCCTTCCTTCTTTCCTTCCTTCCTTCCTTTCTCCTTCCTTTCTCTTTTCTTTCTTTTCCTCCCTCCCTCCCTCCCTTCTTCCTTCCTCCATCTCACCCTCCCTCTCTTCTTCCTTCTTTCCTCCCTCCATCCCTCCCTATCTCCTTCCTTCCTTCCTTCCTTCCTTCCTTCCTTCCTTCCTTCCTTCCTTCCTTCCTTCCTTCCTTCCTTCCTTCTCTTCATCCCCTCCACCTGTTCATTGGTTTGTTTGTTTGTTTTAGAAAAAAGCTTTTCTCAATCTGGCAGGCTAGAAATTGGATTGCAACAGCTGGCTGCTGTGCTGCGCATCTGAACCGAAAGAGTGTGGTCTGTCGGAAGTCAGGAAGACCCCCCCCCCTCCCCTTTTGTCTTTTGCAAAACCTGCGCCTCGCCCTTTCTGCTTTCTTTTCCACCCATGCCTTTCAAAGATTCCTTGTAAAGGCTTTTGTGCTCTCCTCACAACACAGCCCAGCTTCTCCTTGGACCGAACCCAAAATCCCACTTTGCATCCGGCCTCTGTTCTCTAGCCTTGCTTCCAGATGTTTCACAGAAAGACGGCCGAAGCCAAGCACAAATGAAATGTCTTTGTCAAGGGTATTTCAGGATGAAGTTGCCTGGCCGTTGTTTTTTTTTCCTCTCTCCCTCTCTCCATGTTGCCAAAAAGTAAAGAGCAAAAAAAATATATATAAAAATCATAAAGTTGTGGAACAAAAGACAAAGGTGAATCTCGTTGTTGGGTCCTGCCCTTGTTTCTTATTTTCCTCAAATGATGGCAGGGAACTTGCTAGGCAGCGCCAGGCTCCAGGCGGGTCCAGATGTTCGCCTGCTGGCTACACCAGCGGCCTTCACGGTGCCCGTTGCGTTGAGATCCCAGGTTCAAGTCTACTTTCCATCGTTTGAACCTTTGGGCAACTTCGCTCTCTTTCAGCCTAGCCTACCTCGCAGGGCTGTTATTGGGGGAAGTTGGAGAGAGGAATGGAGGTATGGCATCTGGATCTCCTGGAGAATAGGCAGGGCACGAATCGGACCAATGGATAAATAAAATCAGTTGAGATATGTATGTATGCAGTGCTTTTTTTGTAAAAGAAAAAGGTGCCGGAACTCACACATGTCATACAACCCGCCTTGCCTACCCTACAAGGTTCCATCCAAAAAAGGTGCCGGGAACTGCGTTCTGGGCGTTCTATGACAAAAAAAACCCCATGTATGTCAGGGAGCTGGGCAAAAGGTACAGGCTGATTAGAAGAGAGAGAAAGATCTGATAACATTTTGTTCCACCCTCTATGCCTACTGTGACATTTCAATCTGTTTTAAACATCTGCTATGTCGTTCCAGGAGCTTCATATTCAGTTGCAGCCAGGGCGAGAGCTATTTTAATCTCTAATCATTGCTCCCTCCCTCTCTCTCTCTCTCTCTCTCTCTCCTCCTCCTCCTCCTCCTCCTCCTCCTCCTTCTCTTTTTTCTTCTCCTCCTCCTTTCTCTCTCTTTCTCCTTCTCCTCCTTCTTCCTTCTTTCTTTTCCTCCACCTCCTCCTCCTCCTTGACAGTTAGAACAATTAACCAGTGGAACGACTTGCCTCCAGAAGCTGTGGGTGCTCCATCACTGGAGGCTTTCAAGAAGAGACTGGACAACCATTGGTCTGGAATGGTATAGGGTCTCCCTTTTGAGCAGGGGGGCTGGACTAGAAGACCTCCAAGGTCCCTTCCAGCTCTATTCTGATTCTGATGCTGACTTGATGGGTGGATCCAACTGCTGGATCAACTGCCGAGCAGTTTTTCTGTTATTCTGTGGTGGCCCACTTGGGCAGGAGACATGCCAACAATAGTTTTGGATTCCTGTTCCTTTCTTTTTCACGCTTTCCAAGGAAACTCTTTCTCTGGGCAAGGAAAGATGGTTAGTTCCCACTCATGACTCTGAGTCACCCCTGTAACTGACACCCATTGTTAAAGGATGACTCCGAGCTGCCTACAGAGACATCAATCAGCTTTGTAGAACAAAGCCACAAGGCTTTTAAAGAGCATCTCCCTTTGTTATCTTTACCAGCAGCAACTTTACCAGCCAGCCTTCTGAAAATGGTCTCTTGGTAGTCTAAGGGTTGGGTCAGGGGAAGCCACATGCTAGGGCCAAAATAGGCAAATAACAACAACAACAACAACAACAACCAGTTAGAACAACTAACCAGTGGAACAACCTGCCTCCAGAAGCGGTGAATGCTCCAACACTGGAAGTTTTTAAGAAGAGACTGGACAGCCATTTGCCTGAAATGGCATAGGGTTTCCTGCCTGAGCAGGGGGTTGGACTAGATGACCTCCAAGGTCCCTTCCAAATTATTATTATTATTATTATTATTATTATTATTATTATTATTATTAAAGTTAGAAGGGACCTAGAGGTCATCTAGTCCAACCCCCTGCTCAGGCAGGAAACCCGATACCACTTCAGACAAAAGGCTGTCCAGTCTCTTCTTAAAAACTTCCAGTGTTGGAGCATTCACCGCTTCTGGAGGCGGGTTGTTCCACTGACAACAACAATGGAAAGAAAGGTCGAAAAACGGGGTAAAACTCACTTAACAAATCTCTCACTTTGCAAAAAATAAAATAAAAAAATTCCGGGGTCCATTGTGGTCCCAAGTCAAGGACTCCCTGTATAAGGGTGGAAGCGGAACTACGTCAAGAGTTTGGGGAAACTCCACAGAGCAACTTTGCGGCATCTATGAGCTCAGGCTGTCTATTGTTGATTTCGTTTTATGATTTTAAAAAATTCCATCATCTTTTCTCCTCAACAGATCCCTGAGGAAAACATGGAGGCCTAGAACATAAGGGAGAGCATCTGACGGTATCCTTGGAGATCATCAGATCCATCGTCATGTTCAGGGCAACCACAGTAGCTTTTTTTGACAGATGGCTGTCCAACCTGTGTCTCAACCTCTCCAGAAAAGGACTGTCTATCACCTCTCAAGATAGGCTGATCCATTGGACAACAGCTGTTAGGAACGTCTTTTTGATGTCCTGTTGAAATGCACTTCTGGGTAACTTAAGCATGGCTGGCTGTGGAAATCTGGGACTTGAAGGCCACACCTCTTAAACCAGCTGCGGTTGAGAAAAAAGGTAAAGGTAAAGGTTCCCCCGCACATGCGTGCTAGTCGTTTCCAACTCTAGGGGCCGGTGCTCATCTCCGTTTCAAAGCTGGAGAGCCAGCGGTTGAGAAACATGGACCTAAAAAAGTATTGCAGCCTTCGAACGGAAAGACTAGCTCTTAACGCCCACTTTTTCCAGCTCAAGGGGGTGGGGGTGAGGTAAATAAACATATTTTTATCCTTGAGAGTGAATAAAATATATCTCTCCCCCTGCCCCCTTTATTATAAATGTCCCCTTTTCCATTCTGACGGATTTCAGCGTGTCAGATGCACTTTCTCCATTTGCCGTGGGAGGTATGCTGAGAAGCAAAAAATAAAAATAAAAATAAAATGTTGAAAAAAAAAACAAAGCAGGGGAACATTCTCTCTCCAAGGTGCCACCAAGTAGCCCCAGGAAAATTTGGCTGGTGTTTACCACAAAAGGCTTAGCACTTGTCATGGAAAACGGCTAATGTGGAACTAGAACTCACCGTCTCCTGGCAATTGGCTCAAAGTCACCCAGATGGCTTTTGTGCCCAAGGTGGAACTAGAACTCACCGTCTCCTGGTGATTGGGCCAAAGTCACCAAGCCAGCTCTCATGGTTAAGGCAGAACGTGAACTCACCATCTCCTTCTTTCTAACCTGATACCTTAACTACAGTACTAGACAAAACTGGCTCTCCATTTTGGAAGGATGTGTGTGTGTGTGTGTGTGTGTGTGTGTGTGTGTGTTCTCCACTTGCCTTGAGCAAAACAGTTCCAGGGGTGGCCCTGTTCTATAATTGGGACTTTCTTTTAAAGAAAGGCTGGGCTTAGAAGAACCCACAACATTTCCATAACGTTTTATTCATTTCCCAATTTATCCACAGAGCTCAAGAGGTGAACAACAAATTCGGCAAGAAGTTATTTTGGTGGACTCTCAGCTTTCTTATCTATGAATAAATCTATAAATAAATATAAATTTCTTGTCTTAGCTATAAATTAGCCTTGGCCAATGTTTATGGACCTCTTGGTTGGCTCTCATCCTGTTGGACTTCTTTTTGCAGAGAAGGAGGGAGGGAGGGATGCAACTTTGAGAGAACATCACTGAGCAGATAGACGCTATCATTCAAGGTGGTCTCATTGATGGGGCAACTCCTCAAAGACTCCCGGGGAAAGTTGGATCTGACTCTTTCCCCACACTTTCAGCTCAATCCCAAATTCCTCCTAGCTGTTGATTGTCCTCGATCTCCTGTTATTAATGGACAGGACAGCACAAAGATGTCATCCTACTAAATTATTTGAGTTCCGTAATGGAATATGTAGCAATACCCCCACCCGTTCGTTCCCTTCTTCCCCCTCCAAACCTTTCATCAAGTTAGAGGCAGATATTTTTAAAGCCACTGGGCTATCCATTTGCTCTTATTATTTCTTAATAGGCCAAATCGACGAATGAATAATTAAAAGTCCATTTTCTCCAAGTAATTTGGGCTCAGAGGAAAGAGGAAGAAAGAAGAATGAAAGGTAGAAGGTTTGTGTGTGTGTGTGTGTGTGTGTGTGTGTCCCCTTCTCCACCTTCTACCTTTCATTCTTTCTTCCTCTTTCCTCAAGTGGGCGGGGCCAGAGCAAAGAAGAGGGCGTGGCCAAGGCAGAAACTCAATGCTGTTCAATTTCATGTGCCTTCCAACTAACTAATGAATGAATCCCAGGCAGTCCTTGGCTTACGACCATAATCAAGCCCAAAATTTCTGTTGCTAAGCAGGAGAGTGAGTTTTGCCCCATTGTACAACCTTTCTTGCCTCAGTCCTTAAGTGAATCACTGCAGTCGCTAAGTTAGTAACGTGGTTATTAAGAGAATCCGGCTTCCCCATGGCCTTTGCTGGTCAGAAGGTTGTCGCAAAAGGGGATCATGTGACACACACACACACACACAACACTGCAGACCCATCACAAATTTGAGTGAGATGCTAAATATCTGAATTTTGCACCCAGGATCATCATACGTGTGAAAAATGGTCGTAAGTCACTTTTTCCACTGCCGATGAAACTTTGAACGGTCATCAAACCAACAGTTGTAACTCAAGGACTTAACTGTACTGATTATAGGATGTTTTCCCCCACAATTGTAATCTTTACCCTTTTGTGCTCGTTCTTGAAAAGAAAGAAAAAAAAACACTACAATTCTGCGGTATTTCCTGTCAGGATTTGAGAAGGGAAAAGAGGCAGCTGAAAGAGAGAGCTCCTGTTCGCGTCTAAACTTTTAACTTAGCTCTTGTAGATCCCTTCCTGGTCTCTTAAGTAGAGACTTAAGTTCTTTGTTTTTTTTTAATCCTCTTGCAGTTTACAATAACAGTCCGATGCCATCATGAAGGAAAAAATTTCATGCGCTTCCTAAAGCGAGACAAGATGTGCATCTGGGTGCGAGAAAGAAAAAGAGAGCAAAAACAACAGCGGAGGAGGCCAGTCATCAACTTTCTACGGAGGAGTTTTGTTGCAAGCTTGTTTATTCAATTTCCATCTCAGCTGATGGGCCATCAGGGGCTTGGGTTTCACCCTTCAGCTAGCCAAGAATGAACGGGACACCTTCAGCTCTTTGACCTCTGCGCTTGTTGGGACTTTAGCACATTCCAAATCTGGAAGAATCTCCTCTTCCGGAGATCCCTGGTGGCTGGCTTGGCAGAAAGTATCTCCTCTTCCGGAGATCCCTGGTGGCTGGCTTGGCAGAAACTCCGGCCCACCTAGGTGGATCTCGGTGAGCTGGAGGCCCAGCCCCAATTTTGGTCTTCCTGGGAGGAAGGGCTACGGGGCTGGAGGCGCCAGGAGAGGTTCCCACCTCCAAAGTGCCAGGCTGCTCCATAGGAAGGTCGGTCTTGAGAAAGAACGAAGGGGATGTCATGTGGGCGAAGGGTGGAAACGTACAATTGATGCTTGGATTGTTCTCCAGTATGCATGCAAATGCCTGCTTCGGAGGAGGCGGTGGGGTGCGACGTCTGGCAGGCCTTTGTGCCAGCGGGACTGTGCTCAAGTCAATTGGGGTGATGGGAAAGGAGGATAGTTCAAGGAATCCCAGAGAAGGAGGGAAGGGAGGGGAGGGGAGGGGAAGGGAGGGGAGGGGAGGAAGGAAGGAGGGAGGGAGGGAGGGAAGGAAGGAAGGAAGGAAGGAGGGAGGGAGGGAAGGAAGGAAGGAAGGAAGGAAGGAGGGAGGGAGGGAGGGAAGGAAGGAAGGAAGGAAGGAAGGAAGGAAGGAGGGAGGGAGGGAGGGAGGGGAGGGAGGGAGGGAGGGAAGGAAGGAAGGAAGGAGGGAGGGAGGGAGAGAAGGAAGGAAAGGAAGGAAGGAAGGAGGGAGGGAGGGAGGGAGGAAGAAAGGAAGGAAGGAAGGAAAAGAAAGAAAGAAAGAAAGAAAGAAAGAAAGAAAGAAAGAAAGAAAGAAAGAAAGAAGGGAAGGAAGGAAAGAAAGAAAGAAGGAAGCAGATCAAAAATATCTTCCAAATCCTGAATCCAGAAGCTTTGGCTTTTGCTTTCCTGTCTTCAAAACAGTCAAATGGCCTCCAAACAACAGTCACAATCAAAGCTACGAGTACACACACCTACGGATGCTTTCATGGGCGCACCTGTCTGTCACGGTAGATACGCCCCCGCCCCGTACAAACTGCAGGGCAAAGAAAGATTTCATGGCTGGGCAGGTTCACAGGCTATGGGAATTCAAAGGCCTTACTCCCAAGTAAACCCTGTTTACGATTGCAAAGCCAGGTCAGCCTCGTCCTATGAGCAGAAGCGATGAGAGATGCAATTTTTAAAAAAAACAGCCACCCTTGGCCAGAATGGATTGGCACAGCAATAGGAAGCGCTTTAAATTCCAGGCAGGGCTGGTTTGGCAACAGGTCGACAGATTTATCCTCTCCCAATTTATCTTTCATCGTGCACCCCCCCCCCCGCCCCCGGGAAATAACAGGCAGTGGGTTTCCTGATGAGAATGGGAGGGGGTGCCAACAGAGCAGAGCCAAGCCTTCCTATTCAAAGAGACATTCACGAGGCCACTAATCCTGCCTGGATGGCTTCTCTATCCTGGAAAAATTTCCTTGGAAAAATTTCCTTTTAGCCCTTCTCTATCTCTGCATTCCCAGGGCTGAATCCTATCCCGGATAGATTGTTTAGACTTGTGGTCATAAATCCAGGACTACGCCTACTGTATGCACGCGTTCTACTTGTTTTTAAAATTG
>NC_139526.1:16326496-16351485 GCF_947247035.1 Vipera ursinii | reverse complement strand
CAAAATTGGAGGGCCGTAAGCGAGAAGGGCTGTAGAATATTAATCATAACAAACAAATCCCTATTATGTGACAGTTTAAATATAGCTCTATCAGCCACTGCAACTATTTGCAGGCGAGAGTAGAGGCAGGCAAGGACCCAGCCATCATAAATGTCACGGATTATAGTGTTGTGTGAACCGTCTAGTATCAGACAACTTCAGCAAGACATCCAGCTGATTGATTGGAGGGGAAGTTAATCCTTTCCCCTTCAAGATTTAAAAGCTTGTGTGTGTGTGTGTGTGTTTTTTGCAGAGGAAAAACACTCTTGTAATGTAATCGAACTACCAAGATCTGCCCTGAATTTAATGTTCTCATTCTAGATAAAAAGAAAAAAGAAAAAAGAAAAGGGAATTATTTTGGGCCCTGCTTAAATTAAAAGAAAATCTTGCCAGCTCTTGGAAATAAAAGTAGCTTTACCTTTGACTTTTCAAAGCAAAGCAGATGGTTTTCCTGATTAAATTGACTCTTAAACTGGATTTTCGTATGGATTTTCAGATTTAAAACGCACAAATACTCATACACGTGGACTGCCTGGAATGCTATAAAGTTAATGTTGAACCATGTAGGTTAATCTTGCAAAAGAGAATGAAAAGCAGACGCATTGATACATTGCGAGGGGCATTTCGATCGTGGTATTCTTACAACGCCAGGACCATGGACAGAGAACCAGTTTTCTCAAAAGAAGTTGCTCTCCATGGATCAGCTGCTAAAATCTGTCCTCTGTCCCTCCCATCTTCTTGATGCAGGCCTATAAATCTAAAGGTCAATCAGAATGTCAGAGTTTGAAAGGGCCTTGGAGGTCTTCTAGTCCCACCCCCTACTCAAGCAAAGACCCTGTACCATTTCAGGCAAATGGTTGTCCAGTCTTTCCTTAAAAGCCTCAAAGGGATGAAGCACCCACAACTTCTGGAAGCAAGCTATTCCACTGGCTAATTTTTCTCACTGTTAGGAAGTTTCTCCTTAATTCCAGGTTGCTTCTCTCCTTGATGAGTTTCCATCTGTTGCTTCTTCTCCTGCCTTCGGGCGCTTTGGAGGATAGCTTGACTGCCTCTTCTTTGGGGCAGCCCATCAAATACTGGAATATCGCTATCACGTCACCCCCACCCAACCCTAGTCCTTCTTTTCAATAAACTAGACATATCCAATCCCAGCAACCATTCTTTGTATGATTTCATCTCCAGGTCTTTAATCACCTTAATTGCACTTCTCCGCACTTTTTCCAAAGTCTTGACATCTTTTTTTTTTTTTTGTAATCTGGCGGCCAAAACTGGATACCTCCAAGAACTTTTTGGAAGTTAAATAACTTTTGCTCTACAGCACTGGCTATCTTGTCACTAAATAATGCAAGAAACGTATGGAAATACCACTGCCTCTTTTTTCCCCCCCCCCCTGCTTTTCAAAGAAATGGCAAAAGCAAAACTCTTTTTTTTCATGAAATGGAAGAACTGGTAGAAAAAAGACAGCAGGATATATATACACATCCACTTACTGGGTTATAGAACACCAACAGCCTGAAACAGGCGCACACCAGACAGTCCAATTGCTGTAAATGTTTGTATCCCCCCCCACACCCGGAAAAAAAGCTGCCTTATCGATCAGCGAGTTCACGAGTGCAAAATGTGGTCAAGGAACCGTCGCTCTATCCCAGAAGGGACCAGATTTTTTTTTTTTTTGAATCCAAATGTCCTCATTAATCAACATTTGGGCCTCCAAGGAGACCAGCAACTCCTATCCAGACCTGAAATGAAAGTAACTCTTGCATTGACATTCAGGTCTTCCCTGGCAGAAAATAGAATTATTTAAGTGGTTTGCTACATGACCCGAAGGCTCGGAGACGTCTCTTCTTCAGCATCCCGGCAGGCAGGAGAGAAAAGCACGTACCAAGAGTACAACACGGGAGCCTTCTCCCACGCCAGGCAGGAGCCGAACTGCTGAGCTAGTAGACGGAAGACAAAGATACTTGCATTTGCAACGGGGAGGAAGGTTGGGCAAATTGAGCATGGATTAGTTGAGGGCTGCTCGCTGAGCTTTTGGGAGCAAAGGAGCTGGAAAGGCATCTTTTCCAACAGGGAGTAGGAGCAACTTCCAGGCAACCAGGAAGTAAAGGGGTGTGTCCAGTACCGCCATTTTCCCCAGGGCCCAGAAGACCCCAGTGGCTTCTGAAACGATAGAGCCTATGGTGGAGCAGTGGGCTGATGCCTCCTTAAGTAACACCAGCTGCCTGCCATTAGTGCAGGTTCGCGTCCCACCAGGCTCAAGGTTGACTCAGCCTTCCATCCTTCCGAGGTAGGTAAAATGAGGACCCAGATTGTTGGGGGGGCAATTAAGCTGACTTTGTAATAATGCCGCTTGGGGGGTGTGTGAAAGCCCTAATAAGCAGGCATATACATAGAATGAAGGCTACTGCTAAGCACATTTGATTTGTGCTTCTTAGATTGTAAGCCGCCCTGAGTCTTCGGAGAAGGGTGGGATATAAATGGGATTATTTTTTTTAAAAAAAACAAACGTCTGGCACAGGGTTTCCCAGCTTGAAGGCAGGTGGACTTCAACTCCCAGAATTCCCCAGCTCACCTTGCTGACTAGGACACCCATCAACTCCCAGAACTCCTCAGCCAGTCTTGCTGGCTGGGGAATTTTGGGAGTTGAAGTCCACTCATCTTAAAGTTGCCAAGGTTGGGGAATGCTGTTCTAGAAGATCCTCAGGACTTTCAGATCTTCCTTCCTTCCTTCCTTCCTTCCTTCCTTCCTTCCTTCCTTCCTTCCTTCCTTCCTTCCTTCCTTCCTTCCTTCCTTCCTTCCTTCCCCCCTTCCCTCTTCCTTTGCTGCCTTCTTCTTTCTCTTTCCCTCTACTTTTCCTTCCTTCCTTCCTTCCTTCCTTCCTTCCTTCCTTCCTCACTCACTCACTCACTCACTCACTCCCCCTTTTTCCTTTCCTTCTTTCCTCCTCTTTTCTCTCCTCCCTTCCTTCTTTCCTCCCCCCTTCTTTTTTTCCCTTCCTTCCTTCCTTAGGTAAGTCCTGCTTCAGGTTTTTCACAGCTACCTACCTATCATTGATCCCTCCCTTCTCAGGCCTGACTGACAGCATTGTAAGAATTGTTAGGACAGCTAAGCCGAGTTGAGGCATTGCTCTGAAAAATTCTGCAGGTTTTTTCAAAAGGATGATGTTTTTTTTTTAAAAAAGGGAGTTCATTCCTTAAAATGTTAAAAATGTTAAATTGACAGAATTACTTTAATACCGGTCCTGAGGGACGGCTCATTTTCATCCCCGTCTCTTCATTAAGGAGGAATGGAGGAATTAAGTTCTTTGAACGTCTTCCATAGCTCGGCTCTCCTGAGGGGATCGTCCCTGCAGATTACTAAAGGAATGATCCCCGGAGATCGTGTTAGTCCTTCGAAGATTTTTCATTCATCCTGGCTAAGATAAAGACAGGGAGAGGAAGATGTTCTCCCTTAATGGAAACAGAAAAACAAAATTGATATTAGAGGCAAGGAGAGCACGGATGGTGTGTTACTATGGTTACCTTGTGCAGAGCATCACACTGGCCTCCCAACGGTGCTTTGCTCTAGAGTAGCTCCGGAAAGGGAGGCAGTTTGACCTTCCTGGAATCCACTGGAAGAGCAGCAAAATTTTGGACCTGGGAAGTCATGGGGGGGGGGGAGAGGAAGAAAGGAAGGGAAGGTGGAGGGGATGGATGGAGGAAGGAAGAGAAGGTGAAGAGAATAAAGGAAGGAAGGAAGGAAGGAAGGAAGGAAGGAAGGAAGGAAGGAAGGAAGGAAGGAAGAAAGGAAGGAAGGGGAAGGTGGAGAGAAGGAAGGAAGGAAGGAAGGAAGGAAAGGAAAGGTGGAGAATGAATGAAGGAAGGAAGGAAGGAAGGAAGGAAGGAAGGAAAGGGAAGGTGGAGAGAAGGAAGGAAGGAAGGAAGGAAGGAAGGAAGGGAAGGGAAGGGAAGGGAAGGTGGAGAGAATGAATGAAGGAAGGAAGGAAGGAAGGAAGGGGAAGGTGGAGAGAAGGAAGGAAGGAAGGAAGGAAGGGGAAGGTGGAGAGAAGGAAGGAAGGAAGGAAGGAAGGAAGGAAGGAAGGAAGGAAGGAAGGAATGGTGGAGGAGATGGAGAAAAGGAGGGAGGGAGGCAGGGAAGATGGAAGGGATGGATGGAGGAAGGAAGAGAAGGTGGAGAGAAGGAAGGGAGGAAGGAAGGATAGAGATAAGGGACAGAGGCAGGAGGGAAGGAAGGACAAAGAGATTCAGGAAAGAATGAAAGAACAAATGAAGAAAAAGAGAGGAAACGAGAAAGAAAGAGAAAATAGGAAAACCATAAGCAGGGTCACACAGACACACAAACACATTCTCTCTCTCTTACATATATATATAAATATATATATAAAGTTCCAATTCCCATAAAAATCTGTACAAACCCTTGAAAAGCATTATAATTTTTAGTGGGCAATACGTATTCCCCAATCCAGCCAGCAACCCAACTCAAAATCTGCCCTCAGGCCTTCAAAGCAGTGCTTTTTCCCCAACCCTTCTGTAGCACAGGCAAGAATTGTAACCCAACGCTTCCCCTTTTCACGCCCTCCCCAATCTCTCATTTCCCCTTCCGGAGCACACATTGAAAATGTGGGCTTCAGATGAGTTCTGCAGATGAACTGGGCTCCTTGTGAATGCAGAGAGAGGGCATTGACCTTTTCTGGACCAGGTTATTTTTGTCCTGGTCCAATAAATATTTCCCAAGTTCCAATCTCTCTACACCTTTCTTCTCTGAGGTCACTTTCTTCTCTGGAGCCATACGGGCAATGTCATCGCCGTAAATCCATTTCCGTGCTTCCTTCCTGTTCCTTCCTAGCCTTTCAGAGACTTATTGACCTTCCTTTTGCCATCCCTAAATAGACTCTGTTTCCCAACTAGGTAACATCATCAGTGCTAGAAAGGAGGAGGGGGAGTAGGACGAGGACTGTGGGGTCCTTAATGCTCTCTGAGCTTGGTTGTTTTCTTGCAGGCCTTTCATGACCCAACTAGGTGACATCATCAGTGCTAGAAGGGGGGGGGGGTCTGGAGAGAGGAGGAGGAGGAGGAGGAGGAGGAAGAGGAGGATGAGGACAATGACTGTGGGGTCCTTAATGCTCTCTGAGCTTGGTTGTTTTCTTGCAGGCATTTCATAACCCAACTAGGTAACATCATCAATGCTAGGAGGGAATGGGGTTTATGGGGGCCATCTGGATCAGGAGGAAGACAAAGATTGGATTCCAACAGAAGAGAGTATTTGTAGCTCAGGAGTAAACTGAAAAGGGAATCCTGCTTGGTCTTTTGGTTCAAGTGAAGAGGGCTCGGGGGGAGGGGGGGCTACAACAATTCTCCGTGGGATACTAATATGGAAGAAATAGTGGAAGAGAGTAGCAACAGCCATGGCACTGAGACTTATATACCACTTCACAGTGCTTCACAGCTCTCTCTTAGCCATTTACAGTCAGCTTCTTCCCCCCCCCCCCCGCAAACAATCTGGGTCCTCATTTTACCGACCTCGGAAGGATGGAAGGCTGAGTCAACCTTGAGCTGGTCAGGATCGAACTCTTGGCAGTGGGCCGAGTCAGCCTGCAATACTGCCTTCTAACCACAGGGAGGGAGGGAGGGAGGGAGGGAGGGAAGGAAGGAAGGAAGGAAGGAAGGAAGGAAGGAAGGAAGGAAGGAAGGAAGGAAGGAAGGAAGGACAATAGCAATAGCACTTAAACTCACAATGCTTCACAGCCCTCTCTCAGCGTTTTACAGAATCAGCCTCTTGCCCTCCAACAATTTGGGTCCTCATTTTACAGACCTGGGAAGGATGGAAGGCGGAGTCAACCTAGAGCCGGTCAGGATCGAACTGCTAAACTGCAGGCAGCTGGCAGTCAGGGGAATTAGCTTGCAGTACTGCATTCTAACCACCGCGCCATCACGGCAAATCATGAAAGAAAGGACGCCAAAGGAGGGACAAAATGAAACGGGAACAACCAAAATGAAAATCATGTTTTTGTATTACTTCAAACAATTCGATTAAAATTGTTGAATTGTCCCGTAGCAAGTTCATTCCACGGTGAGTCGGCCCCGGTGAATTGTCCCATTCTGCCCCGGGACGACAGCAATGAGGACGGTGCTCGGAGACCACAGGCGCATAAAAGCACCCTGCTTTTTCCATTTTCTTTTTTTAAAATAATAATAATAATAATAATAATAATAATAATAATAATAATAATAATAATAATAATAAACAACCACCTCAAAAGCCGTTGCTTTCTTCTGCCTTATTAAAGATTGAAATCCAGGCCTGCTTTTCCAAAGCTTTGGGAGTCCAGCGGGCGGAGATTCTGCAAAAGGTTAAGATACACATCAAGCAAGTCCAAAGGCAAAGATGCCACGGAAGGGGAGGGGCGGCGTTCCTCCCCCCTCCCCTTCATCAGCGCAGCAGCTGAGCTGTCCCTTCAGCCTGGAGTAGGCCCAAAAGGCTATCAGGTTCGCCACTCCAGTTTTAGTCACCAGCCATGCGCTCTGGCTGGCAGGCTCTCCCGACTGGGATGCCCCTCTGGGTTATTTACCTCGGCTGAGCCCTGGAGGTGAGGTCACTCTTTTCTTTTTTCAGTCCAAAGTTTTTGCACAACTTCCAGGGGTTGGCTTGCTCTGAAGCCACGGAGGTTCGACTGACAAGTGCATTTTATTATAAAACCTCTATTCATAAAACATGAAACTCAAGTCAACTGAACACTCAAATTGACTGGCACGAAGGGTTGACACGGGCTGCTGCCAGCAACCTAGGTATCAACCAGGTATCTCCTTAAAATGTAAGATGTTCCGAGTAGCGCAGTTTTTTGTAGCTTTGCTGGAGTTCTTGCAGGAAGCTGCAATTTCTTGATGCATTTTGCAAAGTTTTTGGACACCGTTCCCAGTGCCCCGATGACAATGGGTATCCCTGTTACCCGTTTCATCCATAATCGCCCAGTTTCAATGGCCAGGTCGCGGTATTTCGTAATTTTTCCCAGTTCTTTTTCTTCGACTCTGGCATTTGCTGGTACAGCGATATCAATCAACTGTACGCTTCGGTTCTCTACGACTGCGATATCTGGCGTGTTGTGTTCCAAATGGTGATCTGCCTGTGTTCAAAATTATTACTATTGTTGTTGTTGTTGTTTGATGGGCTGCTTCATCATTGGCTTTGTTTGAAACCACAGCCCCCAAACAAGATTAGGGTGGCAATTGTTTTAAAGATTGTTAAGGGCGGCTGGAATTTTCATGTAGGCCAACTCTTACTTATGTGCTTACTTACTCACGTTCTGACTTGTTTGTGTGTTGGTTTACTTATTTATTTATTTATTTATTTATTATAGTCTACTCTAGCTTAATGAAAAGAAGGGCTAGGAGTGTCACGATGGCAGTCTTCCCATATCTCAGGGGTTGCCGCAAAGAAGAGGGGGTCAAGCTATTCTCCAAAGCGCCCGAAGGCAGGACAAGAAGCAACGGATGGAAACTGATCAAGGAGAGAAGCAACCTGGAACTAAGGAGAAACTTCCTGACAGTGAGAACAATTATTCGGTGGAATGACTTGCCTCCAGAAGTCGTGGGTGCTCCATCACTGGAGGTTTTCAAGAAGAGATTGAACAACCATGTGCCTGAAATGGTGTAGGGCAGGGGCTCTCAACCCCCAGCAACCAGTCCGCACAAACAAGCAAAGTCCCATCCCCAAGATGCAGGCAGCACACAAAACCACGCACTCTCCAGCTCATGGAAAACCTCTCTCTATGGAACTGGTCCCTAGTGCCCAAAGGTTTGGGGACCTCTGGTGTGGGGTTTCCTGCTTGAGCAGCGTGTTGGACAAGAAAACCTCCAAGGTCCCTTCCAACTCTGTTATTATGTTATTTATTTATTTATTTATCCCATTTATATCCCGCCCTTCTCCGAAGACTCAGGGCAGCTTACAATTTAAAGCACAAATCAATGTGCTTAGCAATAGCCTTCATTCTATGTATATGCCTGCTTATTAGGTCTTTCGGGGGGGCCCTCCAGCGGCATTTTTTACAAAGTCAGCTTATTGCCCCCAACAATCTGGGTCCTCATTTTACCTACCTCGGAAGGATGGAAGGCTGAGTCAACCTTGAGCCTGGTGGGATGCGAACTTGCACTAATGGCAGGCAGCTGGTGTTCCTTAAGGAGGCATTAGCCCACTGCTCCACCAAGGCTCTTGCAACCCCTCTGACCTGAGTCCCACAACTGGACAAGGATGTAGATGTTCCTGCTGAAAACAGGTTGGGGGGGGGAACCTCTGAACTTAACATAAACCCTAAATGCATTAAAAAAAACTTTTCCCCCAAAATTCCTGGAAAACCCCCAGAAACTCTTGGTTCAGACTTGTGACCTGATGCCAATACACTTTGCATTATCCGCCCCCTCCATGGGTCAAGAAATATAGACATTAAATTAACCTCTTGGCAGAAATGTCCTTATGAGTAAGCAGTGATTCATTGAAGGAAAGGTATTAGTAATTGGTTAAGAATGCTAAAAACAGTAAACTTCAGTGTGAAACAATAAAGAACTTAGCTTGGAAGAATCCCCACGTGTCATTCTTGGTTTGGGATCTGACCTCATCCATAGCTGGCATTTCTTGGGCAACAAGCTGAGCGAATCAGTCTTATTCAGTGGGGTGAGTTGTATTGGATGTTTATTTCAAGTACAATTGTGATTTCTAAACCAACATCATCTATGGGTTGTTCATGCTCTTTAAACTGAAGGTTGTCCTCAGCTGTCTCTTCAAAGAGAAGCGACCTTCAAAAAGAGAATTTCCACAGCGCTGTCAAACAAGGTTGAAACGCATCAAAGAAAACTGGGTTTGGGTTGCTGTTTTTTTTTTTTGTAGAATGGCCAACCTCAATTTGAAAAAGTTGGCCAAGGATGCCATTCACATGGATTGTGGTTTATTGACTTCCTGCCCAATTTTAGGATTGCTGATTGTGTTCCTAGCCCTTATCAGTGAAGACCCATTTCTTTGGTTTCAGAATATTGAGCTATAGTGTATACAAGAGCATAAACAACAGAAATATGAGCCAACTTCAGCTTTTGTCCATGGTTTGTAACAAACCAAGCCAGATTATTCCTAGCTAGTTTGCCAATGACCTTGGAAAGAATGATCCATGAAATTACTCGGGGGTTGGCGAAAATATATATATATATATATATATATATATATATATATATATATATATATATATATATATATATATATATATATATATATATATAAATATATACACATATAATTATTATACATTATATAACAACACATTCAGTTTCTAGAGATATACATTTTATATAACATTATCCTCCATAGCTTATTATGAAGCAGAGAGAGGATTAAGAAGCCAGACTAAGAAGATGAGGAGGAGGAAGGAGAAGGAGAAGGAGAAGGAGAAGGAGAAGGAGAAGGAGAAGGAGGAGAAGAGTTATTTGTTAAGTCTGCATTGCATACCTACAATTTTTTTTAAGTGGCTCTATGCAATAGTTTAAAAAATACATAGATACAAACACACACACATATATATATATACCGGTATGTAGAATATTTTAGTCTCTGGGATCAGACTGTACAATTATGTAACATAATTTAAAAAACAAGTAATTGACTTAAAGATTCTTTTCCTCTTGTACAAATATTTACGGTGCTATACGCTTAGAAATTCATGTTCAGAACATCACCCATCCGTTCACCCTCCTCAATTAGCAATAAGAATTCATTTAGGGGAAAAAAACAACAACTGCAAAACACACAACCAACGTCTTGGAAGAAAACCACCGTCGAACAACGGTTCTCACAAAACCCTTTTCTGAAAAGTTCCAAAGCAGCTCATTGGATCAAGAGAGATCGGCTGGAACCTGAATATAAAGGCATCTAGGAAGCAGTGGAGTAGGAACGGGTTGATTCTGGGATCCATCTCTGCATTTCTAAATCAGCTCTTGTTAAATTCCCGGGTCCTTCAGATGCTTAGGCTCACCAGCCTAGCGAACCGGTTGAAAAAGGTTAGCAGGGTTGTGTCGTAGAAAAACAGCAGACCGTATGTGACGGTCTGAGAGAGAAAGAGAAAATAAATCAATAAAATCTTCAGGGATCCCGACTTCTAGTGATGGGAAGGACGCAGCCATGTTGTCTTCTTGGCAACATCTTGGAAGTGGTTGGTTGTTCCTTTTGGATGGGACTTTCTTCCCCCCCCCCCAACTTTACTACATCGTCTACACTTTGGGATCTTCACTGGCTCCCCTCCGTGAACCAATCAGTGGTACATTGGGCAATGTTGACACAGGTGTATTTTCAAGGTGTCTGCCAGTTTGGGACACACCTCCAAAGGTTGGACACCCTTAAATCCACAATTTAAAGTTGGGAGTTGGAGGGTGAAAACTTCCCCAGCTTCTCCAAGGGGAGAAGATGTTCTCCAATCTTTCTTAAGAAGCATTGCTTGGCTTTAATGAGGGTGCCCCCAACCCGCTTTTTTTTCTCCTTCCCCTCCCGCTACGATGTTCTGTAAACCAGGATTTGTAATTTCACAAGTTGGGTGGACCTAGCCCACTGCGGTTGCTTTTGGCTCACCAGAGGCTTAACCAGCAGTGGCCATTTAACCCTGGTTTAGGAAAGCACGGTTAGGCAAACCATCGCTTGATCCAATGGGCCAGCACAACTTTGCGCATGCCAAGGTCGAAGTTGCGAGCTTTGTGCCTGCAACCCTACACTTCCATTTTCATCCAACCTCATTTGCGGCTCAGTTGTCCCAAATTTTGAGATTGGGAGAGTGGGTTAGCCTTAAAGCCACAGAAGCAGATCACATCTGCCATCTGATCAGCTGGCAACGTCAGTTGGCCCCCTTATATCTCAGAAATAATGGCTGCTAATTTTAGACAGTTTCTTCAAACGCTCTCGCTTCTTTGCAAGCTGTCACCGTCCTTCAGCTCCTAGCAAGTTTGCCAGAGGGCAAATTCAGCCGTGGCGATATTTTATTTCTTATTTATTTATTTTAATGTTTGTTTTTTTTCACTTAACAGTTAAAGGTGGGGTACTCGGAGACTGATGGCTAGTGCAACATCTTTCACGTTTATTGCCGATGTGATCAGCTGCCCGGCTTGGCCTAGGACTGCATCCAGATGGGTGGACATGTGACTCTGATTAAGGCTGGGGATGAGGACGGGGTGGTATTGGGAAAAAGCAGGGGTGAAGAAGAAGGCACAAACAGAGCGAGGTTTGGGTAAGGTCAGGAGGGAAGGCAGAGATGTGTGGGGCAAAGATCGCATCACCTTAACAAAGGGCACGATTAAGCATGCTCTGGTTTAACAAAAGTCTGACGGCTCCTTGGTGCTCTCTGAGGTTGCTTGTTTTCTTGCAGACATTTCATTGTCCAAACTAGCTAACATCATCGAGACTCTAGAAAGGGTACAGAGAAGAGCAACAAAGATGATTGGGGGACTGGAGGCTAAAACATATAGGGAACGGTTGCTGGAATTGGGTATGTGTAGTTTAACGAAGAGAAGGGTGAGGGGTGACATGATAGCAGTGTTCCAATATCTCAGGGGCTGCCCCAAAGAAGAGGGAGTCAAGCTATTCTCTAAAGCCCCTGAAGGCAGGACAGGAAACAAATAGATGGAAACTAACCAAGGAGAGAAGCAACCTAGAATTAAGGAGGAATTTCCTAACAGTGAGGACAATCAACCAGTGGAACAACCTGCCTCCAGAAGTGGTGAATGCTCCAACACTGGAAGTTTTTAAGAAGAGACTGGACAGCCATTTGTCTGAAATGGTATAAGGTTTCGTGCCTGAGCAGGGGGTTGGACTAGATGACCTCCAAGGTCCCTTCCAACTTTATTATTATTATTATTATCAGTGCTAGAAGGGAGTGGGGTGGGTGGAGAGGAGGAGGAGGAGGAGGAGGAGGAGGAGGAGGAGGAGGAGGAGGAGGACAACTGTGGGGTCCTTGGTACTCTCTGAGCTGGGTTGTTTTCTTGCAGATCTTTCATTACCCAAACTAGGTAACATCATCAGTGCTGGTCATGTTACCTACTTTGGGTCATGAAACTTCTTCAAGAAAATCACCAAGCTCACGGAGCACCAAGGACCCCTCGTTTCAACCCTGAGACACAAATATTCTCGTTTATTGGTTAAAGAAAGACTTTTGCTCCAAATAGTCGGGAGGAAAATCAGCCGAGTTCATTTCATTTGGCCATCTGCTGTTTTTAAAACCAGAACATCCGTCTTTGAGGAAGAACGATGCGATTGGTGAGGGCCATCATCAACAGATAATATGATAGTTCTCAAGGCAGAATTTCCCCCCCCCAAGGCCCCCCCCCATCTCAGGGCTGCAATCTGTGGGTGTATCTCCAGAAGCTCAAAGCACTTGACGATGGAACAGAAATGGACTCTTAAAAAGCTAAGCAAGTTCAGGTCTGGTTAGGATGTAGAGGGGGGAAAAACTTTCCAAAACAAAAAAAGAACAAAGACTAGAAACCCTTTTCAAAGCTTCCCAGAAGAAGGCCAGGCTAGGTCACTTCTGTAGGATTGCCAAGAAGACTCCTGTGGAAGCATCCATAGGTTCACCAGGCATTGAACTTGACTTGAGGACGCTTCTACTAGAACTTGTCCAACGGCCCACGAGAAACATATATGAGGAGAGCAAGTTGGCTTGCAAAAAAGGAAGCCTAAATCTCCTGACCACTCAAAACCTCCATGGAGGACATCTTCTGCAATTGCCCAGATGGGCTTCCTCATGCCATCGAAAGCTGGAACCGGCCCTGGAGTTCCACCACCTGAGGTTTTCTCATCAACTCCTCTCAACCATGACAGCACAGTAAAATCACGAAAGAGATGTCCATCTTGACTTAGTGCAAAATATTCCCGTCTCTTGACGGTACGTATCTTCGAGACAAACATGCCCGGTTTGATTTCCTGATGTTCTCTTCTTCTGAACCGCTGTGAGATAATACTAGTCTTAAAAAAGGAAAAAAGGAAAATCTAATTTTCCACCAAGGGAAGGAGAGACTCTCAACGCTCTCTCTCAGCGTGCATTGTCATTCCTGCACAAAGCATAAAACCCTAGAAAAGTGTGTCTGTGTGGGTGTTTCTGTTTTTTTTGCTGCCAAACCCACGGGTGTCACCCTTTGGCAGCTGCTTTGCGGGACGTTCTAACCTAGGAGGGCTACCACCTTACGAAACCCCGCGCCGTTCAGCCATTATTGCACGTAATTATTTTCTCAAAAGACCACAAAACGCAACATCCGACAAACCACACTAATTCTCAGGCATCCCTATGGCACTTGCATTGTTCTGCATACGTTTTTTTTTTTTTTTGAGAAGCTTGGTAAGAAGGAGAAAGGAGAGGTCAAAGAAACTCTGCAAACACTTAGGAAGCCCCCCCCCTCCCCCCGAGTCATATTTCTGATTCTCTCCGGTAGGACCTTTGGTCGAGAGGTCCTACAGAAGTTGGCAGCCTATCAAATTCAGGCTGGTCAACCGAGCACGGATTGTCCAAACCTCTGCAGTCTTCATCTTCTTCTTCTACCTCCTCCTCCTCCTCCTCATCCCGACTCATAAGGGCAAGCTCGTTCTCGTAACAGAAGGAATTGGTGTTGGGAAGCAGGAATTTGTTCTCCACCAAATCCTTGGCACTGCAACAGGGAGTCGACGGGACCTCATAAGTCTTGTGGAAGTGTGAATAGTCCACTTTGTATTGGTTTTTCTCCTCAAAAAGGACGGGCTCAAAGCGGTGGCCCCAGAGGATCTCACTGGACAAGTATGAACTCCGAGCTTGAGTGGTCATCGCCGTGGCCTCCACCATGCCTTCCAAGATCACCACGATCTCAAAATCGTCCGTCTCCAAGTCTTGCCGACTGATCCCAAAGAGGGGGCTCTCCTCGTTGATCTCGTGAAGGATCGTCAAGGGGGAGACCAGAAAAATACGGTCCAAGCCTTTGTCAAACCCAACGTCTATGTCAATCTGGTCAAGGGGGATGTATTCCCCCTCCTCGGTGATCCTGGGCTTCAGGAGCTGGGCTCGGACGTGAGCCTCGACGATGTGACTCTTGCGAAGGTTGCCCACTCTCCACATCAAGCAAAGCTTGCCGTCCCTCATGGCCACCACAGCGTGGTGGCTGAAGAGCAACGTTTCCGCTCTCTTCTTCGGCCTGGCCATTTTGGCCATGATGGCGCCAATCATGAAGGAGTCAATGATGCACCCTACGATAGACTGAAGGACCACCATGAAGACAGCCAGGGGACACTCCTCGGTCACGCAGCGGAAGCCATAACCGATGGTCGTCTGAGTCTCAATGGAGAAGAGGAAGGCAGCCACAAAGCCGTTCACCTGCAGGAGGCAAGGGGTAAAGCTCTCATCCTTGGTGGGCTTCTCAATGTCCCCGTGGACCAGGGCAATCAGCCAAAAGACGAGGCCAAACAGTAACCAGGACACCAGGAAAGCAAGGGAGAAGAGCAGCAACATGTATCTCCAACGGATATCCACGCAGGTGGTGAATATGTCGGCGATGTATCTCTGAGGTTTATCATCCATGTTGGTGAACTCGACATTACACTGGCCGTTCTTCTTCACGAACCGATTCCGGCATTTCCTCCGCGTGTGGATCTTACCGTTGCCAAAGCCATTCACTCCGGGCATGGTGGTCAAGATCAAGCCGTCTTCCTCAGAAGACACAATGCTGTAAGGGTTGACTCTGCCTGTACTCATCCCTGAGTTAGCCTGTTGTAACTCTGGAAGTCTTCCGGGGTCTCGCTTTGCTGCTCGAGAGAAAGGAAGGGGACCCCCAGCTTTAAGCGTAAACAGGCAGGTAGATCCAAGCAGAGTCTCTGCAACGAAACAACAAGAGCAAAAGTTGGATTATTACAGGTAGTCCTCAACTTACAACTGTTCATTTAGTGACTGTTTAAAGTTTAAAGCGTTTTTCTTGCTTACGGCCGTGGCAGCATCCCCATGGTCATGTGATCAAACTTCAGGTGTTTGGCAACTGACTCATGTTTATGACGGTCGCAGTGTCCCCTTTGGCGACCTTCTGACCAGCAAAGTCAATTCACTTCACAACCGTGTCACTAACTTCACAACTGCAGTGATTCACTTAACAATTGCGGCAACGAAGGTAGTAAAATGGAGCAAAACGCGGATAACAAACGTCTCACTTAGCGTCAGAAATTTTGGGCTCAACTGTGGCCGTCAGTTGAGGACCACCTGTATCTCACCAAGAAGCTTTGGAGAGTCTCGCTCTTCTTGGCAATTCTTGTTTTGTGGGGCATGTTAAGAAAAAAAAAACAGTTATCCCACTAATACAACTATCGTACATCTAATTCTGTCTGTGTCTTCATCCACAAAAGTTAGGAAATAATTCCACATTTCCTTTTTCCCTCCTTATGTCTTCTTCCTGATCCCGGTAGTCCTCGTTTAGAAACTGCCTGGTTTAGTGACCATTCATAGTTATGGCGGTGATGAGAAATTCAATTTGTGGCCAGTTTCCGCATTGATAAGCTTCAGAAGCCTGTCAAGCAAAGTTGAAGTCAGATCACAAGCCCCCTTGTGGTTTCACTTAGCAACCGCTTTGAATAATGACCAAATGGCCGGTCCCAATGGTGACTGCTAAACGAGGACTCCGTGTATACCTCACTTCCCCAACTTCCAGACCCCAAACCATCCACAACTGGAGATGTGGACATACAAATTAAATTAAATAAATAAAATAAATAAAATTTAGCACCAGCTCTGATGACGGATTCGAAAGCCAAGCGCAGCGTGTTGACACAGCCAGTGTGTGACACGTTACACACTCAGTACTAAATGTAGGACAGGGTGGAATATTGCTCTTCCTTTAACTGATGGGGCTTCTCAGCGTGAATTAGTGAGCAGACACTAAATTTTGGCAGCTCATCAAAGGCCTGGCTTTTGTCTAGATGCCTACTGTCAGCAGGGAACTGCAGGGAACTCCGAAGCCCCCCACATCCAAGTTGACAGTTAGAACAATTAATCGGTGGAACAACCTGGAGATGCTGCAACAGTCGTAAATATGGAAAACGGTCCTAAGTCGCTTTCTAACTTCCCGTTCTAACTTCGAACGCTCACGAAACGAATTGTTGTCAGTCGAGGACGACTTGTATAAAATGTGCTTTTTAACCACCGCTGGCGGACACCCCCACGAGAAAGCAGATAGAACAAAGGCAAACCGCCACCCTTTAAACCTAAACAAGCTTCCTTAAATTAAGATGCATCTTTCCCTCCCCCCCCCCCGGTTTTTTTTTTTTTGCCCAGTCATTTCTGCTTCTGCGGCATCACAGCTGGAGGATCAACCTCTGGAGGAAGGGGGGAACAAAACAGAGAGGAAAAGCTGAAATTGACCAAGGGGGTCTTATCGTGAGTGGTCAACCCGAGAATGTTTTGCAAGCCCAGAGCAAATTCCCTAGCTTTTCAAGCAGCTGATCGGAGGCTAAATCTGATTTTGCTGAGTTTACATTTTAATTAACATTAAATTACATCCAGTCAACCTGATTATCTCCATCTATTTTAAAAAACCCTCGCCTTCTGTCACCTTAAAAAAATGACAAGCCAGCGGTGGCTTTCGGGCTGTGTGTGTGTGTGTGTGTTTGTGTGTGTGTGTGTGTGTGTGTGTTGTGGCTGTGGGATTCAGGCTCATGGACTTTTTTTGCTGGAGAACTGCTCTCCCTGGGTGGGGTGGGGGGGGGTCTGGAAGATTGCTCTTCCTCCTCACATTAGCGGATGTCTTCAAAGCGGGCAGTAAAAAATAGGCCAGGTGGCTACCCTGAGCGCTCAAGCCTTGTTCATTTCAACCCCCCCAAAAGAAGAATATCCCCCAGAGGCTTCTTTAAAAATTCTTTTGGCCCCAACAGAAAATGCTTTTTTTGGGGGGGGGCTTTGTTTCGTCTTGTTCTGCCTAAAGGTGTTTGTTTTTTAAATGGAGCAAATCGGGATTCTTTGCTCCGTCTTCCAGAGGCTGAACAAAAGCTGGTATTTAGCACCCTACTGAGAAATGGGGGGAGGAGAAGGCCCGTTCTCAAGGATTGTCTTTCAAGCGGTTGAGCCTGGAGGGCCTCCATTAGTCAGCCGTGGTGAGAAAGGAGAAGGAAGTAAAATCCACTTTGGCTCAAGGTCCATGTGGTTGCTTTGGCAGTGACGTGGTGGAAGTTGTAGACGTCACTGTTACTATTTTGTTCTGCTTTTTTAATGCATTTGGGTCAACTCAAGAGGTGGACATGCTTAATATTTCTTCCCCGTCCTGTTTCCCCCCAACAATCACCCTGTGAGGTGGGCTGGGCTGGGAGAGGGATTGGCTGAAAGTCACCCGGCTGGCTTTCATGCCTTAGGCGGGACTAGAACTCACCATCTCCTAGTGATTGCCCCAAGGTTAACCCAGCTGGCTTTCGCGCCTAAGGCAGAACTAGAACTCACCGTCTCCTGGTGATTGGCCCAAAGTTCACCCAGCCGGTTTTCATGCCTAAGGTAGGACTAGAACTCCCCATCTCCTAGTCATTGACACAAAGTCACCCAGCTGGCTTTCATGCCTAAGGTGCGACTAGAATTCACCCTCTCCTGGTCATTGACACAAAGTCACCCAGCTGGCTTTCATGCCTAAAGCAGGACTAGAACTCACCATCTCCTGGTGATTGGCCCAAAGTCACCCATATGGCTTTCATGCCTAAGGCAGGACTAGAACTCCCCATCTCCTAGTCATTGACACAAAGTCACCCAGCTGGCTTTCATGCCTAAAGCAGGACTAGAACTCACCACATCCACTGATTTCTCAGCCAGCACCTTCACCACTATACCACACTAGGGTCTCCAATTATTGGCAAATGGCTTCTTCCCTAACCAGGTTACGTTGCTGGGATTTCCTGATGGTGACCCATCCTTGCCTGAACTGAACATCTCTTTTTGAGACCAGCTCTTTCCGTTCCTTCCACCCCACACCCTGACTCCACTTTTCCTCCAGCGTAGACAAAGTCACAAGATGTGACTCACAAACTCTTCTCAATGGGAAGGCCATCTGCCTGTGACAACTGTGCCCCTTCGACGATTGGGCTGGATTCACCCTCTCATCAGCACTTTTGAACTGTTCTGAGACGCCCCGGAAGAAAATACAAATTACTGATTCTAATGCTGCCTTTTTATTCTTTTTTTTTCCCCTATTGGCTTCTTTGCACCAATTGTTCTCCAATTTTCCCGTTAGGGTCCCCGGGAAAAATGCATAAATAGCCAATAAACAGAAGCTTGTAGAGATCTCCCCCCCCCAAAAAAAAATATTGAAACAATTCCTAGAAAACCATTGATCGTTGGACTGCTGTGCCTTGAAATCTGATCGGTTCTAATCCTGAAGCATCATTTGATGGCTTCCTCTCCTAGCAGGAGCTGGGGAAATGGCTCCTCTGCTCAAAAAACCTGGATCTGGTTTAATCGACCCCCCGCAAGAGAGAAATAAATCCAAATAAAGAAATAAATCTTTAACACGAAGCACTTTCGATAGACAAGCTGCCCCAGCAAGAACAACAACAACAACAAAATAATTTCGTCAGAAAAAAGAAGCAGAAGGAAGACACCCCACCGCATTCAAGAGTCTAAAACTGGTGGTGGGGGTTGCAGGAGAGCCTTGAGGAGAGGGGGGGGGAAGGCAGAGATCCTAATTGCAGGGTTTCAGGGGAACAAGGCAGAGTCACCCCTCTTTTCTCTGACTGCCAAGGAGAAAGGGGCAGGGCCAGAAAGACAGCACTTGAAAGGGCCGATCCGCTGTGGAGGTTGAAGAACCTTTCTGGGACGAGGTAGGAGGTTGTTGAGGCTGGTAGCACGGGTAAGTAGTGCATTGTGGGGGGCTTTCAGGGCTGTGTGTCAGTGGGACAGGATGCACAAAGGGGACAACAAATCCAGAGGACTCCGCTGTCTTCATTAAGACTGCCTTTCTTAAGAACAACTCAACAGGTTCCCAACGGGGAACCAAGCAACCTCGGAAGATTTCCAAAAAGAGGGATAAAAAAAGGTAAAGGTAAAGGTTCCCCGGCACATGCATGCTAGTCGTTTCTGACTCCAGGGGCCGGTGCTCATCTCTGTTTCCAAGCCGAAGAGCCAGCACTTGTCCGAGGATGTCTCCGTGGTCGTGTGGCCGGCATGACTAGATGCCAAAGGCACACGGAACGCTGTTACCTTCCCACCGTAGTGGTCCCTATTTTTCTACTTGCATTTTTACGTGCTTTCGAACTGCTAGGTTGGCAGAAGCTGGGACGAGTAACAGGCGCTCGCTCTGCTACACGGCACTCGGGATTCGACCCGCCAAACTGCCGATCTTCTGATCGACAAGCTCAGCATCCTAAACCACTGAGCCACTGCATCCCTACATACATATATACACATACATATATAGGTAAAGGTAAAGGTTCCCCCGCACATTCGTGCTAGTCGTTTCCGACTCTAGGGGCTGGTGCTCATCTCCGTTTCAAAGCCGAAGAGCCAGCGCTTGTCCGAGGACGTCTCCGTGGTCATGTGGCCGGCATGACTAGACGCCAAAGGCGCACGGAACGCTGTTACCTTCCCACCGGAGTGGTCCCTATTTTTCTACTTGCATTTTTTACGTGCTTTCGAACTGCTAGGTTGGCAGAAGCTGGGACGAGTAACAGGCGCTCACTCTGCTACGCGGCACTCGGGATTCAACCCCCTTAATGCCTGTCTTGCTTAGCAGTAGAAAATTTGGGCTCCGTTACGGTCATAAGTCAAGGACAGCCTGTATTATGAAATATATATACTGTATATATATTTTTCTTGGTGACAGGATGTTTTTCAACTTGCCTGGTCTAGCCAATATTCCTGGCCCATTCTGATTCTTTTTCATCAAAGGATGAAGCATTATCTAGCTCGTCCTTTTCCAGATTCAGCTGAGTAGACTTCTTACCAAATTACCAGACTGACAGACAGATAAATACATAAATAGGCAGAATTATTTGGAGGAGGGCCCCAAATTCAAGAGGATTGAAATGACCACTTTTGTGATAAGTTGCAATTTTTCCCCCCAAAGGGAAATCAGTAAGACCATGAGTCGCTTAGGTGAGATGGCCGATGTATAAATTGGATTAATAAATAAATTAGCTGGGATCTGTCTTAAAAGACGTAGTAGATCGTATCCTCACACGGTTTCAACAAGTGAGCGTGTCTTTTAGCTGGAGGGAAAAATGTCTTCCAGCTTGACAATAGGAAAAAAAACCAAGTAAAGGTTGTTTAACTTGAATCTTACTATTCTTTTGCTTGGGATTTAATATCTTTATTTCTCCCCCCCACACACACTGATACTATATTTTGGATCTTGTCATTTTGATTGGCCTATCAGGATGATTAATAGCTTGACAGCCCAAAAGGGGCTTGGATTGTTAGTCTGTATGAACTCAGCTAGCCGGACTTGTCAAGCAGAGTTTGCTCTTTTAGCTGTGGTTTCTAAACAACCAATTCCAGCTAATCTGGTAACCTGGGTTTTCATTTGGGGCAATCCCAGTTAAGGATGGTTTTGAAAAGTGGGGTGATAAGTCGTCGCTACATGAAGCTGAAAAAACAGTTCAAAGTCCCCGTTGGCCTAATCTACTCTAGCAGGTTAAAATATATATATATAGATTTTTGGCTAAATTTAGCTAAAGGACAGGAGAAAAGCTTGGTCAATAATAACCAAAAAAAAAGAAGATCTTTTGAAATGTTAAAGCCGAATGCATTTATCAGAGCAGTGTGCTATCCTTGAAGATATACCCCTTTGCTGTTTGGCGCAATTTATTATTCATTTTGTTTTATTTACTAAATTTCTACACAATGCATTCAGCTAGCGGATCTGGAAGCCACTTCAGGAGACACTGAACAGTCTTGCTACAAATGGCTTAGATTAGAATGTGATACAGGTAGGCCTCGACTTAAAACACTTAGTGACCACTTGAAGGTGGACAAAGTGAGTTATGACCGTTTTTCCCAGTTTCAACCGTTGCAGCATCCCCCTGGTCATGTGATGCAAATTCGGACGCTTGGCAACTGCCATGTACTTCTGATGGTTGCAGTGTTCCAGGGTCACGTGATCCCATTTTGCGGCCTTCTGACCCGCCATGTCAACGGGGAAGGCAGATTCGCTTAACGTCCGTGTGTGACTAAGTTAACAACTGCAGCAACCGTGGCCAAAATTCTGCAGATTCCACCACACCGCCACAAATTCTTGTCGATCAGAAAGTCGGCAGTTTAGCGGGTCGAATCCCAAGTGCTGCGTAACAGAGTGAGTGCCTGTGACTCGTCCCAGCTTCTGCCAACCTAGCAGTTCGAAAGCACGTAAAAATGCAAGTAGAAAAATAGGGACCACTCCGGTGGGAAGGTAACAGCATTCCGTGCGCCTTTGGCGTCCAGTCACGCCGGCCACATGACCACGGAGACGTCCTCGGACAAGCGCTGGCTCTTCGGCTTTGAAACGGAGATGAGCACCGGCCCCTAGAGTCGGAAACGACTAGCACGCGTGTGCGGGGGAACCTTTATCTTTTTTTACCTAGACCTCAGTGGTCCCATCGACGGTACACCAGCCCTTCAAAGCCAGGTCACAACATTGGGAAACCGGAGAAAAGCCTAAACCTTTCACATGACCTATTTTTTTTCTCCCAACGTCGGCTCTGGTGCGCCACACACCTTGGTAAATAAACCCGTGACATTTCTTTCTAAGAACCGAAAGCAAAAAATAGCTCCTTTGCTCTCGCAGGGGCCTGATAGCAGAATCGGAATGGAAACACATGCGGGCCAGGCTCAGACACTTTTACAACTCTCTTGCAAAAAATCACACCCTCGCTGTTTTAATGGACCTGAATTTAACGCCCAAGGTGTTACTTACTCTGTCTGCTACATGCTCTGAAAAGCCCAATTTCTAAAGATAAAAGCTATTCTAGTCGTTTGCACTGCAAACGCGGAAGCCAGGGTGAAAATATTACATTGGCGGTTGCATGCGCTTTCCAAATATATAACTCAGAAGGAAGTGGGGAGGAAAAAAATATTAACATTCTTAGTTTGTGCAAAAGATGCTACTATTTCTGAGGCATACTATTTTTTTCTGGGTGTGAATTCTTCCTCTCCCTTCCCAGCCCCCACTATTTTTTTAAAAAATTAGTGCCTCTTTCGACACAAAGCAGACAGCGAAAGAAATACACTGTTGGCATGTTGTTTTTGGCAAATAATTATTGGGATGATTAAGGGAACGGCGCATCAAACATATGTTAGGAAAACTTACGCAAAACTTGCCAGGCTTGAATACAACTTGAAGGGACATTTCAAGTTTAGAAGTTTCTGCCCAGGTTTTAGGAGAGCTTTGCAACCATGTTAGGTTTCTATGATTATTAACAATAACGGAACATGGAATCCTACGGCGGAAGAGGACCTCAGAGGTCTTCTAGTCCAACCGCCTGCTCAAGACAGGAGACCTTATACCATCCTAGTCAAATGGTGGCCCAGTCAATTTTTGAAAACCTCCCTCCACTCTCAGAGGCAAACTGTCCCATTGATTCATCGTTCTCACTGTCAGAGAATTGCAAATATTCTAATAAATTGTTTCTCGCGCTTATCGTAATAGTCTGCTAAAAGGTTGCTGGGCCATGGGGTTCGAAACAGCCATTGGTATCCTCACTGTTATAACGGGGGTTAGCAACTGGTGTCTCCTGAATTAAAACCTCCAATTCTCTCAACTTACAAACTGAAGAACGGGAAGTGCATCGGTGGAGGATTTGAGATGGGACTGGCTTGGCCTGGTGGTTTTTCTCACCTCAGAGGGCTTTTAGTCAAATTGGAATTGGGTATGTCTAGTTTAATGAAAAGAAGAACTAGGGCGAGGTGGCGATAGCAGTCTTCCAATATTTGAGGGGCTGCCACAAAGAAGAGGAGGGGGTCAAGTCTATTCCCCAAAGCCCCCAAAGGCAGGACAAGAAGCAACAGATGGAAACTCATCAAGGAAAGAAGCAACCTAGAACTGAGGAGAAATTTCCTGACAGAACAATTAATCAGTGGAACGACTTCCCTCCAGAAGTTGTGGGTGCTCCATCACCGGAGGTTTTTAAGAAGAGATTGGACAACCATTGGTCTGAAATGGTATAGGCTGGTTTCCTGGCTGAGCAGGGGGTTGGACTAGAAGACCTCCAAGGTCCCTTCCAGCTCTATTATTCTCTTATTCTACTCTCCAAAGCCCCTGAAGGCAGGACAAGAAGCAACGGATGGAAAATAATCAAGGAAAGAAGCAACCTGGAACTAAGGAGAAATTTCCTGACAGAACAATTAATCAGTGGAACAGCACCTGAAGGCGGGACAAGAAACAACGGACGAAAACTAATCCAGGAGAGAAGCAACCTAGAACTCAGGAGAAATTTCCTGACAATTAACCAGTGGAAGGGAAGTTTATTTATTTATTTATTTAATTGGATTTGTATACCGCCCTTTCCCGAAGGACTCAGGGCGGTTAACAGGGTAATTAAAACAAGAAATACAAAAATTAAAAAACAATTAAAAAGATTATAACAGTTGCCTCCAGAAGCTGTGGGTGCTCCATCACTGGAGGTTTTTTAAGAAGAGACACGACAGCCATTTGTCTGAAATTATATAGGATCTCCTGCTTGAGCAGGGGGGGTTGGACTAGAAGACCTCCAGGGTCCCTTCCAGCTCCATTCTGATTCTGATGCTGACTTGATGGGTGGATCCAGCTGCTGAGCATTTACTGTACTGCTTAGCGGGAATGCTTGCTCAAGAAAAGGAGGTATTTCTTTCATGGCATAGCCAGTGGGCAACCTTAGGGTCACACAAGGTAAAACACCGAAGGCAAATGACTTCAGAGAAGACAGCTTCCAAGTTGAGGACTCAGCCTCCTGCCCTTCTAAGGTTGTTGGTGGAACACATCCTCTTTTCATCCTTAGGCAGAAGGAGCCAGCTTAGAGAGATCTTATCTCTTTCCATTATCTAGGTAGCGTTCCTCCTCTTCCCCTCAGCAAGACATAATTGAGACTCATCATGGATGTGGTGGATGATATGACCAAGGGTTTGGATTGGATTGGCTCTTATTGGTTGGTAAGCTTAGGACAAACCCAACATCTGGCTTCTACAGAGCCATTGGCCAGCCTAATGGCAAAGCAGAACTTTCTCCAGTACTAAAGCACAAACTGGACCATAAGAAAGGCTGAGCGCCAAAGAATGGAGGCCTCTGAACTATGATGCTGGAGAAGACTCCTGCGAGTCCCTTGGACTGCAAGGTGATCAAACCGGTCAGTCCTAGAGGAGATCAACCCTGACAGCTCTTTAGAAGGCCAGATCCTGCCCTATCTACATGACACCAACTTGATGGCCCTTAATCAAATAAGCAATGACCTCTTCTAAGAATAGAGGTCATTGCTTATTTGGGCTATAACATCCTGTTATAAAGAAGCTTTTGAACTACGGTGCTGGAGAAGACTCCTGCGAATCCCTTGGACTGCAAGGCGATCAAACCGGTCAGTCCTAGAGGAGATCAACCCTGACTGCTCTTTAGAAGGCCAGATCCTGAAGTTGAAACTCAAAATACTTTGGCCACTTAATGAGAAGGAAGGACTCACTGGAGAAGAGCCTAATGCTGGGGAAGATTGAGGGCAAGAGAAGAAAGGGACGACAGAGAATGAGGTGGCTGGATGGAGTCACTGAAGCAGTAGGCATGAGCTTAAATGGACTCCAGAAGATGGTAGAGGACAGGAAGGCCTGGAGGAACTTGTCCATGGGGTCGCAATGGGTCGGACACGACTTCGTAGCTAACAACAACAGGGTGGAATTGAGGCCTTTGAATTATGGTGCTGGAGAAGACTCCTGCGAGTCCCTTGGACTGCAAGGCGATCAAACCGGTCAGTCCTAGAGGAGATCAACCCTGACTGCTCTTTAGAAGGCCAGATCCTGAAGTTG